>NW_006159901.1:2685926-2721883 GCF_000334495.1 Tupaia belangeri chinensis | reverse complement strand
CAATGTAATTTTTGCTTCTATTTGTAAAGAAAAATGCATTGTGTATTATGGTCTATTCGACATACTAGCAATTTAATATAACTTCTTAAATGTTTTAGAAGCAAAACATAATCACAAGATCTTTACTACTCAATTTCATTTCCCATTCGTGTTATAATTAAGAAGTTACACTATGTTTGAGAGATTTACTCAATCCCAATTCTACCATTTCCTCTATTATTTTTAGTTGTGATTGTACAAAATGCAAGGTTTTTTAAGACAACTTCTATTGAGTTGTCACCTAAGACTGGGCCACAATTCAGGGAAACAGATTTTTTTTAGAGGTTTTCGCTATAGGGCATGTGTGTTCGCCAGACAGAGAGAGAGAGACATAGAGACAGAAAGCAAGAAATCACCCCCCAGGGGGGATGGTCACACCGCAATCCCTTCTCCTCCATTCTCCTCTCAGGATCTGGGGCACGCACACACACGTGCCCAGCGTGAGTTTTAAGCCACCGGGTCCGGGACGCGAACCATGGTCGACTATGTGGGAGTCCAGTGACATAGTCATTACGCTAACTGCTGGTTCCCTAAGATGAAGTCTTAAAAGGAGTTTAACATTTTATGAAACAAATGCTACAACTATAAAATGGTCTATACACAAAGTATCATGATAGATAGAAAAGGGAAAAGCTAATCCCATTGGACAGTAGGGGGTCTTGAAGAAAAGTTTCCAGGAGGTATTGCTCCCTGGTTGAGTTATTCAGGATGGGCAGGTGAGAAATGGAGTGGCATTTCAAACATGTTCACAAACACCAAGAAAATAAATCAGCATATTGGCATAAAGAAAATTTTTCTACTTCTCAGGATGTCTAGCCCAATACTAGAAACATAACTATGAATGTATCTTATATCTATTGTTCTAATTTGATCTGTAGACTATGTAAATATTATATTATCAAAATTGAGTGAATGGCGTGGAAAGGTTTTCAGTCTTAAGAAGAGCAAGAGAGTTAATAGGTAATTGAAAAATGTTCTCAAACAGAAGAGTATATACTTTATTTTCCAAATGAAATGATTTGACAGAAGTTGAAATTTATAATAAAGCATGTAGGTTTTTTATTGACAACATCTACTTCACAGAAAAGAAAGGGAAATCATGCTAGAAACCAAAACTAATCCAAGAGTTCAGAGCCTAAGGAATGGAATTCACAAAAGAAATATTAGCATAAAACTTGGAGCCAGTAGAGTGCAAAACAGTCAGTTTTTCAAACATCACACAGAGAACTAACAGACTGATATTTGCATTTTTCTCTGAGAATAAAAAACAGTGGATTAATCTGCAGTGAACATATTCAGAATTTCATTACAAAGAAAGGCCAAACATGAAGCCAGCTTCGAAAATCAGAGGTGCAAATATACAGAGAAAAGGCCTGTGACAACAAGGTGGGTGTGTCAAAGCAGGAGTGAGTAACGACAGCTTGGGCTGGGCTTACAGAGAAAAACAGAAGGAAATACACTTTGATGCCTATTGTTATAATGGAATAATGCATTTCTTCTGCGCTTTTCATGTTCTTAAAATTCTATAATTGGGGATTAGTTAGGAAATGTCAGGTAACCACAGTGTGACTTCTGAAAGTGCAATATAAACTCACAGAAGCACAAAATAGGTAAGGATTTGTAGGTGCCTGGTGATTCTGATCCTCTGTAGCTATTCAGTTAAAGTAAACAATTTGTTTTCAATGCACTACTCTGTGAAATTTAAGAACCAAGAGGGCATAAGTAATTATTTAGAAAATATGTGACTGAATAGATAGCCTAAAAGCAATGCATGGCTTTTCTAAATAACCAATAGTTTCATGTAAATCTTATTTTGGGAGGAAATCAACTTTTTGAACTGCTTTAAATTTTCATAAAGGATCACATTAAAGTGGAGAAGACACAATAAAGGAAGGGAAAAACCTAAAATATGTTTGAATCAGATAACTTTATTTTAATTTGATTATTCTTTTTTTTTTTTGGAGAGTTTTTGCTATAGGGCGTATGCACTCACCAGACAGACAGAGAGAGACATAGAGACAGAAAGCAAGAAATCAACCCCCAGGGAGGATGGTCATGCCACAATCCTTTCTCCTCCATTCACCTCTCGCAATCTTGGGCACGCACGCACACGCACCCGCCGTGAGTTTTAAGCCACCGGGTCCAGGATGCGAACTGCGGTCGACTACGTGGGAGTCCAGTGACATAGCCATTACGCTAACTGCTGGTTCCCCTTGATTATTCATTTTTTAGAAAATAGTCTAGGTTATATTTTAATATATTGACTGTATTATCAGTATGAAAACTGGAAAATAGTTCACTATTTCTACAAAGATGACACATCGTTTAAAATATACTTCTTGATTTATTTTTTTCTGCAACATTTATTAAGTGCTTATTGTATACAAAGCCATAGAGGAAAGAAAGATTCCTGTCATTAAATAGCTAAGATACTCCTGAAGCAGGAGAACCTCCATTTTGAACTCTTCTCTATGTTGGAAACTTGACTCATCCTTTTGCCTAAAATAAACAGAGTGATTAATATTCCAACTGTCTTTGCTAAATAACTCAAACTCCCTGCATTAAGATGTTCCTTAACACCAGAACCCTTCCCATGAACCATGAAGATCATTCAGATTCCATTGTGTTTGTGTAAGGACTGGAAAGTCCCTAACCTTAAAGATGCCTCAGGTAATATTGCTTAATTTTGCTTCTGTGCAAATGCTTGTGTAAGGCCACTCCTTCCCCTCAGCACCTCCCCCTTCTCAATGGTTTCTGCTCCCATCACATCAACCCAAATGTGGTTTTTATCTTCATAAGCCCCCTTCTCCCTACACTCAAGGCTGTGGTGTCTTTGAGAGACATGAGTCTACCATAGCTGCCAGCCATAAAGAACTCCTATAGTTTGGCTGTGTCTGGATGTCCTTTAATTTCTCATTGACTATAACACTCCTTATCCCACATCAATGTATAAAAAGACAGGATATATGGGCTCCTGTCTCAGTGGTTAAGGGAACTGGGCATCATCTGGCCTATGGCAGATCAAACCCCAGTCTTAGTTTCTTAATAAACATGCTGAGTGCATGTGCATGTGTCCCAAATAGGAGAAATGAAGGAAAAAAGGGTAGTGGCACAGCCACACTCGGTTGGAGGTTGCTTTCTGCTTTCTTTCTTTCTCTCTCTCTCTCTCTAGTGCGTATACATACCATTTTTCAATAAAAAATTTAGAAATAAAGAAAATGATAAATACATGAGCAATTAACTATAGAACAAAAGAAAAAGTAATTAAAACAAAACTATTTAGAAGACATGGCATTTAAATTGTACTCAATTGTTTGGAAAAAATTCTCAGGGTCGCAGGATGATTGAGGAGAAGCAATGTATAGATAAGAATTGGTGAGAAAAAAAGTTACAAGAGAGGAAATTGTTATTCGAGTCTTTCTAAGTACTTTTGTGAGAGCTGGACAATGTTTAGGAAATTATTAGATCGAAGAATATAGTCGATTTAACAAAGATCACAGAGAAATGAGAGTAACATTATGAGAAATTGAGACTACTCTGTTGGCAGTTGAAATACTTCAGTAATTGTTGATTAGTAGGTGAGCAGATTAAAGATTTTTCTTTAGGAAAATTACGTAAATGTAACAGAGAGGATGGGTGACTCTCAGAATCAAGCTCCTTTTACCAAGCAGAGTTGTGGGGGAAAGCAGTCACATAAATTACCAACATTTCATAATTATCTAACCCATACCTATCAAATTTATTTCAGAGAAAAAATTACCATTTATGTTTTTAATGAAATACACACTAATGCTGTTATGGTAAGTACTACAAAATCACTACTAATCAACTGATTTTGACTTACAATAATGACAATTTCACAAGATTCAACTAACTAAAACCCACAATGGTGTTGGTGCTATAAAATTAATTTATTTAGCAAATTGTTTGATTTATGTTTCCAATAGAATCAGTTTTGCCTATATTTTGAGGAAAAAAATGTACATTTGATTTAATTAGATAAAGTATGAAAAAGCTAAAGAAAATGGAGAGAGAGAGGTCTGATTTTACAACATGGCGGTCTGAGGTACCAGAGCATTAATTTCTCCACTCTCCATTGCTAAAACTAAAATGTTGAATAAAATCAAATTATTTAAGAATATTAAATTTATAGAGAAGCAGCAAAAAAAAATTGAAAATCTCCAAGAGCCATTAGAAAAAAAGAATTCAGAGCAATAACAGTTTGTAAAATGTGTTTTAAACTGAGATAGGGATTCCTTGGACCCTTGCAGGTTGGTGAGTTAGAAATGAGGCTACGGAATAAGGAACAGAAGCCAGTGTTTCCTCAATGAACAGCACATTCAGAAACCCCATCCACTGCCATGGAAACTAACAGGAAGCTTGTATCTGCCCCATTGTTTGGATGATATTAAAAAGAATTAATATAAAAAAGCAAAGCTAGTCCTTCATGAAGGAACAGCAACACCCAAATACCCAAACTTAAAATCCAAAAAATAACAAAACATGAATGATCTTCTTGTGGCCCAGCAAAAGCCAAAATAGTGGACAAAGTACAAATCATAAAACAAATCAAAAAATAGAAAAAGAAAAAAAAAAAGAAAGAAAACAAAACAATGGCAAATATAAGGAGAAACAAACTTTATAATGCCCACTGTTATTAATGTAAGCTTCTTACTCTTGTGATCCTTATAATAACTTGGCAAGATACCAGTCCCCAGATTTTTTTTTAGAAAGAGAATTTTCTACAGAGCATATGTGTTTGCCGGAGAGACATAGAAATAGAAAGCACGAAATCACCCCCAACAATCCCTTCTTCATTCTCTTTTCAGGATATTTGGCTTGCACATACATGCACCTGGTATAAGTTTCAAGGCTCCGGGTTCAGGACTCAAACAATGGTTGGCCATGTGGGAGTCCAGTGACATAACCATTATGCCATCTGCTGGCCCCTTCAGCGAGATAGATCTTATTATGGTCTAACATGTCGGTGGATATAACCAACTTTGTAAAAATAAAAATTAAAGCCATTTATTTCTAAAAGAAGTGATGAGTGACCTAAGAGGAGGTAAAACATGCCTTTCTCAGGGTGATCAGTGTAAGAAATAGGCTGACCTCACAAGAAAATAGAAATGTAGATCCTTTATTGGGAGTACTCCCAGGAGAGGTTCATTGGTCCAACAGAGAAAAAGAGAGAGAGAGACGGGCCAGAGAAGTCTCACACTAGGGCAGGGTTTAGTGATTTGTATAAGGGTATAGTGAGGGGGAGTGTCTAACAGGTAGAAACAGTCCATGTATGGTAAAGGTTTAAGAGGAAAGCAGACTAGGGTGCCATGTAATGTCTGGTGATGTGTGCAGAGTAGAGTCCCATGTGCAAAGCAGAGCACCATGTGCAGAACAAAGCGCATGTGCAGAGTAGAGCACTTGTGCTACATCTAGGTTAGATCCCAGTGCAGTGCAAGTCTGATGACAGACTAGATCCAGGTTGCATCAGCCAACTATGGCATGGCGTCCAGCCCCCACATATAAGTTGTCCAGGCCTTTGACCTAACAATCAGGTACAGGGTGTTTTCATTCTGAGGGCAAGAAACAAAGTTTGCAAAGTATTGAGTTTTTCAGTTTTTCTGTCTCAAAAAGGTAGAACATGTGGGGGAAGAGGGCTTGTAGGTTGTAGGTAGTTTTTACAGGTTTGGTGATTGAAAAAGAAAGGTTGTTGAAATTAGAAAGAAATGCATTTTTTAAAATTTATTTATTCATTTGTTTATTTCAATTTGACCAGAGAGGGACAGAGAGAGAGAGAGAGAGAAAGTGAGAAAGCAAGCCACCAGGTCCTGGCCTCAAACCAAGTTCAGCCATGTGGGAATCCAGCACCTTTAACCACCACACCACCTGCTGACCCCAGAAAGAAATGCATTTTAACAGAGATAAGGAAGTTTAGCATACATCACAAAGATACTATGCCAGGGACAAGATATAGGAAGAATCCTTTTATCAATAGGCCAAAATGGTCAGTTAATGTTTGTGCATGTGACTCCCTCCAGGCTCTCAGGGAAGTATTTGGGGGTCAGGAGGAAAAAAATAGTCAGACTTCTGTGCCCATAGAGATGAGAAAATTGGAGCATGGAAAGGTTAAACCATATAAAATATACTGCTAGTAAGTGGAGTGTTTCAGACTTGACAGTGTGTGTTTATAGCCCATGCTCATAACTACTTCATTATAATGTTTATTCCATGTCAAAAACTCTGTAAGGAAGACATACAAACAGCCAAAAAGCATATGAAAAAATGCTCACCATCTCTCATCATAAGGGAGATACAGATTGTTAAATGAAAATAACCAACTCTAAAACATTAATAATTAATGCAGTTTATTTCCAAGCAAAATATGAGTGACCTAGGCCCAGAGAGGAGGCAAAACATGCCTTTCTCTCAGGGTATTTGGGTACAGGGGTTCTTTTTATTTGATTTTGAGAATGAGAAATAGATTTTGGAATTTAGTGAAAAGCTTTTCCGTTGGTCTGGCCCAAAAAGGCAGGACAGGTGGAAGTGGGGGCTTGTAGTTCATAGGTGGGTTTTATACCTTTTAGGGTTGTGACTGGAAAAGGAAGGTTGCTGAGATCAGAAAGGAATGTACCTAGAATGCAACACTTGACTCTTAGGTGAAAATGGTGAGCAGGCTGGCTGTTTTAGCATCAGGCCGGTGGCTGGATGGTATTCAAAAATGGTATTACAATGCTGCAGGATTCAATAAACTGGGGTTAATGCAAGATGATACAATATATGAGAATGGAGATGTGAAAGTGTTACAGAAAACCAGATGAGGAGAAACGGAAAGCAACACTCAAGAGAGATTTACAGGGCAGGCATAGAAGAGTTAACACTCTAAATCTCTGGCCCCCACTGAGGGTTGGATATGGTCTTTTATGGGGGAATTGGGGGAGGGGAAGTCTCTAGATGGGAAATGAGAGGTCTCTAGATGGGGAATGGGAGGTCTCTAGGTGGGGAATGGGAGGTCTCTGGGTGGGGACTGGGCTCAGAACCTGCCCTCCTCATCAAAGGGAGGAGCCAGAGAAGCAGGAGGTCTAATCTATTCTGGGCACTAATCCATTCAAAGCACTAATCCATTCAAAGTTTTCAGTTTACCCTGTAGCTCTTGGGAGGGGCAGTAAGTTTGCCAGAGGTGACTGGCTATGGGCCCTGAGTTATTCATGAATTCAGGGTCCTTTCATATTAATGGACGCCAAAAGAAGACAATGAGAACCTTTATAATGACCAGATGTTTCCCATTAAGAGAGCACTGGACCTGACCATGAGGCTGCAAGTCTTGTCTAAAGGGCGATAGACAAAATAGGAGGAGGATAATTTCTACCTTGAACCATATCTAAAAGAGGTTATTTGGGAAAGAAAAGAGAGAGAAGAGTGGGCAAAGAAGTAACTTAGTTGCAGTCATTGATGCAGTTGTTCTTAAAGTATTTTTATGAAGTTGGGGTCAAACCTGAAAATTTTAATTTAAAAATAATTTGGTCTGCAGGTATATTACTTTAGATAGATGTCTATTGTAAAAAAAAAAAAAAAAAAAGGAAAGGAATGTACTTTAACAGTGATAAGGAGACTTAATGTACATCACAAAGATACTCCAATACTATTCCAAGAGTAGGATGTAAGAAGAATCCTGTTACTAATAGGCCAAAATGGTCTGTCAACATCTGTGGGGATGATTCCCCCTAGGTCCTCTGGAAAGGCCTTTGGAAAAATCTGTCCACAGATTTCTGTCCACAGTCCCCCGTGTTGACCAAAAATTATTCCTCTGAATGCACGTGAAAGCTACAAAATCAACAGGTCCCACGTTGCTAGAAAGGCTCATTCATAGTAGTCAGATTCATTGTTATAGGCAGTGGAGTGCTGGGCGGAAGGACAGGTCTGACTGACTCAATAGCCAATTGGCTCTGCTCAAAGGAAAGAGTCAGGCCTCAAAGATCAGTGGGGAGGAGGGCAATTTTTAGAAGTATTAATGGCAAAATGAAAATATCTGTAGTAACTTGATATCAGTTCATTACAATAGAGGTAAATGACAAAACAATGTTTCTATTGAACACAGCAATTTAAGATAAACTTAAGACTGAGTGTCATTTCAAGAGTATTCAACTCATAAATTCATGATTTGAATATATTAATACAAATAACATGTATGTAAGAAATAATTAAAGACTATAGTATGTAAGAAATAATTAAAGAAGACTATAGTTAAAATAATTAAAGAAGACTATAGTTGAAGACTATAGTTGAAGACTATAGTTACATAAACTGATATGGCAGATTAACTTTTACAAAAACAAGATGCATCTTTTGTGGTTTTCCATGGGCACAACTAGAAAAAACAAAAATGAAAGTTTAGGTCCAAAAAAATGTTTAATTTGCAAATCGATCTTTTAAAAAAATATGTCAAGGGACCAACAGTTGCCATAATGGCTATGTTGCTGGACTACCATGGAGTCAGCTGTGGTTTGAGTCCTGGACCCGGTGGCTTAAACTCACACCAGACACATGACGTGCGTATTGGTTAGATTGTGTGAAAGGGGAACTCTCCTTCACTTTACTCTAATGTAAATTGGTCTAGCCACTATGAAGAACAATATGGAGGTTCTTCAAATATCTACAAATAGAACTACCATATGATCCAGTAATTCTACTCCTGGGTATCTATCAAAGGATAGGAGAACACTCGGTCAGAAAAGTGCTTGCACATCTATGTTTACTGTGGAATTACTCACAACTGCTAAGACATAGAACCAACCCAAATGTTCACAAACAGATGAATTGATTGAAAAATTGTGGCACGTATACTCTATGGAATACCACTCAACCATTAAAAATCCCCAGAAAGATTCTGGCATTCAATAGTAAGTGAATGAATATGAAAAAATTTATTGCTCAATGAAGCAAGCCAGGCTACAAAAGAGAGATGTCATGTGTTTCCACTTAATATATACTGACTGTCTGCACTCTATGATGGAAACTGAAAAATTAGAAGATATAGAAGCATGGAAAATGGCTATAGATACTAGAGACAGAGTGGGAAGAGGGTGGGAGAAGGGAGAGAGTATGAGGAAAGATATTAAGGAGGTAAATAGAGAAATAAGACATTTATGGAACACAGAAATGGATTTCTGTCTGTTGATGATAATGTGTATGGTATCCTCACGTGGACTGGTATGAAATGTATTTATGTTGGACAAATTCACTTTACAAGTTAATTGATGTATAGCAATTGAATGTATAAAATAAAATAAATTAAAATACATAAAATAGGAAAGAGAAAAAAGTAAAAAAAAAACTCTTCTGTAAGAGATAATTCATCTTTTTTTAAAGTTTACTTATTTCTTCAATGAATGAGAGGCAGAGAGAAAAAGACAGAGAGACAGCACCCCGAAAAAAGTCTTGATGCCACAATCCACCCCCAGCTGTTAGGTACCCCCAGATCACAGGCACAGGTTTGCTCAGGACGATCACTGACTTGAACCAGGGCATTCTCATGTGGGCTAGCCCTGCAGAGTGCCAAGTTTTATCGCTGTGTTATCATCCGTCTCCCAGAGACAACTCATCTTTCATCTTTTTTTTTTTAATATGAAACAACAACTTAATGTAGGTGAAAATACAAGTAATAAATGGGGAGAAGATATTTTTAACACATCCAATTAATGAAAAATAACAACCAGAAGATGTGTGTCTCAAATAAAAAGTAAAAAAGATGGGGAGGGAAGTCTTGGCAGAAAAATAATAAGGTCATAAACATTAATTCACAGAGGATGAAATCCTGATGACTAAGTAGCATATTAAATGATGCTTAGTATCACTAGTGCATAGGGAAATTCAGACATAAATTACAACACATCACTATTTCACAAAAAAAAAAAAAAAAAGGAAAGGAATGTACTTTAACAGTGATAAGGAGACTTAATGTACATCACAAAGATACTCCAATACTATTCCAAGAGTAGGATGTAAGAAGAATCCTGTTACTAATAGGCCAAAATGGTCTGTCAACATCTGTGGGGATGATTCCCCCTAGGTCCTCTGGAAAGGCCTTTGGAAAAATCTGTCCACAGATTTCTGTCCACAGTCCCCCGTGTTGACCAAAAATTATTCCTCTGAATGCACGTGAAAGCTACAAAATCAACAGGTCCCACGTTGCTAGAAAGGCTCATTCATAGTAGTCAGATTCATTGTTATAGGCAGTGGAGTGCTGGGCGGAAGGACAGGTCTGACTGACTCAATAGCCAATTGGCTCTGCTCAAAGGAAAGAGTCAGGCCTCAAAGATCAGTGGGGAGGAGGGCAATTTTTAGAAGTATTAATGGCAAAATGAAAATATCTGTAGTAACTTGATATCAGTTCATTACAATAGAGGTAAATGACAAAACAATGTTTCTATTGAACACAGCAATTTAAGATAAACTTAAGACTGAGTGTCATTTCAAGAGTATTCAACTCATAAATTCATGATTTGAATATATTAATACAAATAACATGTATGTAAGAAATAATTAAAGACTATAGTATGTAAGAAATAATTAAAGAAGACTATAGTTAAAATAATTAAAGAAGACTATAGTTGAAGACTATAGTTGAAGACTATAGTTACATAAACTGATATGGCAGATTAACTTTTACAAAAACAAGATGCATCTTTTGTGGTTTTCCATGGGCACAACTAGAAAAAACAAAAATGAAAGTTTAGGTCCAAAAAAATGTTTAATTTGCAAATCGATCTTTTAAAAAAATATGTCAAGGGACCAACAGTTGCCATAATGGCTATGTTGCTGGACTACCATGGAGTCAGCTGTGGTTTGAGTCCTGGACCCGGTGGCTTAAACTCACACCAGACACATGACGTGCGTATTGGTTAGATTGTGTGAAAGGGGAACTCTCCTTCACTTTACTCTAATGTAAATTGGTCTAGCCACTATGAAGAACAATATGGAGGTTCTTCAAATATCTACAAATAGAACTACCATATGATCCAGTAATTCTACTCCTGGGTATCTATCAAAGGATAGGAGAACACTCGGTCAGAAAAGTGCTTGCACATCTATGTTTACTGTGGAATTACTCACAACTGCTAAGACATAGAACCAACCCAAATGTTCACAAACAGATGAATTGATTGAAAAATTGTGGCACGTATACTCTATGGAATACCACTCAACCATTAAAAATCCCCAGAAAGATTCTGGCATTCAATAGTAAGTGAATGAATATGAAAAAATTTATTGCTCAATGAAGCAAGCCAGGCTACAAAAGAGAGATGTCATGTGTTTCCACTTAATATATACTGACTGTCTGCACTCTATGATGGAAACTGAAAAATTAGAAGATATAGAAGCATGGAAAATGGCTATAGATACTAGAGACAGAGTGGGAAGAGGGTGGGAGAAGGGAGAGAGTATGAGGAAAGATATTAAGGAGGTAAATAGAGAAATAAGACATTTATGGAACACAGAAATGGATTTCTGTCTGTTGATGATAATGTGTATGGTATCCTCACGTGGACTGGTATGAAATGTATTTATGTTGGACAAATTCACTTTACAAGTTAATTGATGTATAGCAATTGAATGTATAAAATAAAATAAATTAAAATACATAAAATAGGAAAGAGAAAAAAGTAAAAAAAAAACTCTTCTGTAAGAGATAATTCATCTTTTTTTAAAGTTTACTTATTTCTTCAATGAATGAGAGGCAGAGAGAAAAAGACAGAGAGACAGCACCCCGAAAAAAGTCTTGATGCCACAATCCACCCCCAGCTGTTAGGTACCCTCAGATCACAGGCACAGGTTTGCTCAGGACGATCACTGACTTGAACCAGGGCATTCTCATGTGGGCTAGCCCTGCAGAGTGCCAAGTTTTATCGCTGTGTTATCATCCGTCTCCCAGAGACAACTCATCTTTCATCTTTTTTTTTTTAATATGAAACAACAACTTAATGTAGGTGAAAATACAAGTAATAAATGGGGAGAAGATATTTTTAACACATCCAATTAATGAAAAATAACAACCAGAAGATGTGTGTCTCAAATAAAAAGTAAAAAAGATGGGGAGGGAAGTCTTGGCAGAAAAATAATAAGGTCATAAACATTAATTCACAGAGGATGAAATCCTGATGACTAAGTAGCATATTAAATGATGCTTAGTATCACTAGTGCATAGGGAAATTCAGACATAAATTACAACACATCACTATTTCACACATCAGACTGGGCAAAAGAAAAAAGTTTGAAGATATTAAGTTCCTGAAACAAGATAGGGAAATGTCTGTTATTGGGAGTACAATCCGGTCAAATTCCCTATAACTCAGCACTTTTACTCCTCATTAAATGTCCTAAAACAGAGCTTCACAAGCAGAGAGTTTTAAACAGAATACAGACCTGTTGAGACAATGATCACCTTGGCCCAAGGAGTTGCCCAGAGGGGCCTGGAGTGAAAGAGGGAAGGGATAATGAAACTCTAGTCTATTGATAAAATAGAATAAAGAGGTTAATACAAATGAACTTAATTGCACTTAACACCACGGATTACTTTTTTAAAAAGTATTATGTTCATTGAGAAACACACAAAAATTCTCCTACCTAGCTAAATATATTTAATAAAAGTATAACATATATATGTGAAGGATACACAATATCTTCAAATTATGGTATATTAGTTTTTCCCTGAAGAATAAAAAAAAAATGAAGGAAATTAGTTCTATCTGATTTTACTTCTAAAAAAAATGATATATGAGAAAAACACGGCCTATTTTCAACATTTGTTAAATCTAAGTCATGAGTACATGACTGTCCTACTATATGGTTTTATGTATGTTTGCTTGCTTGTTAAATATTGTGTGATGAGAAAGATGTTTAAAAATGAAACTGATAAAGCGTAAACAAAGGCCGACAATATTAATTATTAGCTCTAAGTTCAGTTTTTGTTTGTTTTTCATTTTTTTGACATAGGGTGCATGTGCTCCCCAAAGAGAGAGAGTGAGACAAAGAGAGAGAAAGTAATAAGTCACCTCCCAGAGAGGATGGTTACACCACAATTCTTTTTTTTTGGAGAGGTTTTCACTACACGGCATGTGCAATTGCCAGACAGACAGAGAGAGACAGAGAGACAGAAAGTGAGAAATCATCCCCCAGGGGGGATGGCCACGCCGCAATCCCTTCTCCTCCATTCTCCTCTCGGGATCTTGGGCATGCACACACACGCACCCAGCATGAGTTTTAAGTCACCGGGTCCGGGACGCGAACCACGGTTGACTACATGGGAGTCCAGTGACATAGCCGTTACGCTAACTGCTGGTTCCCTCACCGCAATTCTCCTCCATTCTCTCAGGATTTTGAGCACTCACTCACATGCACTCAGTATAATTTTCAAGCTGCCAGGTCTGGGACTTGAAATGTGGTCAATCATGTGGGAGTCTGCAGCCTTAACCACCATGCTGACTGCTGGGCCTCTAACTTCATTTTTCCTGCAGTTTTTTGTTGTTGTTTTTGTTTTTTAGAGAGACTTTTTGCTATAGGGTACGTGCACTCACTAAAGACACAGAGACAGGAAGTGAGAAATCACCCCCAATGGGGATGGTCACACCGCAATCCCTTGTCCTCTTTTCTCCTCTTGGGATTTTGGGTACACATGTGCACCCACCCCATGTGAGTTTTAAGCTTCTGGGTCCAAGGTTCAAACCACCGTTGACTACATGGGAGTCTAGCAATGTAACAATTATGCCATCTGCTGGTCCCCTTACTGAAATTTTTAATTCAAAATAATATCCAGTGGACTTAAAAGACAGAAAGCTAATATAATGTTTAGAATGTGTGTGTGTGTGTGTGTGTGTGTGTGTGTGTGTGTATGTGCAAATCTTTTCTAAGAGAAAAAAACTATGATGTCTATTTAATGCAGGTTAACATCTATTAAATAGAAAACACATTAAAAATACACAACTCTCACTAGATATAATGGGGGGAACTACTTAATCTAAACTGTTTCGATTAGCACTGTTATACTTCATTGAATTTCTGTTAAATAATGCTAACTTACATAAATGTTATGACAGTTTATCACAGATAGAAATTGGCAATTCCAAATCATATGTTTACCATTATACTTTTATTTTCTAGTAGAACTTAATGTCATTTGTGAGTTTATTTCTATGTGATATAGAAAAATACAATGTTGTTTCAATGTGTTTTAATATATTAGTTTTTTTCTGATTTTAAAAGTAGTAGAATTCAAGTCAGATTAAGCAAATTGATGTTTGGGGCCGGCAGGCAGCATGGTGGTTAAGGTGTTGGAATTCCCACATGGCTGACCACGGTTAAAAGTCCCGAACCTGGCAGCTTGCTCTCTCTCTCTCTCTATCTCTCTCTTTCTCTGGCAAAACTCATGTGAAAAAATAATAATAAATAAATAGATGAATAAAATAATTTTTAAAAAGATTTTAAAAAAAGCAAATCGATGTTTAAAACTCTCTCTGAATTAATTTTCTTCCTGAAGGATTTCCACATCTTTATATTCCTGTTTCTGCCCTAATTTCATTGATCTCACTTGAGCCTCTTACCTGACTATAACTTGAGCACAGGTATCACCTTACATTATTTCCCAAGGCCCAGTTCCCATTCGTGGGGCTCTCTGGGGCTGGCAGTCTCTAACTCCCTCAATCCTGAGAAGCTATTAGATGAGGTGAATGAACCCTAAGTGGCCCAATAGCAGGTTTCTGACATAGAAGTTCCAAAGCACTCCCTTGCTCCCAGTGGGCCTGATTGGTGACTCCCATAAAGCTCACAGGGCACTCTGCATTTCCACTAGCTTCTTGGTTCTATGGAACTTAGATTTCCTTATTAAAAATTCATCTCCATAGGTAATTATGACCAGTCTTATCTTCTCCTATCTAGATATGGTTCTGAGCTGTGGTGTCACAGTTCTTTGCTGGCATTCACTGCTCAAATGCTCTATTTTTGAGGGTTTGGCTGCTTAGAAACATTGAGAATGGAAACAGGTGATGCCTTGAGTTCCACCATCTCCTGAACATCGTGGATGGGTTTTCTTACCCAGTACTCCTCACCTCAGATTTTGAAAGAGGCTGCCTATAAAACTATCCCCTTTGCCTTCATATGACTTTTCTCTAAATCTTTTCAACCTAAAGCCTCACTTTTATACCCATTTAAGGGGCATGACTGGTGCTTTCTTTTTTGGTATGTGTTAGGAGAATATCATCCTACATAAAAATCATTCCAACTTAGACTTTCGTAAAAAGTATTGTGTTCTCACCTATCCTTGTTTATGTGAAAAGAGTTGGGAAAGAAGACAAAGGAAGAGAAATAATTTCCATATTGTCCTACTTCATTTTTGATAACTACTAGCACTCTATTAAATTGAAGATGGGTAAGGAAGACAAAGAGAGAAAAAGAGAATGAGAAAGAGAACACTCAGTTTAGTGCACTTTTGAATTACAATAAAAGTATGTCAATAGAGTAAAAGTAATTTTCTTGTAAGAATTATTCTATTTTGTTTTAAAACTGTAAGGATAATGTGGAAGGTAGGAATAATACAATAAAAATAAAATATAATATGATTTACCTCTCTATGTTTCCTTATTTTCCATCATAAAGAGGACTGAGGATTGCATCTGATTAATGTTAACAGTATAGTCAGCTCTCTGTCTGTGGGTTCTGCAGGAAACACAGGGGTTCAGCCAACAGTAGACTGAAAATATATTTTTAAAAAATTGGTTGTATTTGTATTGAAGATATACGTACCTTTTTTTTTACTTAATATTATTCCTTAAGCAATACAGTACAGGAATATCTCATTTTATTGTGCTTCTGTTTATTCTGTTTTGCCAATATTGCATTCTTATGATGTGTAATTTTCAGTGTTATGATTCTCGTTGAGTGAAAAAGCTTACATTTTATTCATGAACATGCTTTGCCAATACAATAGTTTCATTTAGAATGTTCCAACAGTATAACTTCATTTTGAGTGTATAAATTCTTGCTTTGTCATACAGGCTATCACTGAATTAAACAAGCTGATAGTCACCTTGTCAATGTGTGTAATAAGCTAATGGGTCCTGGGACATTTTTTGTTCCCAACTTTGACATGTAGGAAATGAAGTAGCATATCTTTTGGGACTATAAATATTAGAGCTTCTGAACTTTTAGCTGAGGCACATCTTGCTGTGACTTTACTCTGCCTGTAAGGCCAGAAGTCTGACTGTTTTTTCCTATTTCCAAAGTTCCTATTTCCACAAATATTAACAGACTATTTGACCCATTGGTAATAGGACTCTTCCTACATCCTGTCCCTGTCATAGTATCTTTGTGATGCATATTAAGCCTCCTTATCTCTGATTTCAACAATGTTTCTTTTCCAATCACAATCTAAAAACTGTAAAACCCACCAATAACCTAAAAGCCCTCATTTCCACATGTCCCACCTTTTTGGGCCAGACCAATGAAAAAATTCATTGTTAAATTCCAAACTCTTGTCTCTGGCTCTCAAAATACAAAAAAAAAATAAAATTAAATTTAAAAAACAAACAAACCAAAAAAACTCTGCACCTGATCACTCCAAGAAAAGGGTGTTTTTCTTCCTCTCCAGGCCTAGGTCACTCAAATTCAGGAACAGAAATAAACCACATTATTATTTTTGAGAATCAGTTATTTTCATGGACACCAGTGTACATTTGATAAGACAGGCAATGACTTGAAAATTTGCAGACCTGTTAGAGTATCTCAGTCTAAGTGGAATACTTCCCCCATGGAAACAGAGTTTGGTTCATTATTAGAATTTTGTGCCCTTGTTTTCTTCTTTCTTTCTTTTCTTTAATTTATTTGCCTTTTATTTGCTTGGCTATGTATTCATCTATTCTGATTGCATGTGTGTGTATGTGTGTGTGTTTTGTGATAAACCAATCCATTCAGAAACTCTTTTTTCTATGTGCTTGTCATTGAATTAGTCATAAATAACCAACTCATAATCAGAGGAGTTAAATTGTTGCTAGATATTGGGGAAACTACATCACCTTTGATGAGTTCAGAGGTGAACTAATTTTTCATAATTGAAGGTCTATGACAACCCTGCACCGAGTAAGGCTATCTGTGCCATTTTCCCAACAGCAGGTGCTCATATTGTGTCTCTGTGTCATGCTTCAGTAATTCTTACTGTATTTCAAACTTTTTCATTATTGTATCTGCTATGATCAATGACCAGTGATTTTTGATGTTACTATTGCATTTGTTTTGCAGGAATATGAAACCCACCCATATAAGACCTCATAATTAATGTGTATGTTCTAACTATTCCTTTTACTGACCATTCTCCTTGCCCACCTTCTTAGGCCTCCCTATCCCCTGAAACACAATAATACTGAAATAAGGTCAATTAATAATCCAGTAATGACCTCTCTAAGTGTTCATGTGAAATAGTCACACATCTATTCACCTTAAATCAAAAGCTAGAAATGATCATGCTTATTGAGGAAGGCTTATTGAAAGCCAAGATAGGCTAGTATCTTCTCCTCTTGTGCCAGCTAAGTTGTGAATGCAAAGGAAAAGTTCTTGAAGAAAATAGAAAGAGCTACTCTAGGAAACACACTAATGATTAGAATGTGAAATTGTGGCCATGGAGAAAGTTATAGTAATATGGTAGAATATTAAACCAGCCACACATTCCTTTAAACCAATGCCTGATCTGGAGAAAGGCCTTACCTCTCTTCAACTCTATGAAGGCTGAGAGGGGTGAGGAAGCTGTAAAAGAAAAGCTACAAACTAGTAGAAGTTACTTTATGAATAACATTTCAGGAAAGAAACTGTTTCCATAACATAAAGGTGTAAAGTTAAGTAGCAAGTGCTGATGCAGAAGTTGCAACAAGTTACCCTTCAAATCTAGCTAAGATCATTAATGAAGGAGGCTACACCAAACAACAGATATTCAATATACATAAAACACCCTTCCATTGGAAGAAGATGTCATCTAATCCTGTTATAGCTGGAAAAGTGTGGTCAATGTCTGGCTTCCAAGTTTCAAAGAACAGATTCACTTTCTTGTTAGGGAATAATGCAGCTAATGACTTTATAATTTGAAAACAATACTTATATCATTCTGAAAATCATAGGACCTTTAAGAATAATGCTAAATCTTCTCTGCCTGTGCTCTATAAGTGAAACAAAAAAGCATAATGAAAGCACTTGTGTTTACAGAAGTTTGCTATAAAACTTTTATAATAAGCCTTCTGTTGGGACATATTGCTCAGATAGAAACAAAGATTCCTTTCAATATATAACTGTTCTTTGACAAACCACCCAGTTACCTAATATACTTGAAAGAAGATGCACAAGGAAGCCAATGCTATTTTCTTGTCTTTAATAATTTGCTGGAGGGCAAATGCACTTGCTGGAGACAAGAGAGAGAGAGAGAGAATCCCCACATGGGAAATAGTTTTGTCACAATCCTTTTGTTTGCATTTCTCCCATCTTTTAGGATTTTGGGCACACACACACATGACTGACATATTTTCCAAGCTACTGGGTCTGAGACTTGAACTACATAGTTGGCCATATGGGAACCAGTTACCTTAACCACCATGCCAGGGACTGACTCATAATGCTGTTTTCATGCCTATTAATTCAATATCTACTGTGCAGCCCAAAGACCAAGTATCTTTTTGACTTCCAAGTCTTATTTAAAAAATAACTTTTGTAAGGCTGTTGCTGCCATTGATAGTGGCTTTTCTGATGGATTTGGGCAAAGTAAATTGAAATCCTACTAGATAGGATTTATCATTTTCAATGCTATTGAGAACATTTGTGATTCCTGGGATGAGGTCAAAATACCAATATTAACTAGAATTTGGAAGAAAGTGATTCTAACCTTGAGGGATGACTAAGAGGGATTCAAAACTTTAATGGAGAATATAACTACAGATATGGTGGAAAGAGCAAGAGAGCTAGAATTCAAAGTGGGGCCAAAATTGCTGCAATCACAATCTCATAATAAAACTTTGGCAGAGATGGACTTGTTTTTTATTCTTTCCCTCCTCTCAGTAAATAAACTTTATTTTGAAAAGAATTTGATTTCATAAACCTAGCTGATAAAGCAGTGGCATGGTTTGAGAGTATTGACCCCAATTTTGAAAAAAAATTCTCCTGTGGATAAAATGCTATCTAACAACATCACATGCTCCAGAGAAATTGTAAGTGAAACAAAAATTTGTGGCAAACTTTATTATTCTCTCATTTTAAGAATTTCACAGCCAACCCAGCCTTCAGGAATAAGACCCTCACTAGAAAAATAATTACCACTCATTAAAAGCTCGGATGATTCTTAGCATTTTTATTCTTAATACAATTTTTTCTCTTTAAATATTTATCATAATTTATGATTTACATATAATGATTATACATCTTTGTAGGTTAAATTGTCTTTAAAAGCATGTATATGATGGGTAATAAACAAATTGAAGCTATAAACATATTCACCACCTTCCACATTTAACATTATGTTGTAAACATTTGAAATGCACTCCAGTGGTTATTCTGCATGTATGTCCTGAGTTGTTGATGACATTTTTAAGCAATAAAGTATTTTTTAAATTAAGGCATATAAAAACATTATGTTGCTTCATAAAACATTTTAAAAACATGTTACTTCATACTTAATAAACTACTATAGAGTATAAACATAACTTTTATATGCACTGGAAAATCAAAAAATGCGTGTAACTCACTAGGCTGAGATACTTGTTTCTTTTGTTTGTTTGTTTGTTTTTAAATGGTGTAGCATACTTGGGCTCACGAGCAAGAGAGAGAAAGAAAGCACTGATGTGTATAGTCACACTCTTATCCCTTCTCCTTCATTTCTTTGTCTTGTCAGAATTTGGGAACATGCATGCAAATGCTCCCAGTATGTTTTTCAAGCCACCAGAGCCAGGATTTGAACCACAGTTGGCCATGTGACTCTCTTAACTCTAGGCCATGGGACCAGCACTGAGATATTTTCTTTATTATGGTGGTCTGAAACTGAACCGACAATATCTCCTAGGTATGCTTGTATAGCAACTATTTTCAATCCACTTACATTGAATTAGGTCTTATAAGTATGTTTGAGAAAATTTAAAGTATACAGAGAATATGTAGATGTTTTATATTAATACAGTGTTATTTTATATAGGAAGTTTGAATATCCATAAGATTTTGGTAATTTGGAGAGTCCTGAAACTAATTCCCTTCAAATACCAAGGTATGATCTAGTAGACTTTGTTAGATGTAAAATTTTTATGACATATAATTCTCTGTGTCAAATGTAATTTAAAAAATTAGTGTTACTTTTATTTAGCTAAACCTGGGATCAGACTTTAACTACTTAAAATAGTCTTATATATACGAATTAAATTCTAACTGAATAACTATTGAAAATATCTTTTTAAATATTCACAATGAAAAATTAAGCAGTTCATTAAAAAATAACTAAATATTTGATAAATATTTTCATTTGGTCAATTAGGATTCTCCAGGGAAATAAGATCAATAGAGTGTGTGTGTGTGTGTGTGTGTGTGTGTGATTTATATATACATATATAATGCCTATATACATACGGCAATTGTGTGTGTGTCTGTGTGTGCATAAACAGAGAGAGAGAAACAGACAGAGAGAGGGAGAGGAAGAGAGATGTAGATAGCTAGACTTCACAAAACTAGTTCTTTGATTCTAGAGAGTTAGAGTTTGTTATGCTTCATTCTTTCCAGTATATAACTATTTCACTTCTTGATCATTTCAGTAATGCCAAACATGATCGAGTTCAGTCAGTTACTGATTCATTAAATGATTCTGATCTTCCCACATCAGAAAGACACTCTCATGAGAAATACTAATATTTGTCAGTGGTGATCATTACGTTTCCAGCATAACCTGTTTTAAGTGTCCAATTCATCACTTACCAATCCCTATTCTTCCATCCACATTCCAATAATGCCTCCACTTCACTAGCACCTGAGATTAATTGATTTCACAGCTTTTCCTTGACATTCTCACTTTTCTGATTATCCAGTTAGCACCTTGGTCTGATGTGATTATTATGATAATCACTTCTTTTCATGAACCTCATTCCCTGTTATCTTCTCCTTAATATTTAACAAACAAAATTTCAGTCCCACTTAAGTTCACCACTTTCTGCTTCATACTTGAGCGCCTTCAGTTGCGTATAAAAATTGAATGAAAAAACACACTTCTTTCAACTTCCCTCAGTTAAATGAATAATTATTACCTTTCCGTGTAGCCTTAGTGCTGCTTGTCAATCTTACTACCTTTCTAGTAATTTTCTCATACTGGAAAGTGGATAAAATCAAAGTCAAAACTATCTCACCTGCAACTTGCAAGTGTCTTCCTCCATCCTTCACATTTAGACTAATGGCTTTAGTTCTCATTTGTCAGAAAAAGATGGACAGAACCAAAAGACGATTGACAAGTTTCCAACAATATTTTACCAACCTAACTGTATCTCTACATTTATGCTGTCTCTCCTCCCACTGCCATAGATAAACTGTTCTTTCTCTATTCCAAAGTGAATGTTTCCTTGTGGAATGCAACTAATATTTTCTTTTTCTACTCATGTTTATCATTCTGACAAAATTTCTCTGTCTTACATTCTCCTAACAAAAATATAAGGAACGTAAGCATGTGTCAAGTTATGAAAGCCAGTTTTCCATCATTTTCTTTTTCATTTTTACAATTCATTTCAGTTTACATTTAAGTTGACAAATAAAAACCGTGTTTATTTATTATATTCAACATTGTTTTGAAATATGTAAACATTGGACTAACACTAAATCAAGACATATTTTTAAAAGTCTACCAACTGAAATTTAACTTGCAAGAAAATTGAAGGATTCATGAAGGCATTGGGTAATTTTTTGGGAGGGGGATGGTTATGCAATTAAATTTATCCTGCTATATCATTTTTTGACATTAATTTTCTTCAAAACTGTGAAGGAACTATCTGACTACTAATTATAACTGCACTTATAGTATAGCTTTTGTTTTAAGACATGGAGAATTTCCATGTACAGATATCTTTTTATTCTATTAGAAACTATAATTATTTCACCATTTAAAAATCAGGTTGTAAGTATTATATGCACAAGATTATGTTCTCCAAGGTTTAATCAATATATTTTAACTATAATTTATGTCTTATTGTGTTGAATGTCACATAATAGATGAATGACTACAGCAAGTGAAAGTTGCTAGAAAGTTAATTTTGAACTGGAGATAAATTGAAAGACTAACCTGTGTATCCTTCAACAAAGTCCATACTATTTTATTTTTAAGTGTCACATTATGGGAGCAATTGTAGTAATTTAAATAGGCACTGCATATTTGATAATAGCAGTCTGTGAATGTTTAATTTCCTGGAATGCCATAATTTATTAAAGATATGAAAAAGAATGTCCTTGTTAGGAGAACTAACTCTGAAATAGTTCAGAAAAAAAAAAAGGAAATCTGAGACTTGTATGGTAAAATGTTAGCAAAATAGGTAATGTTTAATGTATTATTCTTATAGACTTCATATAAATATGGAAATTTTAAAAATAACTCTAAAGAATTGAAAATTACAAAGTTTTATTTTAGCTTATTTTAAAAAATATATTTGTTATTATAATTTTTTAATTTGCTATAGGATACATATACTCATCAGAGAGAGAGAGAGAGAGAGAAATTGAGAAAGCAAGAGCCTGGTCCAGTACTAGAACCACAGTTGGCCACACGGGAGAACAGTGCCTTAATTATCATGCCACCTGCTGGCCCTTTAGTTTTTTTTTTTTTTTTTGCTGTAGGGCAGGGTGCTCACCAGAGACACAGAAAGAAACAGAGAGAGAGAAAGTGAGAAATCACCCCTCCCTGGGGGATGGAAATACAATCCCTTTTCCTCCACTACCCTCTTGGAATTTGGGGCACACACACACTCACCCTGCATGAATTTCAAGCCTCTGGATTTGGGACTCAAACCAAGTTGGCCATGTGGAAGTCTAGCGACTCAACCACTATGCCACTTGCTGCGTCCCCTTAACTCATTTTTTAATCAAAAGATATTGTATATACCCAAATTAAGGCAACAACAGGTTGATTCAAATAGTTTATTGTGTGTGAACATGTTTAAGACGATTATCAGTAATCTTCTGCTATTTATATAATAAAATTTTATGGACCCTTATGTAATTTCATATATTCTTTTCTTTAGAGGTTTTTGCCATAGGGCATGTGCGTTCGTCAGACAGACAGAGACAGAGAGACAGAAAGCGAGAAATCACCCTGTTCCGGGGGGGATGGCCACGCTGCAATCCCTTCTCCTCCATTCTCCCCTCGGGATCTTGGGCATGCACACATACACACCCAGCGTGAGTTTAAGCCACCAAGTCCGGGTCTCGAACCATGGTCGACTACATGGGAGTCCAGCAACATAGCCATTATGCCAACTGCTGGTCCCTCACATACTCTTTATAATTACTTTATAACCAAAATTACATTTTAGGTTGTTATATTGAAGGATGGCCATTAATATTTGGGAATACAGACATTTTGTTTTAATTGAGTCTCTTTCTAGTGATGTGTAGATGATCTTAGAAAACATTTTAGAGACATTATTGAGTCCATGTATTGTGAGTATATGCATGTATGTATGTAAAGCTTTATTTCTGTCTCTTGATATGTTGTGTTTAATTTTATTGTTATTATTTAAAATAATTGTTTAAAAGATACAAAAAGGTTTATAAAAAATTTTGATTGCTTTTAAAAGTGTGATGTTTGAAAAATGCATTGTTAGTATATTTGGATATAATATTTTTTGTTGCTTGGTTTTATAATTAAAATTATTGTCAGAAGGCACATGCATTGACTATAGACTGAAAGAGAGAGAAGGTACTGGCTAATAAGGGATAGTCACATTGCTATCTTTTTTCTTTTCTCCATCTCTTCAACTTGGATCAAAACATGTACATGTGCCTGGTATGTTTTCCAAGTGATGGAGGACCTTGTGCTTATGGAGTTGTTCCAGGAGATTATTTAACTTAACTATTATTCATAAAGTTGTCATTGCCCAAAACAACAATATCCTCTTGCTTTAGAATGTATTATTACTTTAGAGAGTTCTTAAGACTTGCTTTATACACATACACACTATACACACACACACATATATATATAAACACGCTTTACTATATATTACATGTAACATATACTAATTTCTGTATAAGTGAATTTGGGCTGCTATAACAAGAATACTATAGAATGGATGGCTGAAAAAAACAATTTATTACTTAGAGCCTGGAGGCTGCAAAGTCTACAATCCTGACTACCAGATCTGGTGTCTCACAGGACATTCTTCATGGTTTGCAGGCTCCCTTCTTATTGTATATTCATATGGCAGAAGGAGAACATTCCTATCTCTCTGTCTCTTTTAAGAGCAATAAATGTTGGGGAACCAGCAGTTAGCGTAATGGTTATGTCGTTGGACTCCCACATAGTCGACTGAGGTTCGCGTCCCAGACCCGGTGGCTTAAAACTCATGCCAGGCGTGTGTGCGTGTGTGCCCAAGATCCTGAGAGGAGAATGGAGGAGAAGTGATTGCAGTGTGACCATCCCCCCTGGGGGTTGATTTCTCGCTTTCTGTCTCTATGTCTCTCTCTGTCTGTCTGGTGAGCGCACGTGCCCTATAGGGAAAATTTCTCCAAAAAAAAAAAAAAAAAAAAAGAGCAATAAATATTATCCTGAGGGCTCTACTCTCAAGATCTATTTACCTCCCCTAAAGCTCACTTCCTGAAGCCATCTCACTGGGAGTTACAATGTCAATTCATGGATTTGAAAGGGACACAAATATTCAATCCATAACCATATCTGTATGTGTCAGCATTATAGAAATGTAATTATTTAGGTTAACTCAATGTCTATTTTTTAAAGCTTACTGAAATAAATTAACATAAACAATGTTATAATACATAAGCAATGTAAATTATACAAATTATACTATATAAACAATAAACTATAACTAATGCTATAGTTTTTAATATACTCAAGACCTATAAAAGCAACACCACAATCTAATTATAGAATGCTGTCAGTACCCTACAAGGAAGGCCTACACCTATTAGCAACAACTCCCCATTCCCACTTCTCCCCTTCCAAACTCTCTCCACAGCCCTGGACAATTACTAATCTACTTTCATTTACAAAATGTTGTCAAGGTTCATTAATATTTTACCATGTTTCCGTACTTCATTCCTTCTTTTCTTTTTTTAAAATTATTTTATTTAACTTTATTTATTTATTCATTTATTTATTTCAGTTTGATCAGAGAGGGATAGAGTAAGAAAGAGAAAGAGAGAGAAAGCAAGCCACCAGATCCATGACTCAAACCACAGTTGGCCATGTGGGAGTCCAACACTCTTAACCACCAAGCCACCTACCGGGCCCCATTCTTTCTTTTCATTGCTGAATAGTATGCCTTCATCTTATGTATCAACTGATGGACATTTACACTGTTTCCACTTTGAAGCAATCATCAGTAATTCTGCCATGAATATTTGTCTACAAGATTTTACCTAAACATATGTTTGCATTTCTCTTGCTAATAAAATTTCTGCATCTTGTACTAGCTCTTTGACATCTATGGGAAAGTCACACTGTATATATATTTTTATAAGGGTAATCATGTAAACTGTAGTTATAGGTAGTGGATAGAGAAATCGATGGATGGAGAGAGAGATAGAGAAACAGATAGATGGAGAAATGTCCTTGAAGGCTTCAGGTGTGTGCCCTGGCAATAAATGTGCGTAACAGTCCTAATTGCAGCTATAACCATAGAATATACCAACTCTCCTTCCCAGTTTTCATTACTTTATGTTTTAGGATCCCAATATTTATTTTATTTTATTGACTTCAAGAAGTCAATATAATAACCAAATTAGGCTTTACAGAAGCTTCTATAACCAAAAAGCTAATGGGTTAAACAAATATTCAGGGGCTAGACAGAGACACAGCAGTAAAATGAAATCATGGCACTCTGTGAGGCTGACCCATGCGGGAAGGCTGCCAGGTCCTGTCCGGAGGGCTCCCTGAGTATACCAGGCACACGCGTGCCTCTGGTCACTGTCGTCTGAGGCTGAGTATGCTGTATTTATCTCTCTTTCTCTGACCTTCCATGTCATATTTATGGAAGAATGTGTACTTAGTGAGTTTTAAATACATTTTTTAAAATCTTCAGATTAGGATTTTTTTAAATATCAGGAAAAGAGATTGACAGATTTGTTCATATGTTAGATAACTTTTAACTTTTAACTAGATTATAGGCACAGATAAATGAAGGAAATTCATATAATTAAAGACATTAGACAGAGCTTTGCTCTCAAGTTAGCCATTTTTTATGATTGGAAACACACTTGTATCCTTTTTAGCCTTGAGAGTTACATGTATATCTTAATAACCATAAGGAGATTAATTTTCCATATTACACTCCTAAGCATTATCATTTTAAATTACACTTTATGAGGTGTATTCAAATGAAATGTGATAAAATAGAAGCCTTGAAATTAAGAAATTTAAATATCCCAGTCTCCTTCCTAAATAACAAACTGGCTATAAAAGCAAGTCTCTCTGTTAATTTGCAAACGAACAAGGACTTTGGAGTTATATCCACATTGGTCCCAGGCTGCTGTTGTATTAATTATTAGATAGATTAACTACACACTGAGCTGGCACTTTTCATTAAACAGCTGCTAAAACATGAGGGATGAACAATGCCTTGTACTTTAGCTTCAGAGGCATGCACCCTGAGGCTATTTAATATGCCTTAATAAGCTACTGTTTTCCAGGCAGACGAATTTCACTTAGTTGCAAAGTGTTTTGAAACACCATAGGTCAGAACTTGTTGATGTCTGTATCCAACTTTCAAATAACAATAATGTCAAATATACATAAGTTTCTACATTCATCTTAAAATATTTAATTAGATTTAAACTTTATGAACAAAGTGAATGAATCATGACATCAAAATCATAGGCAAACTTATGAGAAAAATAAGCATCTATATGGGTGTGTATTATAGCCAATCAAAAATTTTATGGTTAATTTTAATATTTGTTTTTGTTCTCCCTCCCAAAAATCAGTCATATATCTATTATATGCCACCATCTAATATTTGTCAGTAATGAAATCTCTGAAGTAAAAAAAAAAATTTCATCATGTACTGAATTTAAAATATCTATGTACTATATGTACCAGAGTTTTCAATTTCCATAGAGATTAAAGACAAGAGTCTACACTAATACTTATAAGACCTCTTCCTATACACACAAAGTTTAAATTTAGAATCTTTGTTTTTATTTTATGTTTTTTTAAGCACTACTTTTTATTTTTTTGGAAAGAGATTTTTGCTATAGGGTGTGTACACTCACCAAAGAGACAGAGACAGAGAGAGGAAGTGAGGAATCACCACCATCACTTCCCCAAGGGGATGACCATGCAACAATCTCTTCTTCTCCATTCTCCTCCATTCTCCTCACATGCATGCACTTGTGCCTGGCATGAGTTTCAAGCCACCAGGTCTGTGACTCATCCAAGGTTGGCCATGTGCGAGTCCAAGACCTTAACCAATATGCCACGTGCTGGCCCCAGGACTAGGCCTTTAAGGTCTAAATGGTTGTTTATTAAAAACTCTTTCCTCTAATTGTAAATACCTCTGATACACTAATGAATAGTAAGTCTATATGTTTAGAGTTAAGGGATAATTTTCTTTTCTTTTCTCTTCTTTTTGTTTTAGAGATTTTTGTCACAGTGTGCATGTGCTTGCAAGAGAAACAGAGACAGTAACAAGGAAAGCAAGAATTCAAAAAATTTAGAATCATGACTCTCATAATCATACAAAATAAACTATCATATTATTTCATTTAACTCATTATTAATGAAGGAATCAACATATTAAACCAGTTCAAATGCGATTTCTAATAACATACATATTCGTAGATCAGGAATATTGATGTAATGAATGTAAAATAATGAACATAAAAATGGAGACAAAATCATTTTCTTCTACAGTGAGAGAAGAACATCAACTGGAATTCCATGTTGGCAGACAGAATCTCTACATGTGGTAGACAGAATGATGGCCTTGCAAAGATATTTATTTCCTCTTCCCCAGAACTTGGAAGTGTGGTGCCTAGCATGGCAAAAGGTATTTTGTAAAGGTGTTCGCTTGGTTTCATTAGAGGAGAGATTAGGCCAGCAGGTGGTGCAAAGTTTAAGGCAGCTGGATCCCATATTGCCAACTGTGCAGTTCAATTTCCCAACCTAGTGGCTTGAAAGTTACACTGGGTGCATGTACATGTGTGCCCAAAATCTTGAGTGGAGAATGGAGAAAGGACCGTGTCGTTACCATCATTTCTCACTTTTCCTCTTTCTGCCTTTCTCCCATACCAAAGCTAAACCAAACAAACAAATATGTTTATAAATCAGCCGAGGATATTTGGGTAGTCTGAAGTAATCACAAGGGTCTTTCTGAGAATGAGGCAGGCGTATAAGGTAAGAAGGGAAATGTGATGGTGGAAGCAAAAGTTGGAGAATCATTCTTTGAAAATGAAAGGGAGAGCCATGAATCAAGGGACATCTATAGAAGCTCAAATGGCAAGGAAACAGACTTTACCACAGAACCTCTAAAAGGACTGCTGTCCTGTTGTAGCCTTATTTTAAGTCTTCTGACTTCTAGAAATGGGAGATATTAAATTAGTTTTAAGTCACTTAGTTTGTGGTGATTTGTTACAACAATAAAAAAAACTCATATGCAAATCTATAGACAAAAAAATACATTGTATCGCTATCACTTATCTACAATTAACAGAGCTGTAAAATATTAGGTCGTCAGAAAGTCAAGATGTATTTTTCTGTTTTTCTATGCAAAATATGTCATGACTTTCCCAATAAACCAATAGCTCAAACGTCATGTGTCATGAACTGAATGTACATGTTCATTCAAATTCATGTGTTGGACTCCTAACTCCCAGTGTGGCTATATTTGGAGATGGACCTGTTAAGAAAGTGATTAATTTGGGGCCAGCAGATGGTGTGGCAGTTAAACCGCCAGAGTCCCACATGACTGACTACAGTTCATGTCTTGAACCCAGTGACTTGAAAATCATGCCAGGCACATGTGTGCGTGTGCCCAAAATCTTAAGAACAGAGAAGGAAGTGCAGTGTTGCCATCCCCCAGTGAGTGATTTCTCACTTTCCCTCTCTTCCTCTCTGTCTCTGTCACTCTCCAGCAGGATAAATATATGATTCGTGGCACATTCACACAATAGAACGTTGTATCAAAACAGAATCATCTCTTACACCAAAATATGAATGAATCTCATGAGCAGAATGTTAAAAGACAACCAGACATAAAAGTCCATGTAACGCCTGACTATATTTACATAAAATAAATCCTGGCAAAACTGGTCTATGAGAAGTCAATACTGTGTATAATTTCAGGGTCGGCATATGTACTGATTTGGAAGGTGGATTCTGGAAGTGTTAATTCATTGTTTCTTGTACATAGATCTATTCAGTTTGTGAGAATTCATTATTTGTGCAGTTAAGTATATTTACTTTTCTGTTAATCTGTTATATATTAATAAAAAGTTTAAAAATTGAAATAATAATAAAAACATAGTTTTCCTATAAAATACATTTTTTTTCCTCCATGAAGCACTGACAGGTTCCTTTGAACTTCAGTGTTCTGTATTTAAAACATTATTAAATAGATCCAGCTAGAACTTTCTTAGGAGCCTCAATCTTGTCATGTCCACTCTTTTTTTTTAAATGCGATTTCTAATAACATACATATTCGTAGATCAGGAATATTGATGTAATGAATGTAAAATAATGAACATAAAAATGGAGACAAAATCATTTTCTTCTACAGTGAGAGAAGAACATCAACTGGAATTCCATGTTGGCAGACAGAATCTCTACATGTGGTAGACAGAATGATGGCCTTGCAAAGATATTTATTTCCTCTTCCCCAGAACTTGGAAGTGTGGTGCCTAGCATGGCAAAAGGTATTTTGTAAAGGTGTTCGCTTGGTTTCATTAGAGGAGAGATTAGGCCAGCAGGTGGTGCAAAGTTTAAGGCAGCTGGATCCCATATTGCCAACTGTGCAGTTCAATTTCCCAACCTAGTGGCTTGAAAGTTACACTGGGTGCATGTACATGTGTGCCCAAAATCTTGAGTGGAGAATGGAGAAAGGACCGTGTCGTTACCATCATTTCTCACTTTTCCTCTTTCTGCCTTTCTCCCATACCAAAGCTAAACCAAACAAACAAATATGTTTATAAATCAGCCGAGGATATTTGGGTAGTCTGAAGTAATCACAAGGGTCTTTCTGAGAATGAGGCAGGCGTATAAGGTAAGAAGGGAAATGTGATGGTGGAAGCAAAAGTTGGAGAATCATTCTTTGAAAATGAAAGGGAGAGCCATGAATCAAGGGACATCTATAGAAGCTCAAATGGCAAGGAAACAGACTTTACCACAGAACCTCTAAAAGGACTGCTGTCCTGTTGTAGCCTTATTTTAAGTCTTCTGACTTCTAGAAATGGGAGATATTAAATTAGTTTTAAGTCACTTAGTTTGTGGTGATTTGTTACAACAATAAAAAAAACTCATATGCAAATCTATAGACAAAAAAATACATTGTATCGCTATCACTTATCTACAATTAACAGAGCTGTAAAATATTAGGTCGTCAGAAAGTCAAGATGTATTTTTCTGTTTTTCTATGCAAAATATGTCATGACTTTCCCAATAAACCAATAGCTCAAACGTCATGTGTCATGAACTGAATGTACATGTTCATTCAAATTCATGTGTTGGACTCCTAACTCCCAGTGTGGCTATATTTGGAGATGGACCTGTTAAGAAAGTGATTAATTTGGGGCCAGCAGATGGTGTGGCAGTTAAACCGCCAGAGTCCCACATGACTGACTACAGTTCATGTCTTGAACCCAGTGACTTGAAAATCATGCCAGGCACATGTGTGCGTGTGCCCAAAATCTTAAGAACAGAGAAGGAAGTGCAGTGTTGCCATCCCCCAGTGAGTGATTTCTCACTTTCCCTCTCTTCCTCTCTGTCTCTGTCACTCTCCAGCAGGATAAATATATGATTCGTGGCACATTCACACAATAGAACGTTGTATCAAAACAGAATCATCTCTTACACCAAAATATGAATGAATCTCATGAGCAGAATGTTAAAAGACAACCAGACATAAAAGTCCATGTAACGCCTGACTATATTTACATAAAATAAATCCTGGCAAAACTGGTCTATGAGAAGTCAATACTGTGTATAATTTCAGGGTCGGCATATGTACTGATTTGGAAGGTGGATTCTGGAAGTGTTAATTCATTGTTTCTTGTACATAGATCTATTCAGTTTGTGAGAATTCATTATTTGTGCAGTTAAGTATATTTACTTTTCTGTTAATCTGTTATATATTAATAAAAAGTTTAAAAATTGAAATAATAATAAAAACATAGTTTTCCTATAAAATACATTTTTTTTCCTCCATGAAGCACTGACAGGTTCCTTTGAACTTCAGTGTTCTGTATTTAAAACATTATTAAATAGATCCAGCTAGAACTTTCTTAGGAGCCTCAATCTTGTCATGTCCAATCTTTTTTTTTTTTTTTTTTGAGAGATTTTCACTGTAGGGCGCGTGTGCTCGCCAGACAGACAGAGACAGACATAGAGACAGAAAGCGAGAAATCACCCCCCAGGGGGGATGGTCACGCCGCAATCCCTTCTCCTCCATTCTCCTCTCGGGATCTTGGGCACGCACGTACACGCGCCCGGCGTGAGTTTTAAGCCACCGGGTCCAGGACACAAACCGCGGTCGACTACGTGGGAGTCCAGCGACATAGCCATTACGCTAACTGCTGGTTCCCGTCATGTCCAATCTTGAACTTACTTGCTTCACTCCCAAATCAGCTCCCTTATCATTTATTTCCTATCTGAATTCATTTTTTTCTACTCATTTTGATTCATCCTTTCTTCTTTCTTTCTCATTCATTTATACAGCCAAATATGGGCTAAATATGTCTAGAATCTGCTTTTACCCCCCCAATAAGCACTTTATTATCACTTCTTAAAACACGATAGTACACCATTTTTAAAACTGTGATATTATATAGTGGGTATCTACAAAACAAAATATGTAATACATAGTTTGATCTTATATTTTACTTACTCCTCTAACTTATTTTGGGTGAATTATTAAATAATATGTTGACTATAGTTAATAACTGTACTGTGTATTGTGTTTTAAAGTTTATTTTTCCCACAAAAGAGGGAAACAGAGAAAGAGAGACAAAGAGAGAGAAAGAGGTACTCCAACAGGGTCTCCATGCAATGATCCATCCCCAGCTCAGCCATCCAAGAACATGGATATATAGGGAGACCACAGGATGCAAACCTGGTACTCTCCCTTGTTACTTCAGCATTGACAGAGCTTTGTACTACCAGTTACCAACCACCATAGTGAGCCAGATTCTAAATATCCTCACCACAAATAAATAAGTGAATTAATCCATATGTTAATTAGTTTTGTTTAGTCATTCCACAATGTATATGAATGTTTAAACATTATATGATATATCACAGTTATATGATATATATTGCATATTCGCCAATTAAAAATTAAGTAAAAATAATGAATGAATGCTTACGTGCTGAGAGGTGGAAAAAGAACAAAAAATATGCTTTTTTACACACATATCTGCATGCTGAGCATTTTTTTTCACTTAAATTGTTCTTCTGTAAATTCGTGAATGACAAATTCCCCTACATATATGTATGGCTGTGATAACTTTCACCATTGTCAAAATCACATGTAAGCATTTCATTAATTCCTCTGGTGCTGACAATTGATTGTACCACCAACACACTCTTATAGGCCTATTGTTTCCCTTATAAAATAGCTGTGTGAAAAAGTTAGATGGATATTTTATGTCTGTGAGTTTCTTACGTTTTGATGCAAAGCTGGTTGATAATGGTGACATTTCAACCAAGCACTTACTATTATCTCCTTAGTACTAAATCTCTAAATAATTAAATAAGCAAGTATTAAATTCCCTAGAAGGTCATCAGCTCTATTTATATTCAAAACATTATTGCATTCACAGATCATTGTAGCTAATAAATTAATTTATTTCACATTCAAATTATATACATTAGAGTATTTTTGTGTTATATCTAGCTAGATATTGTGCACAAAGTTGCAGTCATGTAGGTCAAATAAATCTAGAGATCTAATCTATAGGATGAGCATATAAATCAATAATTGTATAATAAAATTTTGCTGAGAGAGTAGATTCTGTATGTTCTTAATACAAATAATGAAATGGTAACATGAAGTGATGGCTATGTTAATTGCTTGGCAATAATGATAATTTTATTTTATATGTGTATATAAATATAATATATATTTATCCAGACATCTTCAATATTCAATAATAAATAAGGTTAAAATATGGTTTACTGACCAGCAGGTGGCATGATAGTTAAGGTCCTAGGCTCCCACATTTGAATCCTGCCCCTGGCAGTTTGAAAAATCACACTGGGTGCATATGCACATGCTCAAAATCTCTAGAGAAGAATGGAGGAGAAGGGATTGTGATGTGACCATCTCCCTGGAGGGTGATTTCTCAGTTTCCTCTCCCTGGTGAGTGCACAGGTCCTATGGCAAAAAGCTAAGAAAAAAATTTTGACTTCATATTTTAAAAAGACATTGAAATTTCATCTTTTATTCTAATGAAAACATAATGAATGATTATTTAGGGTATACAGAGTCCTCAGTCATCAGTTTAGAGAATTACACCAATGTCACTACTTATCAGACCCTCATTACTTTTCAAAAGGTATATTGGTTTGTGGTTCAAAGTCTGTGGCTTTAATCAGTTTTCTGCATACAAAAGTTATCTGACAACATGATTTTGTTCTACATGATGTTTCTTATTTTGCTTACAATGAAATTTACTGGATAGTAGGCTCTGGTAGTAAAAATCTTTACAAGGAGGCGATTATCATTAGTTCTCTATAAAACAAACATGCTTTTATGTGCAAAACAAAATAAAACAACATCTGAGACTCTTAATAGAGTTAGCTTTCATGAAGACCTTTGAAATATAAAAATTGATTGGTGAAAGAATTCACAGATCAAATGCATTCACATTAAATGCTTAGAGACAGTTTCAATTCTTTATTCAATAAGTTGATTCTTTCAACAACAACAACAAATCCAAAATGCTTGACTTCAGTAACACAAGCTGGTTGCTGCTTCTTGGAGGGCTGAGACCCTCAGGAAGAAAGACTCAAGTTCCACTCCTGGTTCCTTCTGAAAAGCTGACTGCAGGGGCACATGCCTGTAGTTCCCTGCTACTTAGGAGGCTGAAGTAGGAGGATCACAAGCTCATGGCCAGTGGTCCACACAGCAAGACATGCAAGAGCCGGGGATGATGTCATGAGCCTATAGTCACAGCTATTTGGGAGCCTGAGGCAGGTGGATGTTGCAGTAAGATGGTCTAAAAAATACCACACACATACACACACACACACAATAAAAATAATGCGACTATGGCCTGCACCTGTAATCCTAGCTCTCTGAAAGGCAGAGAGGTTTGTATCTGAAGTACTTGGAAGTTAGGGGCTATTTTGCTATATGGAAAAAAACATCTTCACTAGTTCTGCCACCAACATGAGGCTCCTGAAAAAAGCCCAGGAATATCAAGCTGTCTGAGAAGAGAAAGACCTAGCTTTGCGAGACATGGAACAAGTGAAAAAGAATATAGCAATGTAGTTTACTTTCCTGAAACAGCAAAAGTCATTCAGGAACAAAAGTACAGATATTTTAATATATTGGATTGACCTATATTTTGCATTTACTATGAATTAGATCTCATACATGCATACCTAATGTGTGTATATATATATATATATATATATATATATATATAAATATATGTATGTACATATGTATGCATAGAAGACCTGATATGCATATGATTATGTGTGTAACACATCTAAACTCATATCAGTCTTAATTAACTAAGCATTATCATTTCCATGTCTGGAGAGATTATAGAATGTGTCAAGATTGTTATTAAAGATTTTTAAAACTTAAACGCACAGAGAAATTAACTATGGATAATACGAAAATATAAAATATAATCTAGATTTTAACACTCACAAAGAAATGATCAATGTAGTTTCTAGATATTCTATTTACTTCTTGGATTATACAGATTTTTAGATGCACTGCTGAACAGATACTTAAATAGAATATATTTAATAATGTAACCTTCAGTCCAGATCACAAGGTGGTTGGTTAAGTCTGTTGTATTACTCATGACCAACAGTACGATAGGATTTCTGGCCCTGGCACCTTGAAAATCACACTGGGGTGTATGTACTGTATGCCCAAAATCTCTAGAGGAAAATGGTGGAGAAAAGATTGTGGTATGACCATCCCCCATAGGGCTGCTTTCTCAGTTTCCCCCTTTTTCTTTCTATCTCTGTCTATCTTTCTTTCTTTCATTCTGTCTCTCTCCAGCAAGTATGCACACCTTATGGCAGACCTAAATTATATATAATGTGTGTGTGAATATATATACACACACACACATATATATAAATATATATAAATAATCTTCTCTGAACAAATTACCCATAACTCTGTTATCCATAATTGACACCCCAAAAGACAACTGGAAAAACAAAACTATTGCTCATATAAATTTTAGTTTATATGCAATAAGGGAGCAAACCCCTCTTAATAGAGTTTTTTTTTTTTTTTTTTGGAAAG
>NW_006159901.1:2679181-2680060 GCF_000334495.1 Tupaia belangeri chinensis | reverse complement strand
ATATATGTATGTACATATGTATGCATAGAAGACCTGATATGCATATGATTATGTGTGTAACACATCTAAACTCATATCAGTCTTAATTAACTAAGCATTATCATTTCCATGTCTGGAGAGATTATAGAATGTGTCAAGATTGTTATTAAAGATTTTTAAAACTTAAACGCACAGAGAAATTAACTATGGATAATACGAAAATATAAAATATAATCTAGATTTTAACACTCACAAAGAAATGATCAATGTAGTTTCTAGATATTCTATTTACTTCTTGGATTATACAGATTTTTAGATGCACTGCTGAACAGATACTTAAATAGAATATATTTAATAATGTAACCTTCAGTCCAGATCACAAGGTGGTTGGTTAAGTCTGTTGTATTACTCATGACCAACAGTACGATAGGATTTCTGGCCCTGGCACCTTGAAAATCACACTGGGGTGTATGTACTGTATGCCCAAAATCTCTAGAGGAAAATGGTGGAGAAAAGATTGTGGTATGACCATCCCCCATAGGGCTGCTTTCTCAGTTTCCCCCTTTTTCTTTCTATCTCTGTCTATCTTTCTTTCTTTCATTCTGTCTCTCTCCAGCAAGTATGCACACCTTATGGCAGACCTAAATTATATATAATGTGTGTGTGAATATATATACACACACACACATATATATAAATATATATAAATAATCTTCTCTGAACAAATTACCCATAACTCTGTTATCCATAATTGACACCCCAAAAGACAACTGGAAAAACAAAACTATTGCTCATATAAATTTTAGTTTATATGCAATAAGGGAGCAAACCCCTCTTAATAGAGTTTTTTTTTTTTTTTTTTGGAAAGGTTTTTTTGCTATAGGGCGAGTGCGGTATCCG
>NW_006159901.1:2675164-2679143 GCF_000334495.1 Tupaia belangeri chinensis | reverse complement strand
AGAGGGGATGGCCATGCTGCAATCCCTTCTCCTCCATTCTCCTCTCGGGATCTTGGGCATGCACGCACATGCATCTGGCATGAGTTTAAGCCACCAGGTCCGGGACTTGAACTGCGGTCGACTACATGGGAGTCCAGCAACATAGCCATTATGCTAACTGCTGGTCCCCCTTGATAGAGTTTTAAGTTATGTCTTGATGTAAGAAACTAGGAAAGACTTATACTATTTTAGGACATGGGTAAAGCATACTTTATAAGTGGTAAACTGATGACGAGCATACAGAGTTTATGGAGATAATAGTTTTGAATTATTAGGCACAAAAAGTCAAAGGTCTTGGACTGGCCCCATCCTCCAGTGGTTAAGGGAACTGAATCTCATGTGGCCAATTGCGTGGTTTGAATCCTAGCCCCAATTGCATGAAAAACACACCAGGCACATGCATGTGTGTGCCCAAAATCCCAACAGGATGTATATATATAGAGAAGAATGCAGCATGACCATCCCTTCTTGAGTCAACCTCCAGCCCATAAACTCCAGTGGTAGGAAGATTTTCAAGCCTCCTGTTTCTGTCTCTGTCTTTGTCTCTCTCTACCTCTGTCGCTGTCTCTGTCTTCTCATTTTTTGGTAATTTTTCCTTTTTAAAATTTTTTAAGGTAAAGCAATTTCTTGGCTTTCAGCTCCTCCTTTCCTTTAATCTTGTTAATAATCCCCTCCCACCCTCCCAACCCAGGAGAGGCAAGGGAGCAGGCCTCAAAAGACACCTTCAAGGCTACTGAGAACTAGGGATTCTGTGCAGTGCGGTTTTCTAATTTTTGCTTTTTTTAAAAAAAATACTTTTTTTAGGTTTTTTTTGTTTGTTTTTTTCTTCTCTTTTTCTCTGGTTTTTGGTTTTAATCTTGTTAATAATCCCCTCCCACCCTCCCAACCCAGGAGAGGCAAGGGAGCAGGCCTCAAAAGACACCTTCAAGGCTACTGAGAACTAGGGATTCTGTGCAGTGCGGTTTTCTAATTTTTGCTTTTTTTAAAAAAAATACTTTTTTTAGGTTTTTTTTGTTTGTTTTTTTCTTCTCTTTTTCTCTGGTTTTTGGTTGTTTTTGCTGCTGTTGTTTCTCTCTCTCTGTTTCCTTTTCTGCATGATCCTGGAAGCTCAGATTAAACTTCAAGTTTGGGAAGAAACACACTTTCCATCAGATGACTAGAAATCACCGCAGGACCACAAGAAATATGGGAAAACACGAAAATACCTCTCCTCCAAGGGAAAAGAATAACTCCTCTTCATCCACAGACAGTTCAATGGAAATCATGAAAATGTCTGATAAAGAATTTAGAACATTCATAATGGTGAAGCTAACAGGGATGGAAGAGAAGAGAGACAATGAACTGCAGAAGAGAAAGGAGAAAGGAGCTGACAAGTTCCGTAAGGTGAGGAAATTCTTGCAAGATCTAAAAGAGGAATTACACAGTTTACTAAGAATCAAATGGATCTGTTAGAGATGAAAACTATAGTACATGAAGTCAAAATCTCTCTTGAAAGTATTAAAAGCAGACTTGATCATACAGAAAATAGAATCTTAGACACAGAAGAGAAAATGACTGGCCTAGAAAAATCCAACATGAAGACTGAGAAAGTTGACCAAAAATTTGAGAATAATATATGAGAAATACTAGATACCACCAAACGTCCAAACATCCAAATAATTGGCATCCCGGAAGGTGAAGAGACTCATAAAGGCATTGATAATTTATTTCATGAAATCCTGCAAGAAAACTTTCCAAACCTAGAGAGGCACTCAAAGATCCAGTCCCAAGAAATACAAAGGACCCCAAATAGAATCAACCCAAGAAGATTTTCTCCAAGACATATTATAGCCAGACTGACCAAAACCACAGACAGGATTGGAAAGAGAGAAACAGCAAATTACCTACAAAGGATATTCCATCAGACTAACAGCAGGCCTCTCATCGGAAACAATGCGACTAAAGAAAGGATGGGAAAATACATCCAAAGTGATGGCAGGATTACCCTTCATATGGGAAGAAAAGACAAAAACATTCTCAGATTATCAAAACCTGGAAGAACCAGACCAGATCTCCAAAAAGTTCTCAAGGGAGTGCTATGTCAGGAAAATTAAATGTAGTCACACAGAAATAAGAGTTCAAAAACTAAGAAAATGGCTAACTTAATCATAGGGACAAGTCTGGAGTTGAATATTATACCCCAGAATTAAATCGGGAAGACTGAACCACAACAGAAGATAGATTAAGTACATGAGACTGAACTGGCGAAATAGCATTCTGTGACTTTTGACTAAAACATTGCTCCTTTACTTCTAGTCTTCATTGTCCAGTTTTAAGAGTTTTTGTCCTGTCTTGAGCTGTCAATAGGTTCATGTGCCTACTATTTGAACAGAATACTAACCTGTTTCCAGGCTTTAAGATTTAAGCAAATTTCCTTACCAATTCAAAACTGCTTTTCTTGAAATTACCAGCTAAACTTGCTATTGAAAGTGGTTAGATTATCGGGACCAGCAGTTAACATAATGACTATGTCTCTGGACTCCCATGTAGTCAACCATGGTTCGAGCTCTGGACCCGGTGGCTTAAAACTCACACTGGGCGCTGTATGTGCATGCCCAAGATCCCCAGAGGAGAATGGAGGAGAAGGGATTGCGATGTGGCAATCCTCCTGGGGGGTGATTTCTTGCTTTCTGTCTCTCTGTCTTTCTCTGGCTGGCTGGCAAACGCACATGCCCTTTAGAAAAAACCTCTTCAAAAAAAAAAAAAAGAAGAAAGTAGTTAGATTATTTAAGAAATTATGTGATCAGTAAAATGTGGGGGGGAAAGAAATGGAATATCACTGTAGACACCAGAGATACTGTGAGAAGAGGTAGGAAAGGGTAGAGGGTCAGACATAGGAGTAAATATATATAAATAAATAAATATATATACATATACATATATATGAAACTAGAAATGGAAAATTATTGATGATAACATACATGATCAAGTCACTATGCAGTATATTCTAGATGGGGAAACCACTTTTTGTATGCCGTGACAATGATTAGGGGATGAATGTAAATTAATTAATTTAAAAAAAAGTTTCAGGGAAAAAAATGCATATTTGATGACTGCAGTAAGCTCTATAGCCCCAGCCAGGTGCTACTTTATAGTATGTTCATTCTACTCACTGAAGTTTATGCCTAAAGTCAGACTTGTGTTCATGGATATGCATATATCAGATGTGCTTGCTATTGAAAATATTTAATTAAGTTCATTAGCAAATCAATAAAATGGGGGGAAAAACATAGAAAGCAACCATAGATACTAGAGACAGTGTGGGAGGAGGGTGAGAGACGGCAGAGGATAAGAGATAGGGAATCAAGGATGTCAAAAGAAAGCAAAATATACAGGAAACAAGAAATGGAAAATTATTTGTTGATGATAACACACATGTTGATGTGCTTGAATGAGCCAATATGCAGTGTATTCTGAACGGGAAATCTCATTTTGTATGCTGCAATGATGTATAGTGAATGAATGTAAATAAATAGATTTAAATTTAAAAAAATAATTATTTTATTTGACTTTATTTATTTTAATTTGACCAGAGGGGGACAGAGAGAGAGAGAGTAACAAAGCAAGCTGCCAGGTCTAGGACTTGAACCACAGTGAGCCATGTGGGAGTCTAGTCCCCTTAACCAACATGCCACCTGCCGGCCAAATGATAAAATTTTTCATTTTTTTAAAGGTTTATTTTTGTAATGTCAAGGTAGAAAAGAACCTTAGAACAGAAGTTCTAGAATCTTCCTTGATCTAGATACCAAAAAATATATATTCACGCAAACAGTCTTTTGGAAAGAAGGTTGAAAATGTAACACAATTATTTAATACTTTAATTATGCCAATATGTTTCAGTAGTTATTATCATTTTAGGGAAAAAAAGTACATAAGAATTTGTTTTACTTTTTTATTTTTG
>NW_006159901.1:2666611-2674111 GCF_000334495.1 Tupaia belangeri chinensis | reverse complement strand
ACATAGGTTCTTTTCTCCCATAATTATAAAGAAAGAGAGCAAATTAGAAACTAACATTTTAAAAATCATAGACTTACATAGATTCAACTGGAAATTTAATTTTAAAAGCCAATCTCTATCCCATATACCAAAGCAGAGATTGCCTATGATTGTTCAGTTCGGAATGTTGACTGTATATTCCTGCTCCTTATTTTACTTATTTTTTAAATTAGTCAGGTGGTGTGTGTGTTCACTGGAGAGACACACAGAAAAGGACCCCATCAGGTATGGTCACACTGCAATCCCTTCTTCCCCATCTTTCCCTCCTTTTGTGATTATGGGCACACAGATCCATGAGCCCAGTGTGGTTCTCAAGCCACCAGGTCCAAGACTAGAACCATGTACGATCCTGCCGCCCTATCTACCCTGTTTTACTTCTTAAAGTGAATTTTACTCCTTTTATTTCTAATAGTGTATCGCTTATTATTTTTCTTTTCTAAATGTCAGCAGTTTTCTAGGTGACAGCTAAACCCTGTTTAAGTACCACAACATGGTAATTATTCAATTATCTGTATGTATTTGCAGCCTCATTGGTTCAGTTACACAGTTGCCTACAGTAAGTGAAAAACGTCTGTGTTCATATGACCTAGGTCGTCAGAACTAGTAACATGACCTTGAATGTATTTTTTAATATATTCAGATATGTATGGAATGATCTGTATTTTTAGTAACACTTTTTTTTGCCTTTTTTTTCCTTTTGGAACTTTTAGGTAGAATACTATGTATATTGAATCAATCAATGCATACTTCATTTATGGACTGGCTGATTCTGCTTCATATGTATTTATGGAAGGAAGGAATACTTTACAATTACGGCATAAAACTTCCAAAAAAACACCAAAAAATTTCATTCAATCCTATGAAGACAATTATTTCTTATGCCTTCTTGACTGAAGGCAATACAGTTATTTGCTTGTAATTTCGATCATAGAATTCATTATTCTGGGCACACCAATAATTTTTTTCTAGATAAATATCTTAATACAGCAGACATAAATTTGGGAAATATGATATTTAACTTAAAAATGAGACATTAATATTGGGTTGTTAGAAAAGACGTGATACATTTTTGCATTAAAAAATAGAAAAGTATGTTATGACTTTTCCTACAAACCTATATATATATATATTAAATTTCCAACCTACTATTTAATTCTTAGAAATAAATGCAATGCTATTAATAATGTTCATCCATATTCAAACTTATTCGAGATTAGTGTATTCATTTAGGTCTCTAAAGAGATCATGTTGATAAGGTTTTTGATATTAAATTTCGCAAATGTTTGAATAGCAGTAACAGAATTTCAGTTTTTGCTATAGGGCACATGCGCTCGCCATACAGAGAGAGACAGAGAGACAGAAAGCGAGAAATCGCTCCCCAAGGGGGGATGGCCACACCACAATCCCTTCTCCTCCATTCTCCTCTTGGGATCTTGGGCACGCACGCACATGCGCCCGGTGTGAGTTTTAAGCAACCGGGTCCGGGACGTGAACCATGATCCACTACATGGGAGTCCAGCGACATAGCCATTACGCTAACTGCTGGTTCCCAGATGCTCAGTCTTTTGAGGCTTGAGGTAGAAGTTAAATCTTTTATTCCTTCTTGCTTTTTTCTCTTTCTTTTCCACCTTTACTAAAAGAAGTTTAATTATAAAGGACTGACTTTCTGAGTAGGCAGTTATTATTCTAGAGTAACTGGTAATGAGTTAGGAAAAAATGAGTACATACTGTGTCTTTGCAACCATGCAAGGAAATTTCATATTTTAAGTTTCCATTTCTTATCTTAGTAAATTGTCATTAGGGGCCACAAGCAGTAGGCATAATGTTAGGTGCTAAATCAGCAAATGTATGCTAGATGGACAAGATCAGTGTTATTGTGGTGCTTGTATTACAGTTATATTTAGGTTTATTCTGACAAAAGCAAACAGACAAAGAGAGTATTACAGGAGTACTGAATTATCCTAAAGAAAAAACAAAAGCAGGACAATTAAGATTAGAAGAACCTTAGATGGGATGGTTGAGATGATTGTCTAGCAAAGAGATATTGAGATCGACATTTGATAGGGAAGAAGGTGCCTTCAATCAAAGCTAGGCATACACATTATTCTAAGCACAGTGTGAAACGATACTTGTGGGGTTCATGGTCTTTGCGTGCATGCACACACACACACATGCACACGCACATGCATACACACACACACACACACACACACACAGAGGCAATTCATATAATCTTAAAATAAGGTACCAAATTAATGCAAGTCTTAAATTCATGTGAATTTTAAAATAAGATCTTTTCCTGACTTACTATTATCATTCATAAGTTACCTGATTTTTTTATTGAGGTGGAAATACTGAGAGAAGGAAGGGAGGTAGGAGAACAAATGTTACCAAGAAGAATGATAGCTCTCCAAAGAAAAATTCCATACTTTGAAAGCCTATATCAGTCTGTGAGAGCTAATAATACCCTGATATTATAACAACATCCTGAGCATATCTCCCATGGCTACAGGGGAAAATTTACATTTAAAAGTAAATATAAGTTCCACTTTTGCAATACTACAGGGCAACAAGTCAGAGCGTAATGAAAATGTTAAGGCTCTCATTCCAATGCTCAGTCTCTGCCCAATTTTTCTACCAGATAGATTTCCTTTGAGATTTCTCCTAAGCCAATAATGGTGAATGGTGTAGCTACTTTCCAACCATTGTTCTTTTCTCACCCCTAAGGAGGTAGAATGGGGAGGTAGAAAAGAATATCTAGAATTATGCAACAAAGTTCCTAGTTTGATAGTTACTCCTGGAGGGAAAATGAGAAAACTTTGTTTGTTTTCACTAAATTACTTTTTTGAGACTTACAGTGCATATTTCCAAGTAGTCTTATTTGAAAATTGTTTGAAGTTGTTAGGTATTCATAAAAGTTATTTTTACTTTCTTTACTTTATTGTCATTTCACTTTCAAAGGTGATTTCCAATACATTTTGAGTTAGACATGTCTGGAATGTTTTTCTAGCCAGGGTCCAGTACTTAACCATGCAGACAGCCATGTGGGATCTAGCGCCTTAACTTCCACGCTATCTAATGGCCCAATAAGTAAATTTAATCCATAAACAGCAAAGTAGATTTAAGAATTCAATAAAACCAAATACAGAAATAAAAAGCTGCTGGGATTTAAGAATTGAGAAATGTTTAAATAGAGCAAGCATAAAATAAAATACTGAAAATAAGATCAAATATATGCGATTGAAATAAATGGTATTTTAAACTACCATCTTGAAATATTTTGCTTATGCTCATTGAAAATAAAGTGCCATAGGGTTATTATAAAAGTGCTTTTACAGTATATAAAATGTTTGCAAATACATCAAGCACTATTCATATAAATACTACTATCTACTTCCTCCACATTTTATGTAATCTGCTCAATAACACATTCTTAGAATAGTTTACTAATACAGTCAGGCTATTTTTCTTTCATCATGATTATATATAAAAGCAGGTTGCAATAAACATTAAAAAAACTCTTTAAAAGAACACTAATTATTTTATGCTCTTTTATTATACTTAATTATTAAAATTGGATATATTTCATATAAATGGCTGATAGCCAAGAAATTTCACCTCTGTTTTAATTTTTTACATGTATTTTGGGAATCTATATTAAATTACACAAGTATATCATGCATTTTTTATTTGTAATGGTAATAATATTATCAAATAATACTGTCAATTATATCATTACCAACAAGTCTCTAACTCCTATTCTAAGTACTGTCTTAAAATAGATTTACAAATTCTCTTACTCAAATATGTCAGGATCAAGAAAAAAGATGGAAGGATTTTTGAAAATAACATTAGCAAATATTTACTATTTTTCTTGATCCTCAGAATCTCCGAAAGAGCTAAGGAAATTATACAAAGAAAGCTACTAACAGGATTTTATTTGCCTCCATTAATGTCTCTTCTAAAAGCTGTTTATTTGCCCTTGCATTTCAGTATCTCAAGAGAGCCATTAAAGCATTTGGGATAATCATAAACATTATTGACAGGCAATAACTGCTTTAGAAAATATCCATCCAAAATTACAATAATAATCTTATTTGTATTACAATGCTTTTAGCCTTTTAAAGGAGAGAAAAAAATGCGTTGAAACAGTTGTTGCCCAATAAATAACATTCTATTTGATATTCACTTATCTCAATGTGGAATTTTGTAAAGAATTTTTACAGTTAACTTGAATAACACATTGAAACTGAAATGCTATTTGTGAAATTCACTATCTATGTATCTGTCAAGATCTGAGTACCAGTAATAGAAAAAGTATTTTTTATTTTCTTTTTTATCCAACTAAACTATCCTTTATTTTGCCTATCTTTTCAAGTATTCTATATTTTCACCATTATTTTATTAGACAATGTGAATTTCTCTTCAACTGTATTCATGGAATGTGCACTTTTTCCTTAATTAAAGGTTAGTTTATCTCTCTGATAATGATCATCCATATTTAATATGTACTTTTGTGTTTTTCCTCTTCTAGAGGTAAAAATATATCCGGAGTGCATTTCTTTAGTGGCAAACGTAATAAATACAAGTCCTCAATATATGAATGATTTACATAGGATATGGCCATTTTAGTGCAATCATGAAATATAATAAAGGGAAAATAACAAAGTATTTAAATTGCTATAAATAGTCAAGTTTATATAATTTTCTTTCTGCAGTCACAAAAATTTATCATAGACTAAAACATTACAACAGTGGGAGAGATAGCACCTAATCTTTTGGAATCTATGATCACAAATAAGGAAAAAATAAAATATACACAAAGATAACGAAGAACAAGGATGAGAGAGGTGAATAGCACTTTCTAGAAAAGTACATAACAGTTATCAGGTGTACAACCCACAGAACCAGAATTGGACTGGAATTGATTGAGTTCACACGGCTTTTTTGGAGAATAGTACACCTACCTTTCAGAATGTGTTCACTGAGCTGGCACATTAGCTGAGAACACAATTAGCTGTTCTACTTTTGTAACACTATGTCTATTTCACATTTGACAGAGTGAAATACCGAGAACTAAACCAAACCAAACACACAATTAAAACCATGAACCCTATGGTCACAAATGCATGGTTATAATTTCCCTGCCAAAAGATGCCTCTCCCTAAACAAAGGTAATGTTGCATGATGCCATTTCCTAGTTCAGGCATTCCGTAAGCTGTCTCACATGGTGTTGCAGGTATGGAAGCCAGGGGGAAACAAAAGCATGCAGTGAAGCATATGGATTCCTTTAAAGAGTGACTTTTACAAATACAGGATCAAAGGGGTCCAATTTAATTGACTTGCCATTAAATAGTTAACTAGTCAATATGCTAACTGTTGACCATCACAGGATAATATCAGCCTCTGCTCCAGGCAGGTTGTATATTCCACGGTGAAAGTAGTTAGATCATTCCTGATGAAAGTTAGCCATGCTTTGGAGTTCATCATTCTTGCCACCTGTTCACAAGCCTCTTGCTCTCACACTTGGATAACTGAGAAAAAGAAGCTGGTTGAAGTACACGTATAGCTATAATGTCTATATGGTTGTTGCATCCTTCTTCTTGAATAGTGTTTTCTGATAGATATTTACATAAAAAAAAAGAATCAGAAATTTTTACTCACTCCCATAAATAAATCCACATACCTTTCTTGGTACCTCCTTGCTCCACTCTTGTTTGTTGCAGACCCCTGAAAATTAACTTCTGCATGAAAGATAGTTCTCCAAGTGACCTTGGGCTGACTCAATTCTTTCTTCTCTTCCTGCAAGTAGCTCTCAGAATAAATATAGAACAGGCTAGGAATGGAACATCCTTATATAGGGAAGAAATTTCTAAAGCAGCCCAGGCTTTTTCCTCTCCCTTTTACTGAATATAACATCTTGAGTTAGGGAGAAACTGCCTGAGGATATCCCAGACTTTGTTCTCTCCCACCTGCAAGCAGGATGTCCTTCAAACCTTTACACACTGAGTCATATGGTCCATAAGGTATATTACCCAGGCTGGGCTGCTTTCAGGGGTCCCTCAGCTATGCTGTAAGCAGGACCAGCATAATGGAGAATCCATCCATTCCTGGAAGATTTGGTGAGCCAAGGAGAACCAGCTTACAATGAATCCAAGATTTATTTTATCTTTTGATGACTATCTGCAAGAATCCTGCTTCATATAACTTGTCACATGCATGTTCTGGTCTCATGGAATCCAGGCAATTGATGAAACTATACCAAGGTGCAGTGGGTGGAAATGTTTAGACTTCTATTCCTGGTGAGTGGTATAATGATGATCTTTGCTCTCCTTAAAACAGTGGGAGCCCTCTCCTGAGATTTGTGATTAGTGAACCTCCTCCACACTACAAAAATCAGAGTAAATTCTACTTCCAAATATTTTCTCTCTGTATAAAGTAGAACAATACTGTTCAAAACAATGGGAAGATTTTGTATCCTTTCAGGACTATTGATGAGTTGGTCTCTAATTCTGTATCAGTCCATCCTGGTTAGCATTAACATATTGCACGAGACCATGTATGGGCAAGGTTTGAGTCCTTTATTCCTCTGTTGTTAAAGGGAATAATAAGTCTCTAATATATATTGAAGGAAAAGCACCACAGCTACAGAAATGGATGATTTGTTCATATAATCTTCATGTGACTTCTACACATGCTCAAATTTCGCACAAATGTACCGTTCTCTAGAATGGACCATTGCTGTGAATGTGTAGCTTTTAGGCTCAGTGTGTTTCATTAACATTCTACTCAAAATGAGAAGATCATGTCACATGGGCAATTAGTAGCCATAATCAGGATCTGAATATTTTCTGGAATGGTTTTCCAGTAAGGAAGCAGTTCTATATAATAGACTTAGCTCCAAAAATATAGGGATATATGCTGCTACTCTCCTACTGAGACTAACCACAGACACCACAGATAATTTTTGCCCATCTAAAACAACTCAGAACCATGGTTGGTCATATAGCCCAAGTTTTAGAAATGCTTGCCCTGGAGACTAGAGTTGTTATACTGACCTCTCTTGTTCTAGGCCCCACTTGAAGAAACTAGACTTCCAAATCATGTGATAAATAGGTGAGTAGTATTCCTAATATCATTACCTGGCTTCTAAAATCCACTGGTTGCTTTGTATATTAAGACGTGAAGTGCAATACCATTTGTACTTTCACTTAGAGAGGACAACAGAATGCCTAGAACTACTAAAACCCACTTTGGGTGAGCAGGATTCAAAATTTTCATAAGGCTTATTTTCACCTCTGACATCCAATTGTTTTATAAGCACATCTAGTATACTTGAATGATTTTATTCCTCATTTTTAATTTGCATAATATTGGGTTGTTGGAAAAGTCATGACACACTTTCGCATGAAAAACATAGAAAAAATATGTCATGAGTTTTCTTTTTTTTTTTTTTTTTGG
>NW_006159901.1:2628752-2666564 GCF_000334495.1 Tupaia belangeri chinensis | reverse complement strand
TGAAAAACATAGAAAAAATGTGTCATGAGTTTTTTTTTTTTTTTTTTTTTTTTGGAGAGGTTTTTTTTGCTATAGGGCACGTGCGCTCACCAGACAGACAGAAAGAGACATAGAGACAGAAAGTGAGAAATCACCTCCCAGAGATGATGGTCACGCCGCAATCCCTTCTCCTCCATTCTCCTCTCGGGATCCTGGGCACGCACGCACACGCGCCCAGCGTGAGTTTTAAGCCACCAGGTCCGGGACGCGAACCGTGGTCGTGGACGTGGGAGTCCAGCGACATAGCCATTATGCTAACTGCTGGTTCCCATGACTTTTCTGATAATCTAGTATTAGAAATCTAGAGCACCAGGTTGCTATATTCCCAGTTGTCAAGATCTCTGTATATCCCTTTGTTAAGTAATATTACTATCATTAGGGAAACTGTTAGAAATTTTAAATCTCAGGTTCTACCCCAGAACTCTTAATTCAGAATCTATATTTTCATTTTAGCAAAATCTCCAGAAAATTTAAATGTACATTAAATGGTAGAATTCACTGGAACACATTACAGCAGAAAGCAGGAAGTTAACATAGTCTGGAAGAAAGACAATAAAAGTATACTACTGCCTTTGCCAGGTAAAAGTGAATTCCTTAAGACCTGTCTAAATGAAGGGTATTTAGCAAAAGGCTTTGTCAAATCAATGGCTTCTTACCAAGTGCCAGAGGATGTGTTGCTCTTCGCCAGGAATAAATATAATCACAGATCTGACACAGGATCTATGATTAGGACAAATACCTTTTTAAGTTTATGGCAGTAAATTGTGATCTCACCATTATCCATGTGGTTTTTGCAAAGGCCAGTGAGATGAATTGAATGAGGCATACAATGGAGGCTACCACCTCTGTGTGTAAAGGTTTCGGAATAGGCACATTAACAGAGCTTCCCATTGAAGAAAATGTCAGTCTTACTTTGATTAAAATGCTGCCTCCTGGTTTCTGTCATTGCAAAATTATACATCATCACTAATGATCATGAATCTTGACATGCATTATATTCACAACTGAGCCTCTTAAATATGCCAGTCCCTGCTAATGCAGTCTTCATTATCTCTTCCTTAAAGGGGGCACAAAACAAAACATAGTCAAATGCTTGATACCGCCATTTATTTAGAAACCCATTCTAGTATAGACACTTCCATAATATTCTGATATTCCTCCTAAATATCAATTTTACAAAGTTTTAGTATTTTATAAATTTCTGTATGTCATATTCAAGTCTAAATTTCAAGAAACTTCCCCCAAAATGAATAGGAACAACAAGAAGTACTCTGATGATATATTGATCCTTTGTAACAAGTGAGTATTCTTCTATTAGTGAGTTAACATATTTGTATTCTGTCCATCTAGGTACTCACGCATATGCACCCCGTGTGAGTTTCAAACCTCTGGGTCCAAGACTCAAACCATGGTTGACCACATGGCCTTAACCACTGTGCCACCTGTTCGTCTGAGCTTTCACCCTAAATACATCACATCTATTTATAGTCTGTCACTTCATATCTGATCCTACTGTTTGACCTATAAGCTATTTCTTCTTGGAGCACATCCTGTACTCACTCCAGATTCACTTTTTGTTCCACTCTGTCAGTGTCTAATCCCTGTTAATGTCACCACCCAGTGTCCCTGGACCTCTGCTGTCCCATTAGTTGCATCTAATAGGAAGCGCCAACAGGAGACTGAAGGCATTAGGCAGACTCTTCCTTGTCCTGTGCAGTTCCTATTTCTGCTCCAGAGTTTGACAGCATCATTGATATAGCCTTAAAATCTCTAGTCCTACTGGATTCCTGTGAGAGTTTGAATGAAGGGTGATCAGATGACATCAGAAACTAAAAGAAAAATGCAACCATTAACTGGGAGAAGGTGCTTGCAGTATGGGAAATGAACACATATTAGTATCAAAAAATAACAATTCTTAGAAATAAAAAAGGACAAACTTATAATTAGAAATATGTATAAACGAGTATTTCACAGAAGGAAAAATACAAATAGGCCAGAATCATGGAAGATTAACTTCACAAAATCAAGGAAATGCAAATTAATGTACTCTCCCCTCATAAAAAGGCAAAATGGGAAAGTCTGGTCATATGGTTGAAGGGCAACAAAGGAAACATTGTTCTCATAGAGGATTCAGAGCTCTGGTCAAACTGGAAGTGCTGGGTGTCCTAGGGGGTGTGCCTCAATGCTTGCCCATGATCTTAGTTGGCTGGAAGGCCAGGCAGAGGATCATGATATGGCAAGATCCTGTCAAGTTTCCCTGTTTCTCTTTCCCCTGTCTCTCTATCTTTGTCTCTTTTCTCTCTCAAAATAAATAAATAAACCTAAAAAAAATCAATAAATATTGTTGTGGTATATTCTAAAAGGAAATGTTACACGTCAGTGAAAATGAAAGAACAGTAGCTGTATCCAACATGAGTGAGTCCTAGAAACATAAAATTGATTATGAAAAAGAATCACTAATTGAAGCATATCTAATTAAATAAGTACATGATTATGCATGCCTTGAAATGTTCAACACAAGCAAATAATAAGACTACAAAATTGTTTAGAATATTTTGTTTAGAGATTCATACATATATACTAAAACCACACACACACATGCACATGCACAGAAATATTAAACAAAATTTCATGATGATGAATACCTATTGGGTAAGAAGATATTTTATGGGGAGAAAAATGAAGTATTTGATAATGTTTTACTTCCTAAACTGGGTAGTAGGTATACTGAAAATTTTCTTAAGATTTTTTTATACATTGTGTATACTTTAAGTATAGTATTTTGTATGCATTAAATAGTTAATGATAAAACACAGAAAAAGTTTAAAGTCCTAGATGCTAGGTTGTGGGGAAATGATCATTATTGAATGAGGTGTATGTGTATGTGAGTATGTGCATGTGATATGTGTAATATACTCATCTCTGTATGTTTATATACATGATCCTTATACAAATATTATATAATTATATAATTTTGATCTAACAATACTTACATGTCAATTTGATTGTTTAAAAATTATTTTTAATTGAAAGATGAAATTTTCCAATATGATGATTCTTTTTTTTTTTTCTTTTTTTCTTGGTGAGGTTTTTGCTATAGGGCACATGCACTCACCAGAAAGACAGAGAGACAGAAAGTGAGAAATCAACCCCAAGGAAAATGGCCACACCGCAATCCCTTCTCCTCCATTCTCTCGGGATCTTGGGCACGCATGCACACACACCTGGCATGAATTCAAGCCACTGTGTCTGGGACATGAACCGCGGTTGATCACATGGAAGTCCAGTGACATAGCCATTACGCCAACTGCTGGTCCCACAATATGATGTTTCTTAAGCTCACTTTGAGATGCTGTGGAACTAACAAACATTCCCCTCTCCATTTTAATTCAGCATCTTTCTCTTCACTTAAGACAATAATGTGTAATGAAAAATAGCATTCCAGATTCAAACAGGAAAGGGCAGAAAAGCACATATAAAATAAAGCATTCTTTCTTTCACTTCACACTCCTTTTACTGTGGAAAATAAAATATTGTTCATGTAAAAATGGTTTCTGCAAAACATCCATTACACAGTCATAAATAAACTTCATATTTAATTCTCATAAATTTAAATCAGGTGTGTTTATTAAGCTGAGTTTGGCATACCTCAGACCCAGAAGTCTGTCCACAGAATGTGTTTTAATTCAACTTGTCTCTATTCAAAACCGGAGGCTAGATCTTCTAAGAAATATTTTATAGGAGTTGATTGGCCATCACTAATTTAAAGCCTTCTAGTCCAGTAGCCTCCACAGTGCAAGTCTGCAGCAGGGTTTTATCAGTCTCTAATGTATTCAAACTCTGTTAAGGATCTGATTTTTGTTTCTTATATTTTGTATCTGGTTTTTGTTTTGTTTTGTTTTGTTTTTTTGTTTTTATGGAGAGTTTTTTGCTATAGGGCGCATGCGCTCACCAGAAAGACAGAGAGATACAGAGAGACAGAAAGCGAGAAATCACCCCCCCAGGGGGATGGCCACACCGCAATCCCTTCTCCATTCTCCTCTTGGGACCTTGGGCACACACACACACACACACACACCCAGCGTGAGTTTAAGCCGCCAGTCCGGGACTCGAACCAAGGTCGACTATGTGGGAGTCCAGCGACATAGCCATTATTCTAACTGCTGGTCCCCATGTATCTGTTTTTTTAACAACATTTTAAAGCTTGTAGTCAAAAGGAATGGCCATTGAGAAAAACCATTTCTTCCACACCAATGAAAGAGCAAGTCATGACTAGATAACATATTTTATTAATATTCTACCATATTTAAGTTTTGTCAAGATGATTTTCAGATTTTTTTTATACTGTACAGTCTTTAAATCAAATGTAAAAGGAAATATCAAGCCTATTGTTAACTTGGGAGATAAATGTTGAAAAAACAATTTCATAGTAAGTTTTAATAACTTGTTTCTACTGAAAGACTGAGGTATTTAAATTGTTAAATAGATTATTTATAAGCAGTATGCATATATCATACTATATATCTACCACTATATGGTACACATACACACATTCTTACAGGTTTTAGGAGGCTTTTTCTTTTCAAATAATTCAGTTGAATCAGCTTTTTATGGAAATTGTATCTCAAGTTTTTTTCTTTAACTTTTGCCATAATAAAACTTGAAGCTGAGAATGAGAGGACGTGTGAAAAATCTTAAGAAAACTATTAAGAAATTAAGAAGATGATAAATATAGAGAGAGGAATAGCACATTACTTACAGCATTAAGAAATTCCCTAGAGAAAGAAAATGTTTGTATAAACACAGCAACATTCCTAAATGAAGCTCAGTGTTCACAGAATTTAGTAAACTATTGTTTTGGGCAGGTAATAGATGTGCAGATATAATCAGGTTGAAATTTCAAATATCACCCTTGAATTTGAGAATAGGGAGAGATGACTTAAGATCAGTGAAAAGGTGGCAGAGAAAAACAGAAAAGATAATTTAGGTGTAGCTGGAAACCAATGTGAAAGTAGATTCCAGATTAGTATATATCATACTATGCCCTTTCTGACCGCTATCCTCCTGGAAAGTTCAAATACAGAAAGGTTTCAAGGACAATTAAAGGACATTGGCAATATCTTTGTATTTATTCTCTGTATTTATTCTTTGACTATTATTTTAATATATACCGTCTGCTTTTTCAAATATTAGAGCAAGCCATGGTTGAACACACTTTAAAGTGTTCAATGGCCTCACCATTTCCCTTACCCTTTTTCATGGAACTACATAAGAGAGGATGGAGAAGTAACTCAACAAAGATTTATCTGTACAACTTGGAAAGTAAGAAAATAATGTAGTATAGATATGATGGCTCCGTGAAAAAAAAGCAGGTTATTAAGCAATTTAGCCCAGTATATTTTGTCACTCTTTTTAGCAGATCATTCTCTCTGCAATACACCATACCTTTTATATTTGAAATTCAATTTATATCATCTGTATCATCAAGTATAAAACAAAAGTATATTACTTAATATAATTTTTCACTTAATGTTTTATAATCCAAATGTTGAATATGTGATAGTCAATTGAATCAGAGAGCAATACAAATGAATGCACATTTTTGTGCATTAATATGTGTACTTCTTTGGCACTATTTTTTGAAAACTCAAGAAGTGACTACCTGAGAGATTCTATTTTGCTTGCATAGACAAATTTCAGACTAATAGTTCATGAGACCGTTTCTAGTTTTGCATGTTTCTGAACAACTGATAGAAAAGCTAACTAAAATTGGGCTGGCTAGGTCACGCAGTTGTGACGTGTTGCTCAAGGGAAGCTGGATCCCACATGGTGACCTTAGTTTCTAATCCCCAGGCCACTTGTACCAAAATGTGCTGGACACACACCATTGCCTTAAGTTCAATAGGCTAGAGGACTGGAGGAAGGGGATCATGGCATGTCCAGACTCTGTGGAGGATACTCTTATCTTTGATTTTCTCTCTCTCTTTCTCACATGCACACACACTCTATGGTGAATAAAGGGGAAAAAGTAAAAGGAAAGGCTAACTGAAATTGTTTTATGCCAGGGCCAGCAGATGGCATAATGGTTACATTGCTAGACTCCCATGTAGTTGACCGTGGTTCAAGTCCCAGACCTAGTGGCTTAAAACTCATGCCAGGTGTGTGTGCATGTGTCCCCAAAATCCCAAGAGGAGAATGGAGGAGAAGGGTTTGTGACACAGATTTCCCCTCTGGGGGGGGGGCGGGGATGTCTTGCTTTCTGTCTCTCTGTCTTTCTCTGTCTCTCTTGCGAGCATAAGCAGCCTAGAACAAAAATTTCTCTAAAAAGAAGAAAATGGTTTTATGCCAATAATAGATGAACTATGTTCCTAAAAAACAGCAAAAATTAGAACCATTAAATAGCTTTATGCAGTTTGAGGAAGATGTAAACAATATTCCAGAATATTTTTTTTTTCTTGTCTACCAAGCTGGTTCCCTTCTTGGATATCACCTCTCAATTGATTTTAAGTACACTGAAAGACAAATTCTAGAAGTATACTCTTCTAGGATCAAGTCCAGCAAAAAAGATACGATATGATTCCTTGAAAGTTTAAAAAGCTTCTCATAGGATTTTTTGGATTCAACCAATCTGAATTGGGTGGTTTCTGTATCCCATATTTGAATCAATCAATAGCAGAATAGAATTGCTATCCCAGAAGGACTTAGTGTAAAAAAGTATCGTTTTGGGGAAGCAAAAGCAAGATATTTTAACGAGATGGAATGTGGCTGATGGGTAGAACGACTGTCCATTGCAACACATAGGCCCCGTCTCTTCCCAGATACCCAGGGAAAAGTGTTAGGAGACCAGAGAATGTTATGTTTCAAAGTAAAGGGGTACAGAATAGACTAGAATGCCTTTGGTACTGCAGTCTATCCATTCTAGGGGGCTGGATTTAGCTACAACTGCTGCAGGGAGAGATTTGTGCTAGAGCAAGAAGACTGAACCAATGGGCTGTCAGAAATCTATTCAGTTTGGGATATAAACCATATCACTGCCTCCAAACCTTCCATAAAGTTGCCAGCTCGCAAATTACAGACAGATATAGTTACAATCAGGCATTGTTTCTGGATGGACAGGTCTATGTGGGTCCAAGTGCATTACCAGTGTACCACCAACTAGCCTCTGATATGTTTTCATTGTGAATTTCTTAATGAATTCAGGCTCCTTTTTTCTCAATTTATAGTTAATATTTTTATAGTCTCATAATTTGTTGCATCAAAATCAATTTAGATATCATTTATTGAATGTTGTTGCATAAATTGATACTTAATATTATTTTTAATTGCTTTCCTTTCTCAGGAAAAGAGCCTTGTAATTATAAACTTATGTAGCAAGTAGCAAATGAAAAGAAGAAACATCAAATGCACAGTCCACACAAGTATTCTTGAATAGAAAACAATGACAAAGATTTCCTCATAACAATTTAGCTCCTTAACAACTTGCATTAGGTAAATATGAGTGAGATCAAAATTTGCTTTTTGTTTTTTTTACTATTAAATAATCCCCAAATCCTCTTAAACATTAAACCTTATTATGTAGGAAATATTTCAGTTAAAGATATTATATTTTCAAAAACTGATCTCTAATGTTGCCCATTTGAGGAAAGTAGCATAAGCTATTTGACGAAAGTAATTACAAAAATAAAGTACTACTTTGTAATAATAGTTTTTTTGAATTGCTAAAAGAATGACATTTTGACAAAACACTCAGCTCAGAAACCCTTTCGCAGACATCATTCATTCAACTTATATAATTTTGTGCTTTATATGAGCCACGTAAAGCTCCAGGTGCTAAGTAAAAACTGGAGGGGACCAGCAGTTAGTGTAATGGCTATGTCACTGGACTCCCTTGTAGTCGACCACGGTTAGAGTCCCGGACTCGGTGGCTTAAACTCACTTGGGTGCGTGTGCGTGTGTGCCCAAGATCCCAAGAGGAGAATGGAGAAGGGATTGAGGAATTGCCATCCCCCCTGGGGGGTGATTTCTCTCTTTCTGTCTCTGTCTCTGTCTGCCTGGCGAGTACACGCGCCCTATAGCAAAAACCTCTTCAAAAAAAAAAAAAAAAAAAAAAACTGGAAAAGTCACATTTCCGTATTCAAGGAAAGATAACTTTTTGAGGCATGGTATAGAAAGAAAGACACAAAAGTTTATAATGCCTTGTGTTACAGACCTGAGGCAATCAGAACATGTGTAAAGCACAACTACAAACTCAACTTTAGATACTAATTTTCATGTAGTCTTTACATGAAAATTCATTTCTATTATTGTGGAAGCACCTTTGACCACTTGTTCCAGGATCCTAAGCCCTAAAATAAAATGATCTTGACCCCAGAAGTGTGCATTTTCTGTGGCACCGAGCTGTGCTAGGTCATGTATCCTTCTGCTCAATGAAGCCTTTCGGGTTGCATAGCACTCTGGTTTTTCTGCGTCATCGTGATGCAAAAATGCATCGTAGGCATTTTTAAGGGACCACAGCTAGTCCTGAGAGGCTCTTTTCATATCACACAATTCGTTTCTCTTTAGACTTTGCCATTTTTATTGGCTGTTCCACCAGGAAGTTCCACAGCCACAGCAAATGTAAGATTTTTCCTTTTCATTTTATGTGCTGAGGGAAACTTGTCTTCATTATTCCCAGTAAAAACATGTTTTCTTCTCCATCATTCTTTCTTTCTGACTTCTAAGAATTTTTTTTTCCCCTTTATCTTATGTCTTCTTTCTCTTAGGCTTCAGATCTGGGACCAGAAAGACATGACTATTGACAGGCTCTTTCAATTTTATTCACTCTTTCATCCATATATATATATATTTTTTTTTTGAGAGGTTTTTGCCATAGGGCACGTGCGCTTGCCAGACAGAGAGAGACAGAGAGACAGAAAGTGAGAAATCACTCCCCCAGGGGGAATGATCACACCCAATCCCCTCTCCTCCATTCTCCTCTTGGGATCTTGGACGCGCACACACATGTGCCTGGCGTGAGTTTAAGCCACCGGGTCTGGGACTCGAACCACGGTCGACTACGTGGGAGTCCAGCGACATAGCCATTACGCTAACTGCTGGTCCCATCTATCATCCATATTTTTATGTGATCTTATCCTTATTGACTGTTAGTGCCTTTATTCAAATGATAAGATGGTTATAAATATGAGAGAGAATTACTTCTCAATAAAATCTAAATATGAAATTTAAAACCACAAATCTTCTCAAAGAAAACAGGAAATATACTTGTGACCTTGAATTAAGCAATGTATTTTGACATATAGCACTAAAGCTTGGTTCAAAAGTATTGTAGTTATAGTTTGTAAGTATTAAAACCTTTTCTTCTGTGAAAAATATTAAGAGAATACAACCAAAATCTATAGGCAGAGATAAAATATATAAAGTCACATTTCTTAGAGAAGACTGATTTCCAATATACATAAATAACACTAAAATCCCAACCATAAGAAAAAAATAACAGGACTAGCTGGTGGCATGGAGGTTAAGTCAGCTGGATTCCCCATGGCTGACTGCATAGTTTGAATCCCAGAATTGGCATTTGTAAAACACTGGAGGTGTGTGTACATGCAAACCCAAAATCCCAAAACGAGAATGAGAAAGAACTAGGGTGTGGTCATACCCCTCTGGAATGGGGAGTTCTCTCTCTCTCTCCAGGGAATGTGTGGAGTTAACAAAAACTTTTAAAAAATGCAAAAAGATTTAAACAAATGCATTAACATATAAAATGCATGAATATTGAAGAAACATATGAGATGATGTACAACATAAATGGTCATTAGCAAAATATAAATTGAGATGCTGTTTCACATCTTTAAGATGGTTAGATACAAAGCATGTGCATGTATTTTGCTGAATGAAAGACACCAAACACTTGGACAGTATATTGTGTGATTTCGTTTATAAGATATCCTGTAAAAGACAAAAACTATAGGAATTGAAAGGAAATTAGTGATTTTTTCAGAGCTCAAGGGAATTTTTGAGGTGATGAAACTATTCTGCATCATGAAGGTTTGCCGCTATGCATATGTCAAAAGTTAGAGATCAGTAGAACATAAAAAAATTAATACATATAACTTTTAAAAAACAACCATCTTACCCCAAATAGAATATTAATGATAAATAGCTATTTTGTACTTTTATCCTTGTAACCACACTGAAGGAAGAAAGGAAGTAAAATGCAATCCAAGTTATTTTGAAAAATAGTATTTTGAATAAACAATATGACAAAGGGCAAGGAAGACGTACAAACGTTTGCTTCTGAGTGTGTCTAGATACAATGGCAACCCAGCCACTGGTTTCCAAATTTCTCAAGTAAAATGAGCCAAGGCTCCTTTGAGAAGCAGTTGTTTCTAGGGGTCAGAAGAGAGAAAAAAAGTAATAATCCTGGAGAATATTGTGATACCAAAATAAAAGATAGGGATATGTCAAAAGGACACACGAACCAAAGTTAGGAAGCTCAATTGCCAAAGCTGGAATAATCTGTCAAAAGCAGCAACTCCAAAGTAATGATGATATTGGTTTCTAACACACAGGACAAAAAAGCCATGAGTCTATACTAATAGTGAAAAAAAAAACAAAAAGCAAGCTTTTATCTCATGTTTGTGTGTGTGTGTGTGTGTGTGTGTGTGTGTGTGTGTGATATTATATATATATGTATATGATAGAATGAATAAATGGAGAGGAAAAACAGCTCTTCCTTAACAAAGAATTTATGTTGTTATATATGGAATGAATGTAGAGGAAAAAAATTACACTAAGAACATCACAGTGATAACTTGCAGGCAAGAGACACTAATAAAGTCAAACTCAGTGGGATTGTTGAGGAAAAATTGCATATTTGCATGGTCACAAACTATATTCCCCAAGATATATGTTAATTATGATGGAGAAAAATAGTAACATTGATTGAAGAAAGAGATCCCTTTAACAAATCACTGAAATTAACATGATTGGTTATTATAACATATTGGAATTATCTAATATTAGTATGCTATAATGAGAAGAGCCTATCATGTGTGTGATATGCTAAAAATGCACAACTTCAATCTACATGAGAAAACACCAAGCAAACCCAAAGGCAGGGACACTCTACAACATAACTGACAAATACACTTCAAAACTGTCAGTCATGAAAGATGGAACCGAGGAACTGTCATAGACTGAAGGAGACTAAAGAGACATGACAACTAAACGCAATGTGAGATCCCAGACAGAATTCTGAAACAGACGGAAGATATTATTAATGGGAATATTGACAAAGACCAAGTAAAGTCTGAAAGTTAGTTAATAGACTTGTACTAATATAAATTTCTTAGCTTTAATAATTGTACTATGATAATGCATGATATCAACATTAGGGTAGGGTAGGCTGGGTAGAAGGCATAGTTTAAGTTTCTACATTATTTTTCCAACTTTTTGTAAGTTTACATTCTTTTTCAAAATAAAGAGTTAAAAAAATTTACTTATGTACTTTTGGTGAGTGTCGATAATTGCATTTAGGAAGCAATTATATGAAAATCATTACTATATCAAATACATATAATACTTATGTATATAACATACCAAACACATAATAAACACACTGTACATGTACAGTAATATATGATCACTAATATATCATATATAATCACTAATACATCAAATACATTTAATATTTATGTATATGATATAACAAATACATAAAAAACACATTATGTGTGAGGCTGTGCACCAGCGAGTCTGCCAAGATCATTAGGTTCCGGTTTCTCAGAACACAAACAATTACCAATGCCAAAAGCCATGATTGGTCCCCCTTCAAAAACCTCACCTGCAAAACCATACTCTGATTGGCCACTAGAATCCCTCAGATTTGCATATCCGGCACCTCATGATTGGTCCACAAAGGAACCAATCATAACCCACCTTTTAAAACCAATCACGGCCCACCAGCATGTATATAACAATGATCCCTGGCCCACAATCACACAGATGACCCAGAAGACCCTGAAGAGTTGTAACACCCTGTCGTCTCTGGACGACCCTGAAGAGCTGTGCCACCACGTTGTCGCTGTGCTACTCACAATAGACAATGCGACCCTGAGGAGTTGTAACACTGCGTAGTTTCCGTGCTGTACCGTGCTGCTCACAATAAACGGGTGACCCTGAAGACACTGTGTCGTCTCCGTGTTGTAACACTGCATGTATCATCTCCATGCCACTCATCCCGTCTCTCACTCCTTCCCTCAGGAAACCTGTTCGTCTGTCCCTCGGGTCAGGACAACATTATATATGTATAAAATAATCCTCACACAGCTGGAAAACACTAGAATCAAGTTTTTCTTCTTACTAGTCTTTGGTCAGTTTATTGAATACTAATTTCCTTTTTAAATTTTTTTAAGAATTATTTGTTTATTCAATTCTATTTGTTATTATCATTTTTTAATTTGACCAGAGAGAGACAGAAAGAGAAAGGGAAAGTGAGAAAGCAAGGCACCAGGTCCGGGATTCAAACTGTAGTCGGCCATGTGGGAATCCAGCACCTTTAACCACCATGCCACCTGCTGGCCCCTTGAATACTAATTTCTAATAGATAAAAATACGAAGAGAAAATTCAGCATGAAGGGAAAGTTTTCCAGTGATGAATTGTTTACCTAAAAGCAATGAAATAATTCTCAGAGGGCTTTACGATACGTGATTTAAGTATATATTTGTGTGTGTATATGTGGTGAGGAAGAGAAAGAGAATGTCTTTATCAGAAAAAAATGGCAGAGAAGATTCATGAGACCTCCACGCAGCAAAAATTGTGGGGCTTATTGATATACATTATATTAAATGAGAGACAGGATAAAATTAAAATTTATTTTGAGATTTCTGTCTTTATCACATAGGTACGATATTGATGATGTTAGCAATTATTGGTAAAATAACACTAACTACCTTGCATAAAAAGAAAATGAGATCAAGACTAGAGGGTTCAGTCAAGGCAATAGTGGGACATACAAATATTCCAGAAAAAGTTAGAAGTCCAGTTATGAGGAATATCACAGTAAAAGTAATTAATATCTGCATAAAGTTAAGAGTGATTTTATCATTCTCACATAGGTGGAAAACACCAGAACCAAGCCCTTCCTGCTAGTTTCACGGCAATTTATTAAATAACAATTTTGTCACAGAAAAAGACACAGCAAGAGAAAATTCAAAATGAATGATGAATTGTTCAGTGATGAGCTGTTTACCTAGAATCAAAGAACTCTCCAGAGGACTCTACTCAAAATCAGATCTGCAGGGAAAAGTACATAATTATTTAGTCGGGCTTCACCCATCAACCAATATACCTGACTGAAAATACATATTTAATGAAATAGGAACAAATGAGAACCTAAAGTTTCTGTACACTTTAAAACAAGCTATTTTGGGACTAGCAGTTAGTGTAATGACTATGTCGCTGGACTCCCACGTAGTTGACTGCAGTTTGAGTCTCGGACCCGGTGGCTTAAACTAACACCAGGCGCGTGTGCATACGTGCCCAGAATCCTGAGAGGAGAATGGAGGAGAAGGGATTGCGGTGTGGCCATCCCCCTTGGGGGGTGATTTCTTGCTTTCTGTCTCTCTGTCTCTCTCTGTCTGTCTGGCGAGCACATGTGCCTTATAGCAAAAACCTCTTCAAAAAAAAGAAAAAAAAAACAAACAAGGTATTTTCAAATAAAATATGCAGTTTTTCCCAGAACTTCTTGTTTTAATCATTTCAGGTACTGGAAATACTGTTGTGAGGAGAGTGATTTTTCTCAATTGGCTTAATATACTGCATGACACACACACTGGATGGCTAACAGTAGGAGGAGCTTATGAATTCTATTAATTATTATTATAACCTTGTGCTGTCTTTCATAGATGATAATAAAACCTATAACCATGATAGGGTATTTGGCATCTTGAGAAAATGCAATGTTCTGTAGAGGAAAGAATGTACAAAGGTGCTCCTGCGTAAGTCTAACTCTGCCATAGTTACTTCTTCATTAACTCAAAAAGTGAAATAATAGATGTTGATCTTATCTATACTGCATCAACTATTCTTCCAACACATGTGATTTGAGTCAGGTCAGTCAGTGTCTACCAACTTCCTGCCCGTGTATTGGTAAGCCTTGTTGAGAAATACTGAAGAGGAATGGTTTTCTTTCTGTTGAGATGATACAAGCCAAAGGAGTTGGGGCAAGTATTTGAGTGGGACATCATGCCTAAGAAAAATGTTCTAAGCAAAGTAGTGACATAGAAAAATACACATGTGCAAGACAGAGAAAGAAAAAAACGAGGAAAAAAATGGTTTAGACATGAGAAAATGCAAATTGTTTAATCACTTCCTCGAGTAAGGCTTTTCTGCCCTCCTGTCCCACAACTCAACCCCAGTCTAATTAAGACAAGTGTAATTGCATTATCAAGTTTTCACTCATCTTAATGCCTGTCTTACCAAATGGTTAGCCTACAAGGTCTGCCTTAATCACAGAATTCCTAGGACACGGAAGCTTATGATAAAATGTAGTAAGTATATAGAAAATATGAATTAGTTTAGCCTGTATTCCCACAGCAGACCCTGAACAAAGACTTGAAGTGTGGCTGATTTGAAGGCGAAGATTACTAGGAAGGGAATGAGAAAGAGGAAAAGACAGCTAATAAAGCATCAATTAAGTAGCCAATTAAAACCATGAGTGATTGGAGCTTAATCCTGCTAGGGAACTCAGGGAGTCAGGTTGGATCATGATTCCGTTATCTTTTCCAAGTGTGGAAAGAGGTAAATTATTTAGTTATCATCTCCTGTCACTAGCAGAGGGGTGCTCCCAGCAATCATTTATTATGTATTACACACCAACTCTTCCCCTTCTTCCCCACACACATATAAGCTCACATGTACTGAGTACTTAGGTAAAGTAGATTCTGGCATCTAGAGAAAGTGCGGCAGTCCATTGTTGGGCAATGTGCACCGATGTGGCACATGAAAAGGCGTATGTGTGAGCACTCACACCTGATTTCAAACACTCCATGAAATAACTCATTGAATGAATGGCTCTAGTCTTCTCAGAGTTAACCACAAAGTCCTACTGTGTTCATTTTCTAGGACTTCAATAACAAAAGACAATAAACTAAATATTTTAAATACCAGAAATTTACTGTCTCACACTTTTGGAAGCTAGAGGTCCAAAATCAATGTGTTGACAAGACTGATTCCTTCCAAGGGCTGTGAAGGAGAATCTGGTCCATTCATCTCCACCAGCCTTTGGTAGCCTCAAGCATTTCTTGGCATATAAATGGCATTCTCCCTGTGTCTTTGCATTGTCTACTTCTACACATGTATGTGTGTCTCAGTTTTCCAGCTTCTCAAGATCTTGGATGTTGGGACCAGCAGATAGCATAACGATTACATTGCTGGACTCCACTCCACTAGGGTTCGAGTCTCAGACCCCCACAGCTTAAAATTCATGTCGTGTATGTGTGTGCCTAAGACTCCAAGAGAAGAATGGAAGAGATGGGGTTGTGGCATGGCCTTCCTGCCTGGAGGGTGATTTTTTTACTTTCTGTCTTATCACTCTAGCAAGCACACGAGCCCTGTAGTAAAAAAATAGCTCTCTAAAAAATAAAAAATAAAAAAAGATCTTGGATGCATGTATACCCAGCATGTTTTCAGGTCAACTAGGGAACCAGACTCACGTTCAGCCATGTGGCTTTCAACACTTCTGTTCAGTATATTAACACCTATACCACTGAAGCTGGGCCTAAATTTTCCCTTTTCATAAAGACTCCGGTCATATTGGATTAGGACCCACTCTAATGACTTCATTTTATCTTGATTATCTATTAGTCCTGTGTTAATAATCCATGTGAAGGCCCAGGCCTTTGGTTTGTACTACTTTAAAAGTACGGTGTAGTATTATGACACACATGCTGCTGAAATCTAGACATGCTATTTATACTCCCTTGTTTTGATATAAATTCCAATCATGTCCTAAAGGAAATCAGTGTAGTCTGAACTGAAGTCTTCATTGTGATCTCTGTAGCTCTTCACTAAAGAATATAGATCATTAAAAACTTAGAATTAAATTTAGAAATGGGCATGGTGAGGCACACTTATAGTCTCACAGCTGATTTGGGAGGTGGAGACAGAAGGACTGTGAGTTTGAGGCCAGCCTGAGTAATACTGAGATGCTTGGTATCAAAAAAATAAAATAAAATATAATTATCAGATGTGTCTCATTTTTATAATTTCTTCCCATTTTATTAGAAATAAATATACACTTGCATAACATTTTTTCCTTTAGTAGACATATAGGTATAACAAATATCTTACTTCCCTCTGAACTTTCTATTAAAAATGACATTCAGCATTCATTAATCAATAGTATATTTTATTATATTAGTTAATAAGGGATTAACTGATCATCTCAAATAGGTTCAGAAAATCTATTTGACAAAATGAAGCACCCTTTATGATTTAAAAAAAAAAGTTGAAACGCTGGGATTAGAAGGGCATTTCCTCAGTCTCATAAAGAGTATGTACCAAACACCCACAGCTAATATACTTAAGGGCATATACCCACCTACTTCCTAAAAATCAGAAATAAGACAATGATGTTCCCATTAATCACTTCAATTCAACATTGTTCTGGAAGTTGTATTCAGGGTGAATAGGCAAGAAAATGCATAAAGTGCAACCCAATTGGAAAAGAAGAAATAAAATTCTATTTGCAGGTGAGATGATCTTGGATATGATCACTTCTAAGAAACAGACAAAAAATATTAGAGCTAATAAACAAGTTCAGCAAGGTTGCAGGATACATGTTCAATATTTAAAAATGAATTGCATTTGTATATGATAACAATAAGCAACAGTAAATGAAGTTTAGAAAAACTGATTTACCAAATCATAAAAAAATAAACTAGGAATAAATTTGAGAAAAAGCATGCAGAACTACTGTGGAAAGGAATTTAAGAATTTAAATAAATGGAAAGATACCACATATTTTTGGATTGGAAGACTTAATACTGTGATGATGTTAGTTCTTTCTTCACAGAAATTGCAAGCTGATACTAAAATTCATATGGAAATTTGAGGAACCCAAAATAACCAAAGCAATCTTGAAAATGGAGAACAAAGAATACTTCATGATTTCAAAACTTTAGTTACAGTAATCAGGACAGTGTGGTATTGGGATATGGATAAACATATAGATCAATGGAATAAGATTAACTGTCCTGAAATAAACTCTGATATTTTGGGTCAACTTATTTTCCAAAAGGATTCCAAAACAGTTAAATAGGGAAAAAATAGTATTTTAAATAATGTTTGATTCTGAGGCAACTGTATCACACTTAAAAAAGACATACATTATATGCAAATATTGTTTTAAAATATCAAAGACTTTCATGTAGGATAAAACAATACACTAAGAAGAAAACATGGGTAAATCTTCATGACATTGGATTAGACAATGGCTTCTTATACATGATGCTGTAAGCGCAAGCAAGAAAAGCAAAGAAAGAAAAGGAGGGAGACAGAGATAAAAAAGGCCATTATCAAAATTGGAGACTGTTGTGCCTCAAATAAAACCATCAAGAAAGTGAAAATATAACCCACTGAATGCGTGAATACTTTTGTAAATCATATATCTCATAAGGGATTGGTATGTAGATTACATATGAAACTACTAATATTAAAATTCTACAAAGAAGGTCCAGCAGATGGTGTAATGGTTTTGTCACTGGCCTCCCATGTAGTTCACCACGGTTTGAGTTCTGGACCCAGTGACTTAAAACTCACACCAGGTGCATGTGCGTGTGTGCCCAAAATCCCAAGAGGAGAATGGAGGAAAAGAGATTGCAGCATGGCCATCTCCCCTGTAGAGTAATTTCTTGCTTTCCATCTCTCATCTTGGTCTCTCCAGTGCATGTACATGCCCTGTAGCAAAAATATCTCCCTCCAAAAAAAAAATTCCATAAAAAGACAAATGATCTAATTAAAAACAGCCAATCGATTTGAATAACCATTTCTCCCAGTATAATAGGCTAATGGCTAACATGCAAGAAATGATGCTCATTGATAGTTATTAAGGACATGCAATTTAAAACTACAATGAGAAAGCACTTCACATTCACACCCAATAGGTTGGCTAGAATGAAATAGACATAAAATAACAAGTGTTAAGAATTATGGAGAGGACCAGCCACATGGCCTTATGGTTAAGGGAGTCAGAACCCATATGACGGACAGGACCACCCACTTCAAATTCTAGACTCACTGGCTTAAGAAGCTTTCAAGGTATGTGTTCCTGAATGCTCCAAACCCTGGCAGGATGAAGACATGGAAGTGAATAGATTGCTGAATGACCATGTCCTAGTGGGGGTGCTTTTCCCCTTCCCCCATCTCTGTCACTCTCTGATAAGTGAACATACACTCTGGCAGTTGATATAAAAAAGTGTGGAGAAATTGTACCCCTCAAACAGTCGTGGGAATGATGAAGCTCCTCTGAAAGAAAACCTGGGTAGTTTATCAAATGCATATATATATATTAAATAGCTATCATTATAACCCAATAATTCCACTCTCAGGAAAGAGAATGAAAACTTATGTCCACACAAAAATGCTTACACTAATGTTCATAGCACTTGTTCCTAATACCCAAACCTGAAAATAAGCCAAATGCCCATCATCTGAGTGGTAGATAAGAACAACGTGGTATATCCATACAATAGAACTATATTTGACTATAAAAAAACACAAGAAAGTACTGATACAAGCTACAACATGGATAAACTTGAAAACACTGTGCTAAGTGAAAGAAGCCTCTATATTACATGATTCAATGTATGTGAAGTATCTAGAAGAGGCAAATCTATAGAGACAAAATAGACTAGTGGTTGATGGAAGTTAGGAGGATTGAGGTTGACAGGTATGAGGTATGAACTTTTTTAAAGGGTAATGAAAATGTTCTAAAGCTGATAATGATAATGAGTGAACAGCTCTATGAATATACTAAAGCCATGTAATTGTTCACTTTAAATGGATGAGTTAGTCCAACTAGGGATTCAAGTGAAGCTGGATCTACATGGATGCTCACTGAATAACCTGAGTACTGGGGCTGAGGGAATAGAGCAGATCACATTGTGAGACCTTGTTGAGAGTACATGTCTCTATGTTTGTATCTCTTTTGAAGGAAACAACTTTAAAAAAATAGATGAATTGTTCAGTGTGTGAATTATACATCAATACAACTTTTTTCTTTCTTCTTTTTTAAGAGAGATTTTTTGCTATAGGGTGCATGCACTCACCGGAGAGACAGAGAAAAAGAGAGACAGAAAGTGAGAAATCCTCCTCTGGGGGCATGGCCATGCCTCAATTCCTTCTTTTCCATTCTGCTCTCGGGATCTTGAGCATGCACACACATACCCCTGCCATGAGTTTTAAGTCACCATGTCTGGGACTCATAGTGCCCTCGACTATGTGCGAGTCCAGTGATGTAACCAGTAGGCCATCTGCTGGTACCACCTCAATAAAACTTTCTAAAAATTAGTAATCAACTGTTTAAAGTGAAAACAGACAGCCTCAGTGCTGAGAATTAAAAGGAAGGGTGGAGACCGCAGGAAAGTGAGCATACATCCTATGTAAAAAAGTCTGCTATAATTCTGTTCAAGTCTATTTTTGTCAACTAGAAAACTGTAAGGTCAAAGTTGACGAATTTCTCTACATTTATTTGAAAGAAAAAAAAAAGAAAAACAGAAGATCCTGATATTGATATAAACTTTTTCAATTTAAAAATATTATTGATTGGGGCCAGCAATTGGCAGAATGGTTAATTAGACACCATACTCCCATATGGGAGTGGTTAGGTCCCAGACCTGCTGACTTGAAAAATCACACTGGCCCTTGTATGCATGTGTGCCCAAAATCCTGAGAGAAGAATGGAGGAGAAGGGATTGTAGCATGGCCATCCCTCCTAGAGGTGACTTCTTTCCTTCTCACTATACCTCTCCAGAGAATCCACTTGCTTTGTAACAAAAGGTTAAAAAAAGAAAAAAGATTAATTCAACATTGGCCATAAACACACCTAAAGACAAGAATCGTCATTCAAGTTTTGCAACAAATGTCATAATTTCTGATATATGACTTTTTCTCCCACTGTTTGTGACTGCAGGGGAGTGGCACAAATGTTAGCTTATATTTCCAATCAGCAATTTTAAATCATCTATTACATTAATCAAATTCAATAAGTTTTGAACATTTATAATGAACTAAGCCCTGACCTACAATTTTGATGAATTCTAACTTATCTCAATTTCCATTAGTTAGGTCCTATTGCTATTACCACTTCACAGATGACAAATGTGTGCTCTGAAGGTTAAATGACTTGCTGGAGGTCACACAGTGAATAGCTGCTGACCTGGGATTAAAAGGAGGATCGTGGACTAGTGGATGGCATGGTGTTTGAGGAACTGGACCCTACATGGCCAACTCTGTAGTTCCAGTCCTGGACCCTTTGGATCGACGAACACACCAGGCATGTGTGCATGAGTGCCCAAAATCTGGAGAGGAGAAGGGATTATGCAGCTCTCCCTCTTCTGGGCTTATTTCTCACTCTCCCTCTTTTTCTTTGGTACTTTCTGGCCCCCACTGGTGAGCACATGTGCCCTATGGCAAAAATCATTAAAAAATAAAATAAAATAAAGACAACTAATGCTAGGACTGTGCTCCCCACAATTATACTCTACTGCATATGTGTGATTAGCCTAAGCCTCCTGAGGGCACATGATCTCTGCCTTCAAGGTCATCTTAAGCTAAAGAGAGAATGATACATGAGCAAATTCATACAACGTCGTATGTGCACTAAAGAAACTCAGTCATAGCATAGAAAAGGAAGTGCTTGCACATAAGTGTAAAAGTTGACAATTTCCGGGACCAGCAGATGGCTTTGTGGTTATATTAATTGGACTTCCACATATTAAATCATGGTTCAAGTTCCAGACCAAGTGGCTTAAACTCATGCTGGGCATATTTGTGAATGTGCCCAAAATCCTGAGAGGAGACAGGAGGAGAAGAAACTGTGGCATGGTCATCCTCCTGAGGGGTGCTTTCTCACTTTCTGTCTCCCTGTCTCTCTCTGTCTTCCATCAAGCCCACGTGAGCTATAGCAAAAATCTCTGTAAAAACATAAATAAATAAAACATAAAGGTTGACAATTGAGTGGATTTTTGCTTTAACAGAGAAGTATGAGTTTGCTGGGATGAGAAAGAGGAATATATAGAAGTAGAGAATACTCAGTCCATGCAAAGGTAGAAATGAAGAAGAGTCAGAAACATGCGCAGGAGCTGTAAATCGGGTGGTGTTACACAGAAAATAATGGGACTCTGCTACAAATCAAGTTAGTAATAGGTGGGGTCAAGTTACAAATGAAGAAATTATATATTATAAGAAATGAGAAACCTTTGAAGATTCCTGTTTTAGAAGGAAAAGCATGGCATTTAGGTAGAGGTTTCTAAAAACAAAACGGTAGAAAGATAATTTAAACAGTGATTATAACATCTCAGATAAGATAGGATAAACATTGAAGAAAACAGTAAAAATAAAAATAAAAGTAATTTTTCTTGTTAATGTGTGGTTAATTGGCTAATGATGTCATTGTGTGTGTGTGTGTGTGTGTGTATGTGTGTGTATATGTGTTTTCCCATCTTTTTGCTGCAGAAAGGCATTTAAATATTTAAAAATTACTTCTGCCTTTCAAAGTGTTATTTAACTTGCATTTATAACATACATAACCCATACATAAAATTCGAAAAGGCATGGGACCAGCAGATGGCATAGTGGTGATGTCACTAGACTCACATGGCTAACCACGGCTCGAGTCCTAGACCTGGTGGCTTAGAAATCATGCCAAGAGCTTACATGTGCATGCTTGAAATTCCAGGAGGAGGATGGAAAAAAGGATTGCAGTGTGGCCATCCCTGCCTAGGGGGTGATTTCTCACTTTCCCTCTCAGGGTCTCTGTCTCTCTCTGTTTGGCAAACGCATGAGACCAAAAAAAAAGGAAAGGCATAATGAAAACTTTCAAAGAGAAATAATAAGCAGCAAGCAGACAACAAACTTCTGATTTTATATGCTAAGGCAAATGCATAATGACCAATATAGATATTAATATAACACTACCTTGGTGACTCCATTAAATTTCTAAATTTCCCCCAATACCACCACTAGAAAGATTCCAGATTTGCTAGATAAAGTTCTGCAAATTGTATAAAACCAGAATGAGCAGATAGAAACATAATTTAATGTCTGTTCATTGAATGCTTAATTTATAACCTATAAAATGTAGTCTCCTTTTATAACATGTTAACATGACCATGAATAGAACACATAGTATGTGAAATTTGGCATGGGTAATACATGTCTAAACCATCTGCCACCTTTTAATTAAATGATCTCTTTGTAAGTACTTTACACTCTGTAATGGACCAACAACTCAAATGCAGTTTTTATTTTATTTTTTATTTTTTAAAATTTTTGGTTGTTGTTTTTCAGTTTTCCAAAAGGAAAACAGTGCCACCTAATGTTAACTATCTCGGAGAATAGCTGTAGAGGTTTACATAATCATATTAAACAATTGACTTTTCAAAGAATTTCTAAAAATTATCTTATGATTAATTAAATAATACTTTGTGGTTTATTTGAAAAGAAGACCTAGATTATATTATTATTTTGTATTATATTTCAGAAAGATCTATATTATATTATTATTTTGTATTATATTTCAGAAATAATTAAATAACATTTCTAACATTTCCATAAAACCAACCATTTGATTTTTAACAAATCTATTCTACAAACTTAAATGCTCTTTGAGGCTAAATAATTGTGTTAGGAACCTCTATATTCCTCATTGCACAAACACAGAGGTGTTTAATACACATTTACTAGGTTAAACTCTCCTACAAAAAGTAGCTATGTTAAAAATATTTAAATTCTTAACATAGATGAAAAAATACTGTGAAGAGAATAAAAAATATATGTTTAACTTTTTTTTATGTTGTCAGGATATTATATCGTCATATATTAATGAATCATAAATGAGTTCATCAGACAGAAATAACTGGTGTTTACCTCTGGAACATTTCTGAAAAGTATTTTTTGCAGATGTGGTTTATACTGTATGCAATATAATTCTGTAATCATAATTTATTAAAAAATTTAATTCTAATTAGCTGCCTAGCTGTGGTAGTGCTAATGCAACACTCTGCAATCTGAGGCCAGATAGGAAGGTCCTGCATTCCTGTCCTGAAGCCTTCGTACATTCCCGGCCCACATATTAATGCCGGTCATCCTGACTGACAAGCTGGGTGTGGGTCATGGCGTGTGTGTGTGTGTGTGTGTGTGTGTGTGTGTATGGGGAGGCATGTCTCTCTCCTCTCTGTCTCTCTTGTTCATGAAATAAATAAATAAATAGACTTTAAAAATTCATTTTTAACCTAAACTTCCTAAATATTTACATTTTATTTAAAATTTTGTAAACATTAACTGAGTGGTTCCTTTATATTTACTCAGATGGAATAGTGTCATTTACATATCTAACTCACTACTGTTGGATATTTAAGATGCATTGCCTTTAATTTAGTATGAAATTATAAATACTGATTTATCTTTGCCATATATTCTTCTAGCAATTCATATTTATCATATCTTAATGATGAGAGAAAATTCTTTTTTTCTTTTTTAAATTTGCTATAGGGCATGTGCACTCAGGAGAAAAGTGAGAAAGCAAGCCACCAAGTCCGGGACCCAAACCATGCTCGGCCATGTGGGAGTTCAGCGCCTAAAACAGTACACCACCTGCTGGCCCTGAGAAAATACTTTCTTTTAAAATTTTGCAAAAAGACTGGGGCCAGAAGGTGGCATGGTGGTTAAGGGCACTGGACTCCCACATGGTTGACCGCAGTTTGAGTCCTGGACCTGGCAGCCTGCTCTCTCATTTTCTCTCTCTTTCTCTCTTACTCTGTCCCTCTCTGGTGATATTAAAATAAATAAATAAAGTTAATCAAATAATTATTTAAAAAAAGAAACAAACAAACTTTGCCAAAATGTGTGTGACAAACACATTTTGTGAGAGATACACAGAGAGAAAGAGAAAGAGAAAGAGAAAGAGAAAGAGAAAGAGAAAGTGAGAAAGCACTCCCCAGTGAGGATAACCACCTCACATTTCCTTCTACTCCATTCTCCTCTTGGGGTTTTGGGCATGCACACACATACTCCTGGTGTGTTTTCAACCCACCAGTCCAGCACTGGAACGATCCAACCACTTTAACCACAATGCCACCTAACAGGCCCAAGAAAATTCTTGTAACTTCATAATGGTATGATGTTCAAAATTTTCCATATGTAAGTTTTTATTTCATAAGATTTTTTTTATAGTAAGAAAAATGTTAATTTAAAAAAGATTTTTTATATTAAGAAATCCAGAAACCCCAAATTCTTGTTCGTAATTATGCAAGTCTAAATTAGAACCTAGACCTGTATATATTAATTTACTATTCTGACATTATGTATTCAAATATATTATTGATAAAAAATTGTCACTTCCTTTATATGCTCTCATGTTATTGAATAGTATCCTTTAATTTTTGAGAGAATTAATTTTATGGTTTCCTTTAAAGTGTAATTTAATACTTTGTCATTTTTCTAGTATAGTCAAATAGATTTGAATTAACATATGAGAAACATGAATGTCTGCTAGTTGTAGATTAAGGGAATATGGATAATCAATTTTCCTGGAACCATTCTTCCTGATGGAATTTATGAAATTACTTTATTAAGGTTTAACGAATATGCACTTACATGTGCTCATTAAACATGCTAGGTGATTAGCTAGATGAATTTTCCTAAAATGGACATGCACATTTAACCCAAAGCCAGTTCAAACTAGAACATCTTTAGCTCCCCAGAGTACCCTCATATCACCTATGTTTAGACTTTACTACAGTTAGGACATGAGCACAGCCACCCTACCCCTCAAACACACATACTCCCAACAAGGGTTACTCCTCTTAGACTTATAACACCACAGATACCCTGTTAATAAGTAGAATCCAACAGTTTGTCCATTTAAATGTCTGCCCTCTTTCATTCAAAACTACATGAGTTTCATCTATGTTGATGGGTACAGTCATTATCATTGTTCTCTATAATCCATTTTTTTATTATGTCATAATTTATTTCATAGCTAGGAAAACTGTGACTCTCAGTCTAAATCTGATCAGCCACATGGTTTTGTCAATAAAGTTCAGTTGAAACAGAGTTGCACCAGTTTATTTACATATTTCCTATGGTTGCTTTCACATTATAATCAGAGTTGAGAATTGTGATAGAAGCCATATGACTGGTAATCTTAAATTACTTATCATCTTGCTTCATACAGAAAGCATTTGCTGACCTATGATGCAGGCTGCATATGATAAATGTTGGATTTCTACTCCCGAGCTTGTCTGGATATGCTGCTATGAAGATTATTGTAAGTACATTCTTATAAATGTATGAACATGTTTCTGTAGAATTTATACCTAAAGTAGAATCTTAATTCATCAGTTCTGGATATGGTCTGTTGTAGATGTTACTATAAAAATGCTCTCTAGAAATAAATTATTATCAGCTTATATTTCCATCAATAAAGTATGAATGTACTAACTGGTCTACATCAGGATCCAGGTCGGGTGGTATGGTCTTTTAATTTTAGTCATTCTGCTGGTTGCATTGAGATGTCACATTGTGATTTTCATTTGCATTTTTAAAGACACTTACTATATTAACTATACATACAGATCCTGAATGTACCTAGAATTGACTTGGTCAAGTTGTGTGAGGTACAGATCATACCATAGTCATTTTTTTCAGTATGAATATTCAATTTATCCAATACCATTTATTGAGAACACAATTCTTTCCCCACCTCACTGCAATGTGGCCTTTGCTATAATGCCTTTTCTTTCACATATTCATTTTTCTTATATTTTAGCCTATTTTCAGGTTTTTGATTATATTTCACTTTTGTGATGTGTGCCAGGACTGTAAATCTCAATATATAGTAAGACAAAAATCCTTAAATAATTCTTTAAAATTATTTCAGGTATTTTTATGAAGATATTAATGCTTATCAAATATCCTATGTGTTATCTTTAATTTATCTGCCTTCTTGAAGTTAGGCAGAGCCATGTGATTAGTTCTGTTGAGCCGATTATAAGCAGAAGCATGGCTTCTAGATAAAGCATACTTTGAAGAGGAGATATAAGAATCCCAGGTGCTCTCCTCACCTCTGACCCTGAGTGAGGAGGCCCATTGCAGAGTTGGAGGAATAGCAAAATCTAGATTCCTCAGTCAACACCAAGCAATTAACCTAGAGAGTCACCAAACCTACATAGGACTTTGAATGTACCAGGAAGCTTGGGGGTGGTAGATTTGGAGAAGTTGTTAATTTAACATAATCCTGTACTGTTTTGACTAATTTAAATTGTTGGTAGAGTTTTATTTTGAGAAAAGGGCATTAATATCTATTTTTTAAAGATATTTGTGAGTGGCTATGCCACAGTTTATTTAAAATTCCTTAATGATGAACATTTATCTTGTTTTCACTATATGGCAATTCTCTTGTCTCTGAATTCTACTCATTCTTTTACTATTATTATTATCATTATTACATATTCAATCACCATTTCATTACAACTTGCAGGAGGAATTTTACCAGGATGAATACATATATATTAGTCCAGTTAAAGACATTGTCATACACATCATCAACAGATAATTTTCAATTTTTGTGCCCCTTCAGTGTCTTGCTTCTACATGCTGGTTAGAGAAGTAGTCTCTTTGTATTACAATAGCTGTTTCAACTAGATAGATTATGCTGTGATCTTGTTTGAGAAGCCAGTGCTTCAAAATAAAGGGAATTTATGCATCAGGGACAGGAACATAACTACTCTGCCTATCACATTTTTTTTTTAAAAGGTGCAATGACAATTATAGAGTCATTCACTTTTTCTTTTAGTGTTGTATGATTCCATCTCCATTGTGGGATAATCTTGGTATCTTGACTGAACATAAATCAGAAAAAACATTAGAAGACACTATTTATCATAAGATCCTCTGCTTCCAAATGTAGGAGTCAAGCTAAGTCACACCTAGATCTCAATTTAGAATTTTGAATTGTTCAGAAATATCTTATCACATCAACTTTCTTGGTCTGAGCTTCCCACTCCTAGTTTTTCCTCCTTGCCCAGCAGGGTACTGTAAATCTCTATACTTTTCCATGTGATCTGTTCATCACTGTCTAGCAGCAATTTTAGGTGTTATTGTTGCCATATAATCTGTATTTTCTTGTGTTTTTTGTTCCTATGTGTAATAGTTTATGAACAGATTGTTTGGCAGTCCAGATCAAAATAGCTAAATTATGTACTCTGCCTATATAGGTAGAATATCACCTTTTACACCTACGTGTGTGAAGGAGCAGAAACTGATCTTAAAGAAATAGATCTTTTCCCTTAACATAATTCTAATACAATTTAAAGTGACATTAAAATATCTTTGAAAAAAAGAGCCCACATCCATCTAGAATTTCAGATTCATGCTGTATTAAGAAAATGTCGTTTAGTTGGGAACAGAATATGGTGTAATGGTTATGTTGCTGGAAGACCACATGGTTAATCAAGGTTCTAGTCCAGACCCAGAGGCTTCAAACTCACACAATCCAGAGAGGAGAAAGGAAGAGAAGGGATTGCGGCCTTGCCTTCCTCCCTGCAAGGTGATTTATCACTTTCTGTCTCTCTCTTTGTCTCTCTGGTGAGTGCACATACCTATAGCAAAAATCTCTCTTTAAGAAAAAAAGAAAAGAAAATACCATTTAGTAGGAGAACATACTTGCTTGCCTTGTGAAATTTCCTTTTAATTAAAACTAGATGTCTGTGTGATCATTAATAATATACCCCAATTTGAACAATTATTTATTCAGAGACAAGACAAGAATATAGAATGCTTGACAGCTGAATTTTACCTTGTCATACAAGAGAGTCCTTTTCTACTAATAAGTCAAAGTTCTCTATTAAAAATGAGGTCAATCAGGTACATGCAGTTTCATGCAAAGCAGCTTACTTCACTTTTCTCAAGAAAAAAGATACTTTTAAGAATCAGCTTCAGCCAAGTCATAACTTACCAAAAACAATTTCACTGTTACTATAGAAACCAACATAGAAACATCATTTTTGTTTTTAACTCTCCTTCCTCCCCTTCCAAATCCTCAGATCCTCTGGGCATAGAAGCATAAACTAATTCTCAGCCACCAAGGTTACAAAGTCTGATGATGAGTGATGGAGACACTCAGTTGGCTTGACCACTGCTCCACACGTCACGCTGGGACAATATAACAAGTGCAGGTGACTGATAGGCAAAGAACAGGCTTTCCTATAAAAAGAAGCACCTAAAGAAAACCAAACATATGTCATGCCAAAAGCACTGGCAGAGCGAACTGTGTTAGTTACTTGCTTCCAAATGAGCCATACATTACATTTAAAGGACAGTACCATTAAATGTTTAAATAGTGACTAGCCTAGTGCAATAAGCTATCTAGAAAAAAATTATTGCACTACTTATGTGCATTAATAGTCAAAAATGTTGTGCTTCCTGCAAATACTTAAGGAAACAATAGGAGAAAACATAAAAATGAGGCCCTCAAATGATGAGGGCCGACCAGGTGCCATGGTGGTTAAGGAAGCTGAATTCCACATGGCCAACTGCACAGTTCAAGTCCCATACTTGGCAGCTTGAAAAATATATCTTGCCTGTGTGCATGCATGTCCAGAGTCCCTAGAGTAGATTGGAGGAGAGGGATTGCGGTGTGGTCATCCCACCCTGAGAGTGCTTTCTCACTTTCTGTCTCCAGTGAGTATGCACACTTTAAAGCAAATTGAAATCTAATCATGTTTTTATATACTAAAAGATCAAACCCAAAAGTTTAGAATATTAAGTGGTCTCACCTATGGGAAGAAGGAAAATGATTTCTTATATTTTTTTAATAAATGTTGATGATAATGTATATAATATCTTTAACTGGATTAATATACAGTGTACTCATTCTGGGAAAATTAATTTTACAAGCTGTAATGATAGACAGTGGTTGAATATATAATAAATATTATAAATAAATGGATTTTTAAAAAAGATTGTTTTATAGAATATTTTACTTACAGGTGAATATATATGAACACGTATGTAAACATATATCGGTTTTATACTGAGGTTCATGTTTATTCTTTCTTTCTTTCTTTCTTTCTTTCTTTCTTTCTTTCACTCATTCTTTCTTTCTTTTCTGGAGAGGTTTTTGCTATAGGACACATACGCTTGCCAGAAAGACAGGCAGAGAAATTCCAGAAGGGATGGCTACACCACAATCCCTTCTCCTCGATTCTTCTCTAGGGATCTTGAGCACACATGCACATGTGTCTGGTGTGAATTTAAGCCACCAGGTGTGGGACTCAAACTGCGGTCAACTACATGGGAGTACAGCAACATAGCCATTACACCAACTGCTGGTCCCCATGTTTGTTCTTTTGATAACCATTTACTAGAAGTATAACACATGAAATGCATTAAATTGTTAAACTATTAGTTCCTTTATGAGTATTTCTTTTGTTTTAGCCTCTTTAGGGACTCAGGCTGAATCCATTTGAACTCAAAATGCATCCAACTGCATAAATATTTAGAACATATATACAGATGCTTCTTGACTTCAGCAGGGTCACATCCCATTATACCTATGGTAGGAGGCCAGCAGGTGGCATGGATGTTAAGGCACTGGGTCCCACATGGCCGACTGCATAGTTTGAGTCCAGAACCTGGGAGTTTGCAGGTGTGCCCAAAGTTTTGAAAGGAGAATGGAGTAGAAGGGATTGTGATTTAGTCATCCCCCCGCCAGGGGTGTGATTTCTCACTTTCCCTCTGTCTCTGCCTCTGTCTCTCTCAGTGTTTCTCTCCAGTGAGCATATGAGCCCTATTGCAAAAATCTTAAAAATAAAACAGTAAGGTGAAAATGTATTTAATACCCCCAATCCACAAACATCATTCTTTAGCCTAGACTAACTTAAACATGCTCAGACCACTTACATTAGCCTACAGTTGGAAAAATATAAAACACAAAGGCCTATTTATAAGGTATTAAATAACTCATGTAATTTATTAAACATTTTATTAAAAATAAAAAATAAAATGGCCATATGGTACTCAAAACATGGTTTCAATGCATATCATTTTCACACCATCACAAAGTTGAAAAACCTTAAGCTGATTCATTCATAATTAAGTCAGTCATCATTGTATTTATATGTAAGTTAATTTCTATATAACTATATTTATATACATCATTGTATATATTTATATAAAGTATGTATAATATACAAAGTATGCATATATGATACACATATAAATTACCTCTTACTTTATATTTATGCCCCAGTTATATATATTTTCCCATATACCTTTAAATAATTTGTTCCACCTTTTTCTTCTAGTAACTCTGTGCTATAACCAAATACACACAAGGGCTCTTCTAATTAGTGTTAAACTTTCGGGTTACTGTAAGTCAGAAAGTGACTTAAGACAGTTGAAGAAACCTTTTCAGACCATCTGATCATATACCCATTAAAAATACAATTTTACTCTACACTTGAGAACACCATCGAAGCCTTATTCTAGTTAAACATCTATTAGAAGAATCATGGAATACTTCCTAGTTTTGTGGTCTGCAGCCCAAATTTTCAGCTTGTCTAACTGAATAACTGATGTTGATCAATCCAGTTCAGTGTACCCAACACGTAAAGACTATTGAAGAACACGGCCAGACTATAACCATTCCTGTGGTGACATGAATGTCAGAAAGAAGGAACTAAATCCTATCAGGGAAATGTAAGAAAATACTATTATAATGAAATGTGTATTGTCTTATGGTGATATCAGACATGGCTTCACAGATGAAGCTTTTTCCAGGTGTTTGAAATATAAGCCAGCGTTTATAGATGTGAAAGCAGAAATAAATTTCAGCTAAGGGAACAGCATGAGTATATGAAATACTAAAGAATTCTACTTAAGTCACATTATCTCAATAGAGACTTTCTCAACTCCAAATTATTATTTAAATATTTTCATTATTTCTAATCTCACCTTACATGAATTTTAACACATTAGATGCATCTTCTGTGCTTTCCTTCATGGAAAATTACATTCGATTTTGAAGTCATGTAACTTACGCTACACTACAACATTACTGATCTGTGAGTGCTAAGTAAAATTTGCACTTTTCTCTGCAGACAAACCTGAAAATATTTTAAGAATATTTTATAAGTTTAAAACTTGATTTTCACTCAGGGCTTGGTCCAAAACCTTTAGCAGTCTTACTGCCTTTTATTTTCCCTTTATTTGAAGTGGCTGCTGATTTTGCTCTGTTCTTGAATCTAAAACATTTCACATTGATATTTCAGTAAATACAAAATATATATAAAGGCTCAAATATGAGTCATGAATTTTAAAAATGCCAAGCATTACAAGTGAAATACTGATATAAAATATATTCCAATAGTTTTTTAAATTTCCAGATATAACTTTACCATGCTTTATTAAAGTTATTTAGAAAAGATACAGAAATGGTTTCTCATAAATTTCACAGGAAAAATTCATTATAACTATTATGGCTAGTGCTGCAATAAGCACAGAAATGCAAAAGTCTTTTTTTAATGATGACTTATGCATGCAAGAGAGAGAGAGATATGCACTCTCCACAGGTCTCATCATGCTTTAATCCCTTTTTCTCAGTCCTTCAGCTCCTCAGGATCTTGGACATCCCTGTGTACCCAGTATGCTTTAAGACAATTAGGGGGATCTGGACCTGTGGTCAGCATGTGGCTTTCAGGTCTGCAGTCTGGTAAGCTGTGGGTTGTACCAACTAGGCTGAAAATAAAGAAATAATTACTTGGCAAATCCCACTTTTTGGCAGGAAGATCTCATTCCTGTTTCTTTAGCTCTAAAATCAGAGAACAGATAACCTTGGAAAGCACCCTGATTAACCCAGGTTTAGAGTAGTGCTCAACCTAAGTCCAACAGGAGGAAGGAAACAGAGTCATATTTTACAAAATGCACGCTTAATGGAACCCACTGTTGTGGTATGAGACTAGTGAAGGGTAGTGGATAAGCAGAGCATCCATAACTCAGCAGTGCTGCTCTGAAAATTAAATATATTCTAAAGGACATTCCATAATGTACCTTATTTTACTCACATACATTCTCTACTTCTTTTTAAAAGGTCTATGGTAAACTTTGATCACCAAGCTTCAATGTATTGACTAGGAAAAATGTCAATAATTAATCCTTATCACCAATCCAACCAGTCTTATGCCTATAATAAAATTCAGAAGTATATTTCTTTTATTGAACTCTCATTTTTTAATTGAGCTCTCAAATTCAAATATCCATTGTTTATTTACCATCCCATAATATGCTTATGTAAAACACATTTCCATCAGTAATAGTATATCAGCTGTAACATAAATCTGGGTGCAGACTAGGCACAATTCCAAGGTATTTAGTTTCATCCTTTCTCACACACCTATCCAATATGTCTTGGCAGTCATGTTGAGAACCTCTGATATACATTTATTAACAACCACTATTATTCATGTACTACTTGTAGCAAATTTTACAGGTATATTTTATTTCAACATATACTAGAAACATATACATAGATATATGTGTATCTATATCTATCTATATACATAGATATATACTACATATACATATATTCATATGTAATGAATATATGTACTCATTAAAATGTATCTGTTAGATATTATTTTTATACTAGATATGTACATATATAACAAAATATATCCTATATTTGATATTAAGATCTTGGTGACTGGGTGTCCAGCAGGTGGAGTGATGGTTGAAGTACTAGCCTCTCACATGTTCGACTGCAGTTCAAGTCCTAAACCTGGAGGCTTGCTTTCTTACCCCCCCCAACTCTCTTAGTGAGTAGGCATGTCCTATAATAAATTAAATAGTAATAATAATGATTAATAAAATTAAATAAATCATTAACAATATCTTGGTGGACTTATTGCTGTTTTAATAAAGACATTATACTGATTTCAGAGAAAGGGATACTGCCTTTCAGTATCTTAAAGAGTAAAAGTAACTAATTTATAACTCTTCAGTAAGTAATTACAAAGTACTATAAAAGCTGTGCCAAGAATATGCACAGATAAAAGGACAAAACTTTTGCCATCAGAAAGTTTCCAATCAAGTTCATCTTTTCAGCTAAGCAATAATATAAATATTTTTGCAGATACTCAAATCCTCTTTCCACAACTGAGTTTCATAAAGTAAATAAAGATAGTAATCCATAGGGTTTGTATTTCCTCATGATGTCTATGAGTAGCAAGGAAATAGAAAATATAATACCTTAAGACTTTCTCAAAATTTGAGCAAGTTTTATTCTTGTCACAAACTACTTTTTCTTTTGAAACAATCTAGAATTCTTTCTGAGTTTCATATTACCTCCATTAATATATTCACTCTTCTCTCTTTTTATTTTTCACTATTCCATATTTTTAAAATTACATAAAATCTACAAAATAAGTAGCATTCCATTACTGAAAGTTGTGCATGTATACCCCAAGTCCTAGGAGAATGGAGGAGAAGGGATCACATTGTGGCCATTCTCCCTAGGAGGTAGGTGATTTCTCACTTACCTTCTCACTATCTATCTCTGTCTCTCTTCTGTGAGAGCATATGCCTTATTGCAAAAAAAAAAAAAAAAAACTAAAAAAAAAAGCTTTCCCTTAAATTTCAGACCTATGAATTTCTCTTTACAGTTCTCCAGTCTAATCTTTATATATTTTGAGGTTATGTTATTAGCTACATACAAATACATAATTAATGTTTTTTACTTAATTGTTTTTATTGTCATTATTTTTTCCAGGAGAAAGGAAAAAGGAGAGAAATTGAGTGTGTCTAACTTATTACTGATACTTCATTCTTAATTTGAAGCTAAACTTGCAGGTATCTTCAGTTTTCTATGTTTGATGATTAAACACTTTCCAAACTTACTACATCTATCCATGAGAATTTGTAGTTCTAAACAATAGTATGCACTCTTGCGGGCTCATTGCCAGCATCACAACAGGGGGACCCAGCCTGCTGGCAGTCAGTAAGGAACTGAACTGCAGTGCTGGAAACCACATGGCTGACTATGGGTCTAAACCCCTGTTTGACTTAACACACTAGGTGTGTTCACATGTGCTTAAGATCTTGATGAACTGTAGGGCTGGGAAGGGAAAACACGGAGTGATGAGACTTTCTTGAAAGTGTTATTCTCTCTTTTTCTCATGTGCATTCACATGTTGTCATGAATAAAATAAACAAACAAGAAATAAAAGAGAAATGGAAGTTTTATATAATTCTTTCATGTTAACCAAAATAAATGTAAATATAAAACAAACTGAGACATAAAAGAATTCAGGTACGTGCTTTTGTTGATATACTGTAGTATAATGTTATCTATTTTATAAAGACAGCCAAATCTATTGTAACAAGGGCTTCCTAATCTCAAAGAATGGAGGCAAGATATATTTACTAGAGCCATCTTCACTCAAAATCCCTATTATTGAAGCAGAAAACAAAAGGAAAAATAAAAAACTCTTCAACATTTTAATATTTTCCCCTTCTTGAGACCTCTTTTAAAATAACAGTTATATAGCACAAAAAATATCACAAAGCACCAGTGTCACAAGACTTGATTACTTGCCAGATGATGCTACTAACAATTAGCATTAAAGAAATTTGAAATTTGGCATATTGTGTTTATAAAAGAAATCCTCATATGCAAATCTGTTCATTCTTTTTTTGTGCATCTTACCCGACATCAAAACATATTACCAATTAGATAGCATTGTCTGAAAATGGAACAAATTGCCTACATTATCATTTCCGAATATTACAGTCACCCTTTACAAACTGTTCCAGCTAAGTTTTCAATTCACTTTGAAAATAAGAGTTAGTTTAGGTAAATCAGATAATTATGGCACTTGCATATTAAGAATAAGACAACAGCCAGGTCAGACCATGGTATGGTTGCTAAGTCAGCTGGATTCCACATGGTCAACCCCATAGTTTGAGTCCCTGAGAAACACACACAGTGTGTGTGTGTGTGTGTGTGTGTGTGTGTGTGTGCATGCATGCCCAAAATCCTGAGAAAAGGTGAGATGGGGAAGGAATTGCAGCATGACCACTCCCCATGGGGGTGAGAGGTTTGCATTTTCACTTTTCCTCTCTTTCTGTCTCTTTCTGGCAAGTTCACATGATCCTCTGATAATTTTTTTTTTTTTTTATAAAGGACTAAGGTAACAGCCAATCATAAGTGTTATTTATAGAAAGTTTTAAATAACCAATTAAGAGTCCAGCAGGTGGTGTGGTCGTTAAGGTCCTAGACTCCTACATGGCCGACAGTGGTTCACGGCCTGGACCTAGCAGTTTACAAATCATTCCAGGTGCGTGCACATGCATGACCAAAATCCTGAGAGGAGAATGGAGTAAAGAGGATTCAGACAGGACTTTCCCACCTGAAGGGTGATTTCTCACTTTTCCTCTGTTTGTCTCTTTCTGTCTCTTTCTAGAAAGTGCATGTGCCTTATGGCAAAAATCTAAAATAAATAAACATAAATAAATAACCGATTAAAAATTTTAGACTATAATACTTCCTAAAAAAGTATATAGCTTAAAACTATGTGCCCATATACTTATATACACATATAACTATATGGTATGCATTCATATATTAATATATGTATATATGCAAGTTTATATATACACAAACACATGATTCAAAGAAATAAAATGATCTGAAGTAAGCATACCAAAATAGAATAAGTAATTGAATCTGAATGCATTTAATAAGCTTGGTTATAAAAACTAAGAAGGATTGCCAGAAGATTTAAATATATTTAATTTCCGGAGGAGCACTGCAAAGTTATGGATGCTCTGCTTGTAGGAATACCCTTCACGAACCTCTTAACCCCACAGCCTGTTCAATTAAGCAGGCATTTTGGAAAATGTGACCCTGTTTCCTGCCTTACAGTAAGTTGGACTTAGGCTAAACACTGGTCCAAACCTGGGCTAATCAGGATTCTTTCCAAGGTTATCTGTTCTCTAATTCTAGAGCTACAAAATACAAAAGAGGTCATTCATGCCAAGAAGTGATGAATGATTATTCCTTTATTGACAGGTTTTCTCCAATTTAGTTTTTATCTTTTTGAGATCCTACTATGGTTTTATATCTGAATTTATGAGACACCCTCTTTGTAAACTTACAAGCATCTTTAAATATTCTCTTATGAAGTCATATTATTTTCTCTATAGCCAATAGTCAGAAGTGACCATTTAATATCTAAGGAAATCAGAATTTAGAGAAGTTAAGTACATATTCTCAAAACCATACAACTGCCAAAATTTAGGGACCTCTTTTGGATTGAAGTCTAACTCCAATGAGAGATTATTTAGGATTTTTATGAGCTTTTAGAATGTTTTTCTCTGTTTTTTAGATTGTTTACAATAACCATACATTAATGAATAAAAAGATAAAAAGTCATTTATCAAATTAAGTAGCATTCCATTACTGAAAGTTGTGTATGCATGCCCCAAATCCCAGGAGAATGGAGGCGAAGGGATTGCTGCATGGCCATCCTCTCTGGGAGATGATTACTCACTTACCCTCTCACTGCTGTCTCTCTCTGTCTCTCTCTACTTTGAGAGCATAAGCCCTATGGCAAAAACCTAAAAATAAAAAAAGCTTTCACTTGAATTTCAGACGTATGTATTTCTCTTGACAGTTCTCCAGTTTTACCTGTATATATTTTAAGGCTATGTTATTTGCTACATAAAATATATAACTGATTTTTTTAAATTTAATTTTATTCATCATCATTAATTTTATTTACTTAATTTTATTTTATTATTTGTTTTGAGGTTGACCAGAAAGAGGCAGAGTGAGAGAAAGAAAGTGAGAAAGTAAGCCCCCAGCCAGATCTGGGACTCGAAGTCAGCCATGGGAGCGTCCAACTGCTTTAAACACCGTACCACCTGCCGGCCCCCATAATTAATGTTTCTTTCATGTGGAGTCACTCTTTATCATTATAAAATTTCTCTCTCTAGCTCTACTAATGCTTTTTGCTCTACAATCTGATTTGGCTGTGTTAATAAAGCTACTTTCTAAAAACTGATATATTACATACATTTTTTTAACGTCCTTATCCTTACATTTTAGACATACTTCTTGTGGGAAGCGAAGACTTTTTAATAGTAGAGAAATGTTTCATTTATCTTTGGATTATGATCCATTTGCCCTCACACTTAGATTGACACATTTGGTATAAATCGAACTTTTGAGAGGAGGTTTTTTTTTTTTTTTGACTCCTCTATCTTTTCGATCTTCTCTTACCCCTTACCTTATCTTTGATCTAATATTATTTTCCTTCGGCATTTTATGCTGTTAGCTTAAAATTTATACTCTATTACCATCATTAGTGATCCTCTGGATTTTTAAAAATGATTCTCAGTTTAGTAAAATCTGACATCAATCAGCATTTATATCCTTATAACGACAACCAAAAATGCAATGATCTTACAGAAATAAAGTTTACTTTATTCCC
>NW_006159901.1:2616540-2628721 GCF_000334495.1 Tupaia belangeri chinensis | reverse complement strand
GAACTTTTCCTCCTGCATTTTCACCATTCAACCGGGAGAATTTTCCTTCTGCCTAAAGAGCTCTTTAGTACTGCTGCTGTGATATCTGCTAAACATCTTTTCCTTAGTTTTCCTTCTCTCCTCCTTTGCTTCATCCTGTCCTTCTTCCTTCACTCCCTTCTTTCCTATTTTTAACATGTAAGAGTTGTATGGTGTGGGGGTTCAGGCAGTTAGATTCCACACGACCTCCTGGGTTTTTGGAGTCTAGACTCAGTAGTTTGAAAATCCCAAGGAGTGGGATGCTTTCCCAAAATCCTGGAAAGAGAAATGGAAAAGGGATTGTGAGGTGACCATTCCCCAAGAGGGGATGCTTTCTCATTTCTCCCTCCCTTCATCTCTCTCCAGCAAACACATGCACTCATTAGCAAATTTTAAGATTTTTTTTTAAAAAGGAGTGTACATATCTATGGAGGTACAATGTGATTTTTCAGTAGAAGAATGCCATGCATGATGACTAAATCCAAGTAATTAGCTTACTGGTCCACCATCTGTCACTACTTGTGTTGGCAATGCTAAGATCCCCCCCGCCCCCGCTTTAGTTACCTTGAGATGCACACAAGTTGTTGTCATCTATATTCTCTTCACTGTATTTTATAACACGAGAAATTGTTCCTCCTCCCTATCCACAATTCTGCTTCTACCAATCAATATTCCTGTAGTCCCCCTCCATCCTTCCCTGTCTCTAGTAGTCATTCTTCATTTCTTTATTGTTCCAATTTCCACATGTAAACATGTGTCATTCTCTTTCTGTGCTTGGTTTTTTTTTTACTTAAGGTTATGTCTTCCCAGATTGATCATTTAATGTTCACCAGAAAGAAAAAAAGAGACAGAGAGACAGAAAGCGAGAAATCACCCCCCAGAGGGGATGGCCACGCTGCAATCCCTTCTCCTCTTGGGATCTTGGGCATGCATGTACACATGCCTGGCATGAGTTTAAGCCACCGGGTGTGAAATTCAAACCACGGTCGACTACATGGGAGTCCAGAGACATAGCCACTACGCCAACTGCTGGTCCCAGATCGCATCTGTTTTTAAGGTGAATACTATTCTATTTTGTTTCTGTTGATGGACACTTAGGTTTAATCTATTTCTTGGCTGTTGTGAATAGCTCTACAATGATCATTGAGGTACAGGTCTTGATGACATGCTGATCTTTATTATTTTGTCTAGTAACTAGTAGTGGGATTGCTAGATCACACTCCAGTTCTATTTTTTGTTTTTTTTTGAGAACTCTCTGCATTGTTTTTCCCTAATAACTGTGATCATTTACATTCCCGCCAGCAGTGTAGAGTCCATTTTTCTCCACATCACACGGCATTTGTTATCTTTGGTATTGTTTCTTTTGCGGCTGTTTGGACCATAGCCATTCTACTGGGATAAGATGGTAGCTCATTGTGGTTTTCAGCTGCATTCCCCTAATGTCCATTGTCTCTTTGTACCTGGAGATCATCTGTTCTTCCTATGGAATTTCAGGTCTTTAGTTTGGTGGGTATATTGCTATTGTTTTTGGGTTTGGGGAGACATCTTTTCCTTTTCTCTGGCTTTCATTATTTTCCATGAGAAGTCATAAAATGCCAGTCTAATAGGCAATCCTAAAAGGAGAATATGACTTTATTCTGCATGTCTTTCTATATTTTTCTTTTGTTTTAGAAACTCATAAGCTTTACTCTGATATACTTATGGCATCATGACATACTTTTCTGTTTTTCTGTGCAAAAATGCATCATGACTTTCCTGATGACCCAATACTTTAAATAACTTCTTATTTCAGCTGCTTGAATTTCGTGTGGTATCTTGAGTTTCTGAATTTAATGCTTTAAATAATGTTTGAAAGTTTTCAACAATTGTATCTTCACATATTGCTTTGACCTCATTATTTTCCCTGTCCTTCTAGTACTCCAGTTTCACATATTAGACCTTTGTGATATGCTGTACACTCTGTATTTTACTCTAGTTCTAGTTTTTCCTATTATTTTGTCTCTCTATGCTCTCTACTTAATATTTTTTCTGCCTTTCTATTTTTATAAAACAGAAAAAGGGAGAGGAGAAGGAGGGAGATAGAACTAGTTTTGACAAGGTCTCTCACCAAGTCTCCATCTTCTTCCCAGCTTCCCAGTTAACTAGGATTACAGGCACATGCTCCCACTCTCAGCCTGTTTAGATTGCACCAGAAACACTCTACACATCAATGCCCTACTGATTGCACTGCTCCATCTGGGCCTGGATTTTTTTGTTTCCTTACATAACTTCATATGTACTAATTCACTCTTGCTTATAATTTTAAAAAAATGAATTAATTAAAAAATTACATGCAGTTGTAAGAAATAGGCACAGAGAGATCTGGATAAATACTCTTTTATCTAGTTTCCTTCAATGTAAGATCTTGTAAAAGTGTAGAACATCACCACCACCATATTGACATTGTATATAATTTATATATAGAACGTTTCATCACCAACAGGATAACAAGTTCACCCATGTTGCCAAATTCCACTTACTTCCCACCTGTCTTTAACTCTTTCTTTAACCCCTGGCAACCACTAATTTGTTTTCTGTTTCTACAATTTTTTCATGTAAAGAATGTTACATAAATGGAAACAGACAATATGTAACCACTGGGAATTCTCATTCAGAAAATTATTTGGAGAGTTCCATTCAGTGTGCTGCATGTATTAATAAAGTTGTGTCTTTTCACTTCTGAGTACTATTTAATGGTGTAGATGCTACACAATGTGTTTAACTATTCCACGCATTAAAGGATATCTGGGTTGTTGCCAGGTTTTGACTATCCAAAATAAAGCTTTTTAAACATTTATTAACAGATTTGGTGAGAACATAAGTTTTGATTTCTCTGGGATAAATATATAGGAGGTAGTTGCTCAGTCATATGGTAGTTGCACGTTCAGTGTTTTCAAATGGCCAGTTTGTTTTTCAAATACGTTCTCATTGCCCTTGTATGAGTAATCCTGTTTTCTCTACTTTTGTCAACATTTATGTAGTCACTATTTTTTTTTTAAATTTTTGCCATTCTGATCAGGCTTTAGTACTATCTAAGTGTGATTTTCATTTGCATTTTCCTCGGTGATGACCTTGATATATTTTATTTGTTATCTTTAGATTCTCATCAGTGAGATTCATCTTCATAAACTTTGCCCACTTCTTATTCTGTATTTTGCTAAATGTTGAGTATTAATAGTTCCTTATATGTTCTAGATACTGTTTATTTGTCAGATACATGGCTTTCATTGGATTTCTTTTAGTATCAGGGTAATTCAAGCCTCTTAGAATGCAATTTTCTAAAAATATTCCCTCCTCTATTTTTCTGAAAAAGATACTTGTAGAATTAGTATTATTCTTTCTGAACATTTGGTAGACTTTTCAACTGAAGCCACCTTGACTTGGAAATTTCTTTCCCACACATATTGATAATGTTTTATTTTAATTTTTACTCTGATTATTGTAGTTTCTACTTCTTTGAAGACTTCTTCTTTGGCTCCTAGTTCACTTGGAAAGGTGTGTTTCAGTTTTCTAGTGTTGGAGATTTTTCTTTTCCTTTATATTTTATTTCTAGTTTGTTCCCATGATGGTCATAGAACCCACTGTATGGTTTTATGTTTTAAATGTTTTTGAGGTTTATTTTATGGCTCAATATTTGAGAAATATTTTATTGACATAATTATATCTATTTATAGGTACAATGTGATGTTTTGATACATAATATACATTGAGTAATATTCAAGTCATGGTAATTAGCTTATCTACCACCCTTAGTATTTATCATTTTTTGAGATAAGATTCAAAATATTCTCTTCTAGCTATTTGAAAATACACTGCATTGGGTGGCCCTATCACATAGTGGTCGACACTCTAGACTTTGAAAATACATTGCATTTTTCTTATTTATAAGCGGAAGAGACCCTCAATTTATGTCTGCTATCTAATAGTAGTATTGTATCCTTTGATCAAATTCTCCTCATCTGTCCCTCCTGTCTATTCTCCCAATCCTCTGGTAACCTCTACTCTCAACTTTTATGAGAACACATTATTTTTCCTTCCATATATAAGTAAAATTATGCAGTTGTGCCCTTTCTGTGCCTGGCTTATTTCACTTAACATAGTATCCTTAAAGTTTATCCATGTTGTCATATATGATGTTTCCTTCCTTTTTTTAAAGAATTATCTATTTAATTTAATGTATTATTATTATTATCATCATCATTCAATTTGCTATAGGGCATTTGGCTCATCAAAGAGACAGAGACAGAGTAGGAAAGTGAGAAAGCAAGCTATCATGTCCAGAACTTAAATCATGGTTGGTCACATGGAAGTCTAGCACCTTAACCACCACACCACCTGCTGGCCCCAAGTTTTCTTCCTTTTTGTAGCTTAATTGTATTCCATTGTGTCTGTATATGACATTTTCTTTATACATTTATTGCTGATGCATTTGGGGTTATTACATATCTTTTGTTTGTTTGTTTGTTTGTTTGGAGAGGTTTTTGCTATAGGGTGCGTGCACTCACCATCCAGAGACAGAGAGACAGAAAGCAAGAAATCACCCCCCCAGGGGGGATGGCCATGCCGCAATCCCTTCTCCTGCTCCTGTATTCTCCGCTCAGGATCTTGGGCACGCATGCACACGTGCCCGGCGTGAATTGTAAGCCATCGGATCTGGCAGGCAAATCACGGCCGACTACATGGGAGTCTAGCGACATAGCCATTACACAAACTACTGGTTCCTTATTGAATTTCTTTAAACCTAACACTTACCAATAACTTGTGTTTTTTTGCTATAGGGCACAAGTGCTCACCAGAAAGACTGAGAAAGACAGAGAGAAAGAAAGTGAGAAATCAGTCCCCAGGGGAGATGACCACACCGCCATCTCTTCTTCTCTATTCTCCTCTCAGGATCTTGGACACGCACACACTCATGCCCGGTGTGAGTTTAAGCAACCGAGTCCAGTACTCAAACCATGGTAGACTACATGAGAGTCCAGCGGCATAGCCATTACACTAACTGCTGGTTCCCAAGCTTGAAGCTTTAGAAGTGCCTTGGTGCTGCCCTTCATATGCCCTTCACTGACTCCAGGGGTGCAGATATCTTTGTTACCATATGTTAGTAGCAAAATCAGAAATCTCTACTATCCCCTTGACACCATCTCAACAGAAAAGAGGAGATATGCCTTGTTACTGCCTAGTGAGGATGAAATTAAGAATCTTTATGTTCTCCCCACTGACACTGTAAGAATGCATTACTTCCCACAGGCACAACCTTAGCTTGGGGGTTGAGTTATTTTTATTATAGTCTGACAAAGGTGAAATCTGAACTTTCCACCTAGCCTTTGCTGGTGAGCTAAGCGTGGGCCACAGGTTTAGTTTTTCTTTGGTGTGTGGGTTGGGTATACCAATTATTGTATAAAACTCTTCATGCTGTTTTTCCCCTTAATGAACCTCTGGCTAGATAACTCAGGTGTTGCAAGGGGAATGGAATTCTGTGCGCCCAGTGGTGTTTCTTAGCTGCCAGCTTCTTCAGCTCTAGGTATGGAATGTACAAGGCAACAGGAAATGGAGAGAACTCACCACCATGTTGTTCCTTGGTTTCTAAAATACCTAGGCTGTTTTCTTTCCATCTTCTACCTTTCACAGTATTCTTATGCATGTTTTATATGTATAGAGTTTTTAGTGGTATGTGGTTGGAAAAAATGGGAAAAGTACATATACTACATTTTAACAGAAGTGGCTGTTTCACAAATCACTATTTCACATTTTGTCTATATCTAATATCTCCTAAATTACCCATTAAAGTTTTTTCTGTTTTTTAAAATATTTCAGTTATTGTTATGTTTTTTTCACATTGAGGAAGTACTAATTTTCTCTGGTTTTCTATTGACACTTGTAATCCTATCTCTTATATCCATGAACAGAGTAAATATGTTATTTAAAAATATGCATCTGTCAGCTTTGAGGTTGAAACATCCTATCTATTTCTAAGGTTTATGTTTCTGCTAAATTTTGATCCTATTGTCTTTTCTCTGATGTGTTTTGCTATTTTGTTCTGAGGTTAGAGTAAGACATTATATTTACAAATGTGATTTTTAAAAGTTCATAGTTAGGGGTCAGGTTAGCTGGTGACACAGAAGTAGCAATGTTCTTTACTTTTGGACTCAGGTGAGAAAGTCCAGGGTTCATGTACTGTGGTTTCCCTGTACCTTAGATATGTATGTGTATGCCCTTGATCTAGGCTGGCTGAAGCTGGGAGTCAGTCATGACATGAAGTCCACATTGGGGTTGCCTCTACTTCCAGCCATAGAAAAACATAAATAATCTTTAAAGAAAAAAAAAAAGAAAATTGCAGGTTTAGGGTGATAATACTTTTTCCACTGAGGTTTTTAATTCTGCCATGATTATGGATAAGTTTTCAGCCTAGGATCACAATTCAATTTTGTGGGTGAGAAGATTATAAATGGAAGTATCTGAGAAGGGTGTCTGAACATTGACTTACTTCTTCTTGTGGTGTTGTTCCTTATGATAACAAAAATTAAGAGTATTAAGTAGCAGGCCTTGGATTAGGATAAAGGAGGATTAAAACCCAAGGAGTGAAATTTAAGGAGTCCTTCTTAGGTACTAACCTGCCCATACATAAGCCTGAGAAATAACGCCTCTTTAAATGTTAAACTTGGGCACTACGTTTGTCTTACTTTAGAGCTGACCAGTCAGCTCCTTATTTTCATGAACTTGATACTAACCTCTGTCCTTTAAGTTTCACAAAGGAGATTACAAAAGCTACCTAGCCTCTCTTCATCATAACTGTATCCTAAGGAATTTATTAACAACCTAAAACAAAATGCAGTCTCAAATATTGGGCCCACATCCCTAGGCTTCTGTGAAATCCTGGTTTTGGGCCTCATGTAAAATGTAACTGTAGTAGTATTTCATTCATGTACTGATTAAAATAATACTTACAAATGGAGTTTCTGGATAGTTTTGCTTATTTGAGCTAGATGTTGTTAGCTGGGCATGACCATGTATATGTAGATACAAAGAGAGTTAACTGAGGACCGACTCATCAGGATGGCCCTAGCCAAGCTGACTTTTTTTTAATTTTTAAAAGATTATTCATTTATTTTACTTAATTTGTTATTATGAATATTATTTTAAGTTTGCTATAGGGCATGTGTTCTTAGCAGACTGAGACAGACAGAGAGGTCTGGAACTTAAACCATAGTCAGCCATAGAAGTGCAGCTCCTTAACCACCATGCCACCTACTGACTCCATGAGCTTTGATCTACATGTTATTCCATTGTTCAGTAGGACAACCCTAGCTCATTCAAAGAGTGGTTTGAAATATATTTTGTAAACTAGGCTCAAAACTGGCAAACTGTTACTTCTGACAAATTACTTAAACCAAAACAAAGCCCAAGTCCAGTAGAGAGAAAAGGAGAAGAAAAAAAATCTTCCTCCTATTTGGAAGATCCAAAAGGGTCACATCATAAAGGATACAAATACAGAGGGATAGGGAACCTGGGTCATTTTTGTGATTAATCTACTCTACCTTGTAAGTAGTTATGGACATGTGAGTAACCCCATTCCTTTTAAGTCAATATCTGGTTACACCTTACATAGACTTCCTTGTTACTGTCTGAGGGAGAGCTGATTTGGTTTACTTGCTTTGCTGTTACTGTAATACATTAACATCTGTTTGTAAGACCCTTTATGGTACAGATTGTTACAGCTAAGAATAGTGGAATCTAATACATTTCTGCTTCAGAAAGACAGCAATTATGTAGGAAGAATCATAATTTTTTCACACTAAGCAGTTATGTTCATTCATAGTCACATAAAGTACTCAGGCTGTGAGGTCAGACAGTTGCTTAAAGAGATCCCATCCCAACTCCCCAAGGAGTTCATGTATCAGCATGCTTAGTTATGTTTACTTCAAGTGGGTATGTCATGTAAATTTAGTCCTTGACATGCAATTCAGGAAATTGAGTCTCTTTTCTACAGTTCACTGATTGTAAAGTCTATGAACAGTTTATTGGATAGTTTCCACTCAATCAGTCTGCCTGGTATAATTTTTCCCAAGGGATTGAAACTTCATGTTGTTATTTCAATCCCAAGTAGAGCTACTTGCATTGCAATAGTTGGAAACTCATGATTACCCTTTACAGTGACTTTCACAGACTTGTTATTAAATTGTTGTTTCTCTCTCTCTGCTGTTCTAGCAGCAACTCCAGAAAAAAAAAAAAAGGCAGTTGTAAATAAAATAAGACTACATAGTGTATGCTCCATTAAACAAAAACTGCTGGGAATACTTCCTGTTATTTTTCTTTTATTCTACATAAGAAACAAAATTATAACTTTGTACAAAATGTCTACTGTTTTCTTTTTCACAATGTCATCATTAAATCCTGCATTAACCCAATGATATCCCTCTTTTTAAGGTTATTACTAAATTGGTAATGTTTACCATAGCTTAACAGACTACATAATTTATCTGTCTTTTGCATAAAGGATAATACTATTTGCAAAGACCATGTGATATTGTTCAATACATTTATACTTTCTTTTTTCATATTTATTTTCTAAGTCTGATTTAACTAATCAATAATCAGTAAATATTTATTGATCTGTTAATTTATGACCTACATTAGACTCTACATTCTCTGTAATATAGATGGAAATTATGAGAGAAATATCTCTTTAGAAAAGTAAAGGTTAAAAAAAAATTTTAACTTTAAAAAAGAAACAGTTGGGCCAGCCTGTGGCATTGAGATTAAGATGACTGAATCCCTCAAGACCGACCACGCAGTTTGAGCCCCCAGGTATTTGAAAACACTCCAAGCACATGTGTACACATGTTCAAAATCCCAAAAGAAGGGGAAAAATAGAGGAGGAGAGATTTCAGCATGACCACGGCCCATGGGAGTACTTTCTCGCTTTTCCTCTCTCTGCCTCTCTCTAGTAAGTACTTGTGTCTTCTATCAATTTTTGTAACTCACTATTAATAATCCAACCTAATTAAATGCATGTCTATCCATATTTCTTCCACAAGGTTTGTTAAAAATGTGTACCCCAAGATTCCTTTCTAAGAAGAATATATTATAAAACATTGTAGTTTCTGTCATGTTTTTCCTGATTATTTAAGATGGCCAGAAATAGCTACCTCCTCCGAACTTTCAAATAAGTAATTTTATACAACTTTTACGCGTTTTCCATGATCTATCTTCTTGGTAGTTATTTATTACTCTATGACATTTTACTTGAAGAGGATGATATTTTGGTCAGCAGAGTATACTATTTTTTTTACATATGTTTCAGAATACCCAACATAATTATCTGCACATCATAGGTGGTCAGCAAACTACAATAATAATTGAATGGTTATTGAATAAAAGGGTAAAACTCAGTGAATACTGAGTAATTTAAAATGTCTTCAATGATATAGGTTTGAAAATAAAGAATATCTAAATAATCAAGTTACTGGGAAAAGCATTGTAAAAAGACAGAGACGGTTTTTAACAAATGATGCCGAAATCTGGACACTGAACAGAGTTTTCAAGCTAGAATAAAGAGACAATTGTAGGGACAGCTGGTGGCATGGAGGTTAAAGTGAGTAGATCCCACATAGCCAACTCTGCAATTTGAGCCCCAGGCCCAGTGACTTAAAAATAATGCTGGGCGTGTGTGTGTGTGTGTGTGTGTGTGTGTGTGTGTTCACCAAAATCCTGAGAGTGGAAGAGAGAGGATTGTGACATGCTATCTCCCTTTGGGGAGGGGTTTGATTCCTCACTTTTCCTTTCTTTCTCTCTGTTCCTCTCTGGTGAATATATATGCCCTAAAGCCAAGAAAAAAAAAGTCATTGTGCATTGTAGTAGATAGGACAGATAACATGAAGTCTCTGTGTGGGAAGACTTAATATCAGCTGCCAGACTAAACGTTATATGACTAATAATTACCAGTTAGTGTTAAGTCTTGATTAATGGCGATTTATAACATTCTGAAATCAAATCAACACATCACTCTGCTTCTCACTAACCACCAGCTAAAACTGTTTTTCTCAACACATGGTGTAACTCCTGTGAACTAATTAATCTCAGCCCCACTAACCAATGAGATTTTCTTAAAATATTTCTTTGCTAGAAAAGTTGTTTATACTTTCTTTTGATTATAGTGACTCAGGTCTCATTTTACACATAAATTCTGCTAGAAAATCCCCTTCCCTACAGTGTCACCCTCCTAAGATCTAGTCATATGCTCCTGTAGAATACAGCAGTTAGTATTAAAGTTTTTTTTTCTTTTTTTTCTAGGAAAATCTATAAGCCTCTTTAAAGCATCACATATCCAACTTCTCATGTTTCCATTAATACTTTTTATTAACATGACAATAGTTAGAATGTGATTTTCAGAACATAAATACCATGTGTTCTGATTTTTAAAAAATGGACACATGACTTGAAAAAACAGTTCTCAAAAGACATACAAAAGACCAAGAAACATGAAAAATATCCTTAGCATCACTAATCATTAGGGAAATACAGATCAAAACCACGAAGAGATATTCTCACTCAAGTTATAATGGCTATTACCAAAAAGATAAAAAATAACAGATGCCAGCTAGTATGTGGAGAGTTGGGCAATCTTTTGCACTGTGGATGGGAATGGAAATTAGTACAGCCATTATGGAAAACATTATGGAGATTCTTCAAAACAAAAAATAGCCCTGCCATATGATTCTGTAATCCCACGACTAGGTATACACCTAAAGGAAAGGAAGTCAGTATGTCCTAAAGTTATCACTGTTCCTGGTATTAACAACAGCACCTAACACAGAGCCTGGCACATACTGAGTAACTTCACTGCAATTTCTTCGAAGTGTCTATTTATGGGTATGGCCCTTTGCTAATGCCATAAGTGTTTTACAGCAAAATCATAACATCTGCCCACCTGATTCGTACAGCTTAGTTAAACAAGAAAGAGAATATTCGTCAGGAAAAAAAGTTAAATGCAATAAAAAGTACACAAATAATATCAACTGTAAAAAAATAGTTTTTGTCTAATGAATTGTATAAAGAATGAATCAAAGCAATCTTATATTACTCTAGCATGACCAAGAGGAGCTTATGATTCAAAGGCAAACTTGTAGGAAATGTATAAAATTCACCATATTTCCAGAACAAAATTTTAAAAACAAAATACAATATACTCATCTTAGTAGGTGAGAAAAAAAATATAATTTGACAAAAGTCAATGCTCATTCATGATCATTAACCATTTAGAGATAGAAAAGAACTCCCTGTTTTGTTGGTTCACTTAATATATTGTATATTAAACTCATAAAGTCAACAGCCAACCTAACTAAAACATTGCAATGAGTTAAATCTCTATTGCCATTCCTATCTTATCTCTCTGCCTCCTTCAACTATTATCTGAAATGTGTTTATATTCCCTTATTTTTCTTAATCACTTTGACTGTGTATAATTCACATGTGTCTTCCAAAACAAAAATGCATATTAGGGGATCAGTCCATGGCCTAATGGTGGAGAGAGCTAGATCTCACATGGATAACCATGTGATGTGAATTCCAGCTTCATCTCAGTGCTTGAAAAACTCATCAGGCACATGAATGGATTGAAAAAAATGTGCACTTGTACTCTACAGAATACCATTCCCTCATAAAAAACAGTGAGACCATGACTTTTGATACAAAGTGGATAAATATGGAAGATATAATGCTAAGTGAAGCAAGTCAGACTATGAAAGACAGCATTGTATGTCCCCAACCAATATATACCAATGTCTCGCCGTATAGCACAAACTGAAAGATTAGAAGGTATAATAGCAGTGAGGGCAACTGTAGATATTAGAGGCCATCTGGGGGTGGTAATAAAGGGTGGCAATAAGAGATGGTAAAGAGAGGATTGGGGTGCAGGAAAACGTAACTTGACAAAATTCAGTGTTCATTCATGCTAACAACATATTTAATAGACACTAAAAGTTATGTACTGATGATCAAAGATATGGTAATGTCTTTGACTTGACTAATATGTACCATATTCATGCTGGTAAAAACCATGTGGTACATTATAAAGATGTACTGTGATTAAAAAACAAACAAACAACAACAACAACAAAATCTTCAC
>NW_006159901.1:2604040-2614040 GCF_000334495.1 Tupaia belangeri chinensis | reverse complement strand
ACCACTTGCTGCCCCTCCCTCCCCATTTTTTTGAGGTTTTTGCCTTATGTCACGTGTGCTCACCAGAGAGAGAGACACTCACACACAGTGAGATGGAAAGTGAGAAATCACTCCATTGATCCTTTTTCCATTCTCCTTCAGGATCTTGGGCTTGCATGCACATGTGCCTAGAGTGAGTTTTAAGAAAGCCACTGGGTCCAGGACTAGAACTGTGGTCAGCCATGTGGAAGTCCAGTCACATAACCACTACACCATTTGCTGAATTTCCCCCCCCCAATCTTAATGGAATAAAAGACCATAAAAAATTACTGAAGAACATAAATCTGTGTATTTTTCCCTATTAATTTCTAAAACCCGGCACTGATTTTGGAGTCTGAGGAGTTACACTGCCATAAATCTTACTGGTCATGAAAGTCCCATCACAGTGACCCATGAGCAGCACGATGGAAAATTTAAACACAACGGTGCTCAAATAATAAGGGTACCTGAACCTCAAACAAAGAAACAGACAGATATAAGTAAAATAGCTAATATGTCTTATCTGAATGTGTCTATGGAATAATGTATGTCAAAATTTCCAAAACCTGCAAGGAAATTTTTTTAAACGATATTGTTTACAAATACTTATGAATTATTCACAAATATTGAAGATATTTTAGTTATCATTTTTTTGGAAAAATTAAGTTCCAAAAAATATAAACCATATATGCCCTAAGTACATTTATTAAAATTTTTTAAATAAGGGAAAAAATTAAGTAAAATAATTAATGACTTTGAGGGATTATATAAATATGATAACATTGAGATTCAGAACCTTCCAAATGTGGTCAAAGTGATACTGTGAATTATAAATACAATAAGTCTAAAACAGGTAGAAAACAAATAGATCACCTCTTCATGCAGGTAAATAAATAGCATATTCAACTTTTAAAAGTGTGACAAAGAAAATGATAAAGTAGCAATAAATAACATTGAAAACAAGTAATCAAATCCAACAATACATATTTTAAGTCATTTATGTATTATATAATAATTTGGAATATAAACTTTATTTGGACAAAATAAAGAATATAATTGCATAAAATATAGTTTAGTTACTTTAAGTTGGAGATTTGTACAATTGTATTTTAATAAACTTTCTGATCTTTCAGTAAAATAGCAATACTCCAGGACAAAGAAGGTAAAATAAATAGAAAAGTAAGTAAAATACTTACATTTACACTGAAAATAATGTACAGGAAGTTTTATATAAAAACTGATTAATGAAACAAATTAAAAAACATTTATTGGATACCTACTATATGATCAACAGTATGCTAGATTTTAGAGTTAGGAAAAAGAGAGGGAGGTTTTATCTCTTCTGACGGGTTTTATAGTCTGCTGAGAAGTTATATAGCATTTTTTTTAGATTTATTTTATTTTATTTGTTATTATTATTGTTTTTATTTTTAATTTTACCACAGAGAGAAAGAGAGAGAAAGCGAAAGTGAGAAAGCATGCCCCCAGGTCCCAGACTCGAACTGTGGTTGGTCGTGTTGGAAAACACCACCTTTACCACTGCACCATCTGCCGGCCCCAAAGTGATATAGTTTTTTAAAAATCACGAAATGAATGCATAATTTTTAATAGTGTTACGATTTTTTTATTTCATCTATTTCTTTATGAGAGTGAGAGACAGAGAGAAACAAGTACTCTCCACAGGATCTCATGCCTTATCCTCCCATCCCTGCCGACCATTCGGTCAGCCAGGATCAAGCTTACAGGTGTCCTACAAATGCAGGGTGAGTGAAAAACTAAGCCCGCAATCTTCCATGTGTCTGTGTGTATCCAGCATTGCTTTAACAGTACGTTACTATTGAGCCAGTTCAGTGTTAGTAATTCTGAGAAAAAGGTGTATCATCCTTTGCATACCTGTAAGAATCTGACATAGAATGATGATGGAGGGGTTTTGAAGTCTCCTCTGAGATGGACAATTGAATATGAGATGCAAATAAACAGAGATTAACTTGAGCGTGTGCAGATCAAGTGCACATACAAGATACACAAGGAGAACCTTTACATGCCTAGTATATGATAAAATCACATACATGGGACCAACAGATGGCATAATGGTTATGTCACTGGAATCCCACATAGGTGACTGTGATTCAAGTCCTGGACCCCATAGCTTAAAACTCATGCCGGGCATGTGTATGTGTGTGCCCAAAATCCTAAGAGGAGAATGAAAGAGAAGGGACTGTGGCATAGACATGTTCCCTGGGGATGGGGGGGTGATTTTTCTGCTTTTTCTCTCTCTGTCTCTCTCTGTCTCTCCGGCAAGCACACACCCTATAACTACAACAACAAAAGTCACATACATATTAGCTAATTAGCGATCACTATTATTATTCTATGCCATTCATATTTTTCTTTAAATTGTAATTTTTTGAGAGGTTTTTGGTATAGGATGTGTGCACTCACCAGAAAGACAGAGAGAGACAGAGAGTTTCCTCCATTCTCCTCTAGGGATCTTGGGCAAGTACACACATGCGCCTGGTGTGAGTTTAAGCCACTGGGTCCGGGACTCGAACCGTAGTTGACTACATGGGAGTCCAGTGATATAGCCATTATGCCATCTGCTGGTACCTTAAGTTGTATTTGTATTTATTTATTTTTAAATTTTGCTGAGGGCAGGTGCACTGGCTAGAGAGAAACAGAGAGGGAGAAATAGAGAAAGCACCATCCACCACCAGGAGAGATGATGCCACAATCCCTTCTCTTCCTTTTCTCCCTTCTTTTGGGATTTTGGGCATGCACGCCCAGACACCCAGATTGTTTCTCAAGCCTCTAGCTCTAAGTCTTGAACCATGGAGTGAGTCATGTGGGAATGGCTGACCTAACTATCTCACCACTGTATGGTCCCCAAATTGTAATTTTATATCCATATACTTCTATATAAATACTTTTTAAATTTCTGGAAACTCAGCTTCTGAAAAAATAAGATGAACTCTTTGAATTAATAATCAAATAGTGAATGGCAATGTACTAAATTTAGTTTTCTTAAAAAAGCAACTAAGTTTGGCATTTAGTAACTGCATTAGTGTGCATCACATATAAATTGAGATACATTTTTGGCACACCATGTGAACTTTTATTTTTTTCCATCAGTTTTTAGTAACCCATAATTTGATTTTCAGTGAAAATCCTTCCTTCTCTCAATTAAATATTGATAATAATCTGTTAATCTTTTGAAAGCATAATTGTAATATGATTTTAATCTATCCTTCATCTTTAATTTATGATTTGTTTTGTTTTAAGCAATGTAGCAATTACATAAAAATTGTATTAAGAAAAATGAATTAAGTTTCCTTTTGAATTGTACTTTGACAAATACATAAGGACAGGAAAGGAGGTGTGAAATAAGAAAAGACACAAACTGTGTGACCGTTTGGGCAGGAAGAAATATTGACAGAAGACAAATCCCTTGGTAATTGCAAGCAGAAATAGCTTTTTTTTTAAGTAAGAAACAAATGTCAGCCAATTCACAAAATAATTTCAAATAGAAGGAATAAAATAAAAATGAAAAAAGATGACATTCCAGCTTGAGAGACCAAGGAGATGACTGAGCATTCTTCTTAAAGAGTGTTGCAACAACAACAAAAAATAAGGCAACAAGAATTTTTCATATTGGGGAGAATGGCTTTGTGGTGCTCAAGTACTACCACAAAACAGCCTGCTCTGCCTGTAAACAAACTCTTTCTGTATATTGGCTCAGAATGATTTGCTAATTAAGATTTAAAAAGATTATTCTGTAGTTGAAACTGATTGTGTGTGTGTGTGTGTGTGTGTGTTAACCAGAACCTCATTCTCTTTTACTAAAATGGAGTCAATCACTGCATGAGGCTCTGAACTTTAAGGCTATGCAGACTGTGCTGTGAGTGGTAACTATAGCTATTACATACCTCAGAAGGGAGAGATTATCTAGGACCACCACTCCTGTTCCACTGGAGGCGGGAGAAAGTGGGGAGGCTAGAGAGCCTTTAGTGCAACAAGGAGAAAAAGAGGTTTTCTAATGAGGCCATCCTTCAACCTACTCATAATGTTTTATGAACGTACTGTCCTGTTTTTCCTTCTTATTCTTTCTTATTTTCATAAGTTTATCTTATCTACTCAATCCATGAGAGAGACAGAGGCACATCACCCTTAATAGGGCCTTGAGACCATAACCCACTTTCCAGTTTCAGCCAACATGCACACTTATATGCACAGCATACTCAGAGAAGTCTCTGGATCAGAACTGGCCACCTTTCCACATGGGTCTGCCCCTCCGAGCACTGCATTTTACCACTGGGCCATCACCTTCTGTTTTTATTCTTAGCATCTAATCCTTTTAAAGACATCCCCACTTTCCTTCATATAAACTTGGACTTCGCCTGCACACAAAACACTTCTATCTTTATCCAGAAAGCTTGTTTAAGGCACTCTTAGACATTTTTTTATATATAAAAAAAAGATTTTATGAGTACACAAGAATTCTCTAGGAAAGAGTCTTGAGGGAGCTTTCAAAAGCGTCAATAACCAACACTGGAAACCTCTAAAAACCCACTGGAACAGCTGCCAGGACCACCTCAGTATTTGGTGTCAGAACTCTCTATATTTATTGCCCATTACAGGCACACATGTTGTAATACTAGACTGGATTTTACTCAGTTCCAGTACCAGAGGGACAGTCTATGATTTAGGAGAACAAGCTACATGGAATTTTTTTTCCATGTAATGAAAAGTAGAGTTGACACAGACACTGGGATTAACTAGAAGCTACAAACCTATAAAGAACAGTCAAAGTTAGCTACACACTTAAATGCCTGTTTTTACTCCCCAAGCTGCAATCACAGGTATAAGCCACAAATTCTACATCTTTTTCATTAAGTTGAATTATAGGGATTTTCAACTTGGCTGATTATCAGAATCTACTACAGAACTTACATATTCTATGGTCAGGAAACTCATGCTGCATTTTTGCATAGAAAAACACATCATGACTTTGCCAACAACCTAATAGCTGTGTGTTATTCTCACACTAAATTTACTATGACTCTCTGGAGGTTGGGTCTAGGCACCTTCAATCTTTTAATAGTTTCACAGATATTTCTTACATGTGTTCAGAGTTTAAACCACTGGTCTTTTATCACTAAAGATTTAATTAAGGATATTTGACAATTTATCCCCATCAAAATATATTTTATTTTAGAGGCTATAGAATCAATGTAGTTTATTTTGTTGTTGTTGAATATGGCTTTCTCACATCCACTTAAACCTGGTGATTATAGCGGGCTGTTAAAAAGTCATGATGTATTTTTTTCTGCCTTTTAAGAGAGAGAGTTTTTTTGTTTTGTTTTGTTTTGTTTTGTTTGTTTTTGTTTTTGTTTTTTTACATGCACTCGCCAGAGAAACAGAAAGCAAGAAATCACCCCCAATCCGAGGGGGGATGGCCACACCACAATCCCTTCTCCTCCATTCTCCTCTTGGGATCTTGGGCACCCATACACACGTGCTCGGCGTGAGTTTTATGCCACCAGGTCCAGGAGCTGAACCATGGCCGACTACATAGAGAAGTCCAGTGATGTAACCATTACACCGTTTGCTGCCCCTTTTTCTGTTTTTATATGCAAAAATGCATCATGGCTTTTCCAACAACCCAAAAGCATATCCTAATAGGAGCCATTCCAAGAAGGAAAAGCAGTTCATATTGTCAGTGTTCACCTAACAAATGCCTTCCCACCTAGTTACTAAGTTGAAAGAATTGTAAAGTATATTTAAGGCAAAGACAAAAATAATTACCACTAATTTTACTTATGCTATTAAAAAATATTTTAGTGAATTTTCCAAAACTTAGGAAGCATTGAACCATCTTTGTTTTCTACTGTCTGTCCTTCTGAAATGCCAAATTGTGGCATGAAGCACAATCTGAAAACAAAACAATAAAAATCTTCTAAAAAGCATGGGTTTTAACAGTACATTTTCTGTGTTTACATAGTGCAGCTGTAGATATAGAGAATCTGAATTTTTTAAGTAGCTATTTTCTCTCAAAGGTAGTATTTCTACCTGTTTGTAGTATTTTGACTTGTGGGAAACTTAACACCAGCACATGAAACTCCACAAAGAAATTTATCAGAGGAGCACACAATGTATTCTATGAGTCTTCTGAAGTTTTCCCAAAACTGATAAACATATTATTGGGGGTCTAGAATGATATTCCAAAATCAGCTGTGGGTCATGAGAAGGGTATTCAATGGGTTCAGGGTATGATGAGAGCAGCTTTCATTTTAAACGAGAGTTAATCTGGAGTCCCAGAGGTCAGCATTGCTTCAGGACTAAGCAACAATTCAACCTTTTCTCTAGAGTATCTGATTTTATTTATTTATTATTTTTTTAGAGAGATTTTTGCTATAGGGCATGTGTGCTTGCCAGGGAGAAAGAGACAGAGAGAGAAAGTGAGAAATCATCCCCACCTCCAAAGGGAGATGGCCACACCACAATTCCTTTTCCTCCATTCTTCTCTTGAGATTTTGGGCACATACCCATACATATATCCAGTATGAGTTTCAAGGTGCTGGACCTGGGACTTGAACCACAGTTGGCCAAGTAGGAGGCCAGTGCTCTAAACACTATGTCACTTACTGGCCCTAATATCTGCATTTTTATAATCTAATAATTAGAGGTACCTAGTGACATCTTATAATTAAAACAGCCTTCCTTAGAAAAATGTGTCTTAGCCTTGGAAATACATGTGATTCATGGGACAGGATCTCACTTCCAAGGGTTCTGACATAATTGATGTCATATAGGGCCTAAAAAATATTTTTTTAAAAAAATCTCAGTAATTAAAATGTCTTAGAAAAATCACTTTTATTTTTATAGATGTTTTTCATATAATTATATAAAATTTTGATAAAACTACTTTGGAAAAACAATGGGACATTATTTTGTAGTTTAAAATGTATATACACGCTAAGCCAAACCACCATCAGGAACTTCTCAAGTATATCCCTGTTTTATGTGTACCAGGAGAATTGTACAAAAATATTCATAAAAATTGTCTCCAAAAACAACATTGGGAGTAATGAAAATGTTTAGTAATAATATTTAGACACAAAATATAATATATTTACCTATAATATATTTAAATAACATCAAATAATCAAGTTATAAAAATTAAGAGTTGAAATTCATAGATATAATACCAAGCAAAAGAAACAAGAAATAAATAATTGAATAAAGCTGAGGAAGATTGCATTTCTATAACATATGAAACTGTATTTTTAAGGATCTAATTACACATATAAAGAAGAAAAATAAAAACAAAGGAATGAATTTTACTAGAGGCAAGGACTTTTGCCTTAAATAAGGGGGAAAAATATTTGAATAGGGAAGAAGAAATAGAGAATATGTAGCGTACTGGCAATGTAATTTTTCTTGACTGGTTTGGTGCTACAAATGTGTTAACTTTATACTTTACAAAGATCTATGGACCTGTCTTTTAACGCAGTGGGTAAGCCCTATACATTGGGAGCCAGAAACCGCATAGCCAACTACAATTTGAATCCTATCCCTGGCAGCCTGAATATACATGCCCAAATTCTAATGGGAAGGACAAATGAATGTAAAAGATTGTAGCATAACCATGCACCATTGGGACATTCTCTCTCTCTCTCTCTCTCTCCCTCCCTCCCTCCCTCTCTCCCTCTCTCCCTCTCCCTCTTTCTCCAGAGAGTGTACATAATCTCAGGCACTGAAAATAAAAAAATAAAAAGTATGTATATGAAATATTTTACCTTAAACAATAGAAGAAGAAGAAAAAAAAATAAGTAGGCCACTCAGTTGCATGATGGTTAACACAGCTGGATCCACCATGGCCAACTGCACAGTTTGAGTCCCAAACCTGGAAACTTGAAAAACACTTCAGGTGCAAGTGCATGTGTGCCCAAAATTCCAAGAAGAGAATGGAGGCGAAGGGACTGCAGCATGGCTATCCCCTCTGGGGAGCAATTCTCTCTCTCTCTCTCTCTCTCTCTCTCTCTCTCTCTCTCTCCAGTGAGCACACATGCCCTGTAGCAAAAGCTATAAACAAAACAAATGATTGAATAGCTTGTGTTGATTGGTTTTCAACAGGGAATCTCTCAGTATTCTTTAGGGTGAATAATCAGCTGAGCATTATGTACTTAATCATGATCAGTCATGGTCCCAGTCCATCCATGGAGGAGGATCTTTCTCTATATGTGTATTTTTTATACTTACATGAAAATTAGATTAAAATGAGAATTTCCACTCCCAACTTTCAAAACTGCTTAAAGAATTAAGGTGGTTAGATAGCATTAAGGAACATGAAGTTGGTTTAGAGACAGAAGTAAAAACCTCAAGAAAATATTTTAGACAAATTTATAATTACTTCTTAAAACATAACTCAGATGACTTTGTGACATAAAATTAACATCAAATCATAAATTAATTGTAGAGATAGAAGATTAAATGCAGAACCTCACAACTAAGAGTGAATGCAACTTAGCCAAGGAGTATGCATGAGAAAACAAGTCTTCGCATAATTTTTAAAATCAGTTTCTTTACTCATGTCTTCCAGGATAAAATTTTACCAATTTTTAAAGCTTACTTGCTATAATGCCCCATAGATATATTTCCCCAAATTGTCTAATAAAAGTAGCATCTGCCTTTCATAGTAATATTTTAGACAATGATAGGCATATCAGTCTCACTAGAGAAGCATTCTTTATGCCTTGTAGTGAGAACACATAATTAAAGGTATTTGTAACATTATATAATAAATAGAGGTTTCAATAAAGGAAAACTTACATATTCCCAATGTATTATATTCTTGCCAGAAATATTGCATATTAAGATGCAGCATTACATATTTGCTAGTTTTTTATGTTAATATTTGGAGCAATTAAGTCATCTGACCTTATACCCAGAACTAATCACATATACTTATAATGTAAACATTCTTTGCCCTGGAAAATGATGAATTCCTCAGATACTTCAAATACTTCATCTGAACTGTCATTCAATAAGCATTTAAGACATCTTTATCCAATTTTGAGAGGACAAATCTTTTTTTTTTTTTTTTTGAAAGGTTTTTGCTATAGGGTGCGTGTGCTGGCCAGACAGAGAGAGATAGAGAGACAGAAAGCGAGAAATCACCCTCCCCAGGGGGGATGGCCACGCCGCAATCCCTTCTCCTCCATTCTCCTCTCGGGATCTTGGGCATGCATGCACATGCACCCAGTGTGAGTTTAAACCACCAGGTCCAGGACGCGAACCACGGTCGACTACATGGGAGTCCAGCGACATAGCCATTACACTAACTGCTGGTCCCGAGAGGACAAATCTGATTTCAGATCAATTTAAAACACTTGCCAATAAAACTATTTGATTAAATAAGATCTCTCTTTCATAACTTTTGAAAAATTTCACTTGACATTGCTTACTTCATTGCACAAAAGTTTAACAATATGTAAGCATGCTGTTTTTCAGGTATAAAACTCTAAATCCACAAGTTATATTATTTTAAGCAAGTATTTTAGAGACTGAACAGCTCTTAGTGAAAGCTTTTCTCAACCACTTTGACCTACATTTTCATCTGGAATAGAAGGCATTTACTTTATTTTCACCCTTTGAAATGGCTTTAGTCCAAGTAGATACTAAAACATTTATTATATTTATTTTAAGTTTTAGAACTACACAGCCTTTGAATATGCATATTAGCCTTTGAATTGGTGCATAATATTAAGACAAAAATTTATTTTTATCCTAGGATCACTTGAAAGATTGATTTTCCAAACTAACTTGAGCATTTGACAACTTCTGCATCATTCACTCCATTCCTGAATGGCAATATAAATTGAATTCTTTATTGATTTAGGGTAACCTGACTTTTCACTTACTCCTAAACCCCCAAATATTAGTTTTCTTATAATTCACTGAAAGAACAGGTGTATATACTACC
>NW_006159901.1:2566525-2603970 GCF_000334495.1 Tupaia belangeri chinensis | reverse complement strand
TATACATACACTTTTATAGTGGTAAATAAAACTCACCAGGTCCCACAAGGGACGCTCAGGTTTTAGGTTGCTATCATAACCAAGAGAAGCAATAAATTCCTGGAGAGTACATCTCCATTGCCAGCAAAAAAATAGCAGATATGGATTATAGAACTACTCACATTAGACCGGCTAAGCTGATTTGACCCTCAGTAATCAGAGGGTATGTACCAAGATAAAGGTTTAGGTAGACAGCTCGATTACTTCCTAGTTATTTTACTGAGCAATTTTCTATAAAATTAATTAAATGTGAATGGTGAGAGAAAAGCTTAGATTAATGCTTGACATATTGTTCATGAGTGTTTCGGCATTAAAGACTTACTAACGCAAACAAGTTTTCAAAGACCGCATGTGCAAAGCTGCCAATACAATATGTTGAAAATTTAATTAAATTTATCAGCAAAAGCAAAAATATATTTTATTCCTGTTAAAATAGGATCTTTAAGTTGTTTAATTTAAACACCTGTATTTTTGCATTCATAATTTATCCAACACACCTTAGCTATAACTATTTTCTTAATTATCTTCTTGTGAAAAAGACAAAACATCACTAAAGATACATTTTTTACATTAAATAATCAAAAAAAGTCCACCATGCTACTTGAAGTTGTGATTACTGACTTCAGCAAAAGCAACTAACTCCTCTAGGGACTTAAGAAAATAGACCCAATTTAAATTTTGGTAATGTGCATGAAAAATAATTTATAATAAAAAGAGCTGAAAAGATCTTATTTACTTTGGGAGCCTTGTAAATGAGCTATTTTTAGACTTGAAATTAAGGGCATGCTTAAATCCAATACTTTACTTAAGAATCCATAACAACTGATTTCTTTATTATTAATTATTTGGATATTACCAATCTTCATTGCTTAAATATTGGGATGACTGAATTTTGAGAAGATATTAAATGGTTCTAAATATATTATGTTTAGAACAGAGTTATTTAATCAAAATATAGAGAATCACTATTAATCCAGATTTAGAAAGCCAAGCATTATTTACTAAAGGTTCACAGATATTAGAAATAAACCAGTTTCAACTTACACGATGTTACAAAATGTCAATCGAAAATTGACACTAGAGAACACAAAGTTTTACTACTATCCTTACTACTATCCTGTCATATCTCATATACAAATAAAAGCCAACACAATATAATAAGAAAAATAACTAAAGTTAATATGGGTTAGAAAAGAACAAATAATGTCAGCACCATGATTTGGAGGTTAGGAGAATCCAGATCCCACATGGTCAACTGTGGCTCATGGCCAGGAGGCTTGAAAAACCACAACGGGGCATGTATAAAACCCTAACACGATAGAAAATGGAGAAAGGAACACAGCACGATCACACCACATTGAGGTGCTTTCTTCTCCCCTCCTTTCTGTCTCTCTGTCAGACACTATGGATAGCTCCTACGCCCTTTGACAACTCAAACTCAAACAAAAACAAAAACAAAAACAGAAAAAGAAAACAAATATTAAACTGACATTATTTCAAGGTAATATGAATCTTTACCTTGGAGATCTCAATATAACAAAGTTAATATATATTAAAATTAACTGTCTATTCATCAAGCTATGGTAAATGCACATATCAGCATGCACATTTACATACGCAAAAATTATTATCCATCATATATAAAAACTCTTATGAGAGTCTAAGGAAGGACATTAAAGAGAAAAATAAGAGAGGCAAGGCATTTATGGGATAAGGAAATGAGTTATTATCTATTGAAGGATAACCTTATAGCATTGTCAAATGTACACATGTTGGAATTTTCACTTTGAAAGCTAAGTAATGTGATTGAATGTATAAAAGAAACTGAAATAATGGTAATAAAAATAATGAAAAATAAATAAATAAATAAATAAATAATTACATAAATAGAAAAAAATACATGAAACCGAAAATGAAAAGCTGGCAAAGAAATGAATGAGAATTTTATAGTAGTGAAAACATAAATGGTCAATAAGTACATATAAAAGATAGTCAAGGTTCAGACATGGTAGAGTGCTGCTACTCAGCAGGCATGAGCCACAGGGGAGACCCCAGCTCAACTCTAAGCCCACATTAAAAGCTGAGCGAGGTGGCGAGCACCTGTATATAGCTCCTCATCCGCTGAGGCAAGAGGATCTGGAGTTATTGCAGCAGGGACAACGTAGCCAGATCACGTCTGAAAGAACTAGGCCTGATGACACATGCCTAAAGTCTCAGCAGCTGGGAGGCTGAGACAGAAGACTCATGATACGGTAAAACTCCATCTCAGTAACAAATAAACTAACAAAAAAGACAACCTGGGTAGTCTTCAAGGTAATATAAGTTAAACTCTAGGGGCGGATTTTTTTTTAAATATAAGAATATAGAACTTTTACTTTCTGACTATTCCAAGATTCCACGTTTTTCTACTGTGCTTAACAAAATGAACTCTCATCCATAGCGTGTTGGAAGGTAAATTAGCTTATACACTTTGGAAAATTGTTGGGCATTACATCATAATGCCTGATTCTATAAAACATATATATAATATATATATATATATATATATATATATATATGTATACATATATATGCCATGACCCAGCAATTTCACTGTATTTATATGTACAAGAGAAATACATATACAAAATATATTTGAAAAATACCCTAAACTCATATAAGGTACAAAAAATGTTTTGGCAATATTATTTATATTAGCAGAACAACAATCCAAATATTCCAAAATAGAGTGTATGAACTCACACACAGTGGCATTTTTGTACTATAGAATACTATTCAACAATGAAAATAAAAGACCAGCAGTCATGTTTTGGGATGGATGAATTGCAGATAAAATATTTTGCTAGCAAAAATTGTGGTAAATATGTACACACAGTATGCATCCATTTATGTAAGTAAGTTTAAAAAAATAGGCAAGATGAAATAGTGTTTTGATTGAAAATGTAAGTGGGGGACCAGCAGATTGCACAATGGTTATGTCACTGGACTCCCACATAATTGACCTCGGTTTCAGCCCAGCCCTGGTAGATCAAAACTCATGCTGGGCACGTGTGTATGAGGAGAATGGAGAAGGGACTACAGCATGACCATCCCCCCTGGAGGGGTGATGACTCACTCTCTGTCTCTTTGTCTTTCCAGCAAATGCATGCACTCTATAGTAAAAATCTCTCTAATAAAAATAATAAAAATGTAAGTGGCAGGAATTTAAAAAGCAAGAAAGCAATAAAATTAAAAACAGAGTTTACTTCTAAGGAAAGTGGGATTAGAATCTAGGTATAGAGAGGAAGCTTTTGTGGTATAGTAATATTTAATTTTCTTTCTGAGTGCTAGGCACATAATTACTCACTATACAGTCAACTGTGTGTATTTAATATTCTATTGGTATTTATGCTGTATTTCCTAATGCTTTAAACTATATGAAAAATGCATTTTACATGAACTTCAAAATTTTTTTAAATCCTCATTACAATCAGAAATTGTTATGAACACTCATCAGATAACAGGAAGACACTTGGCTTAAAAAATGTAACATTTATTTTACTTACATATCTGGACATGAGCAGAGAGCAGAAGAGTATCTTGTCTCTGGTCCACTTGGGAACAGCTGGTGTATAACTCAAAGGTCGGGAGCAGAATTCTTCTAGAGCAGCACTGTTTAAAGAAAAGTATACTATAAATCACATATATGATTTAAAAATTTTTAATTGCCACAGTAAAGGAAATGTAAAAAATAAATGGATAAGATTAATGTATTTTTAGCCTGATATATCAAAAAATGATCATGTTAACATATACTCAATATGAAAATATTAATGAAATATTCTTTTTATTCTACAAATCTTTGAAATATAGTGTGGGTTTTACAGTTAAAGCACGTTTCAATCTAAAATAGTCCTATTTCAAGTGCTCACTAGCTACTCAGTAATCAACAGCACAACTCTAAAGACTTATACATGTATCTAGCAATCAATGCTGTCTATAACTTAACTCTTAGCTAGGACTGTCAACCGGAAAACCGATATGTTACTTTTCTATGTGGCCTGGACCTTGTAGTAACAGGGTAAGTGATGTGTGTCAAAGAAAAGCACTAAGAATGAGAAAAGAGAGACACAGAGAGGCCAAAAAGTAAGTGAAATGAGTCTTGCTCTTTATGACCTAATCTGGAAGTCACATAATTTTGCTTTCACTGACATCACTGGTTACAATGGTTCCAAGGTTGCCTAGGTTCAGGAGGAAATGTGTAATGTAATCAATTTTTTTTAAAAAGTTTGTAATTTCATCACAGTTTAGAAACTTGCACACACAAAATTTTCCATTCTGTGGGTAGGACTAAACACTAACTGACCGAACTGGTAAAATGAGAATACTGATTGCTAATATCCTCTTACCTATGTACTATGGAATGACAAAAGTACATTCAAACAAAGAATAATCATTTTATTAAAGAGGATAGTTTAAATGACTTAAATTAATCAACACACATAGAACCATTCACTTCTGTTTTATTTCAAACACTGATAAATTGTCTCTTGCCTTTTTTACCTCACCCAGATCTCAGGTTCAGAATCCTCATTATAGTGCTCCAGCCAGCTGCTATTAGTTGCTATTACAATACTGATACTTTCAGTCTTGTATCAGAAGTCATAAAGTATTTCAGATGATTTTCACTATGTATCGTACAAGGGGCAGAGTAAGAGAAGTAGGACAAAGGAAATTTTTTATATAGTATAACTCTTAAGTTAGAGAATTAGACATGAAATAACTCAGGATTAACAGCAAAAATGTGATAACCAGTAGGAGTTACTAAGCGACAATAGAATGTGTCTACCAATCAATTCCATAAGAATAAGAGTCAGTCAGCTGGCAGGAGACATCAGAGACTGGACAATCATAGCCCAGTTCCAAGTCTATGAGGAACATGGATGTTAGTGTAATTTGGCTAAAAGAATGAACATAAGATAATATTCAAAGACAGTATGTTTCTTAGGAGTAGAAAATGTCAAAACATAAAATATTATATTGCAAGAATATTAAGAAGCAAGCAATAACTTTTAGTTTTAAATAATGGTTACAAAATATGAAAGTGATAAACTTTTAAAAATCAAAACGTTTTTCAGTACTATGTGAAATACTTCACAATAGTGTGTATCTATTAACTTATCTGTCATCAAAAGAGCACTTTGCATAAAAGGAAGGACTGACTAGTGTGCAAAATGTTTACAATCTTCCGTGAGACTATGGTTCATCATCAATCTGTATCTGTAGGTTATTGTTATGAATTTCATCTGTGGGACCAGCAGTTAGTGTTATGGATACGTCGCTGGACTCCCACGCAGTCAACCGCCATGTGAGTCTGGACCCGGTGGCTTAAACTCATGCCAGGCACATGTGCGTGTGTGCCCAAGATCCCCAGAGGAGAATGGAGGAGGAGGGATTGCGGTGTGGCCATCCCCCCTGAGGGGTGATTTCTCACTTTGTGTCTCTGTGTCTCTCTCTGCTTTTCCGGCGAGCACACGCATCCTATAGCAAAAACCTCTCTCATAAAAAAATAAATAAATAAATTCATCTGCAGTTTTGATACATGGGAAATTGCAACTGAAATTTATTTTGTCAATGTTTTCTCAATGAATGGAATAAAGTTTCTGTTGGAAGAAAATGTTTTTAAGGTTATGAATTTTAAAAAATAAAAAATGAAAGTGTTCTCTTGAAAGTATTATAAGTAAAGTAGTTTTAAAGATAAATTTATTTTTTCAATTAAAATTGGGAAATTAACAGGAGTGATAATGGAAAAATTAATGATGACATTTAATTCTTGAAGTATGTTTTTGATAGGAATTCTCATAATAATCATTTCAAGTGAAAAAAAAACCTGGATCCAAAGAAATTAGCCGTGTATAAAAGAGAATACCACATACTGAGGAAACAGCATGACTGGGATTCCAAAGACTGAAATCATAATAAATACTAGCTTGTATAGAGTGTTTCAATACTTTGAAACAGTTTCTCAGAATGATATTTGTTTTAATAATATTTATGAGAGAGGAAACTCACATTTATTTAATACTTAATATGTAGTGGCAGTTTTGCAGATTGAAACTCTATTCTACTGATGTGCAGGGTTTCTCACCTGCTGATACTTCTCTCCACTACCAGATCATGAAGTCAAGAGATAAATATTACATATCACACAACAGCATTCTCAATTCAAGGCTGTGGTGGCTGATCCAATGAAGTCATTTTCATCTTATAAGCCCACTGAGTTCAATCTATTTGATAATCCATACATGTGCATATAGTAAAGTAATAATAGTAAGAGAAAGCAGAAAAAGGCTAATTTGATCATTGAGAAATAAATTTAATTATTTTTTTTAAGATTTTTGCCATAAGGTGTATGCATTTACTGGACAGAAATCGAGAAAAGGAAATTTCTCCTTTAGTTGTTATTGATGTGATTGCAGTTGTTTGATAATTACTGTAAATCAAATATTTTGGGATCGTTTTTATAAATCATGTATTTTACACAAAATTTGGCTTTTCAATTCCTCCAAAGGCAAGATTCATTGTACACTTAAAGGTGTCATCCTGAATACCATATCATATTGTATATGCTACAAATTGTCCTAAATGATTAAAAACAAGAAAATTGATAAATGATAAACGCCTTCTCTGGAAAGTCTCATATTATCTCCTTAAACACACTTGTCTGTTCAAGTTTATTGTGGGGTAAAATGACAGGAAGTCACTTTTCATCTTGTCTTTGCACAAAGCATTTGGTTATTTGCTAAAATTACAGTTAAGTGTAAGATTTGAGAATAGAGTATAGGAAAACCTATTTCTGAAAATGTACTTGGTAGTCTAATAGAAATCACAACAGCATTTTAATGGTAATAGCTGAGATTGGACCTGTGGGAATTTTTAGAATTACTAATGCTACATCAAGGAATCTTAAGTCTACATTAATATGATTTACAAAGTACCCCACTGTCATGTCTCAGCAGGTTGAATTAATAGTGATTTTATTTTTGCCCAATAATGACATCATTTAGCCATATGCATGTAGAACATTTACTAATATAAATACTGTAGATAAAACAAAAAATACAAAAATCAAAGGAACTTTAAGAAAAAGAGTGAAAACAAGAAATGGTGATCGAACTCTGTCCTTCAAAAATGACAGTATAGAAGAGTGAAAAAAATAACCTTTAGCTAAGATTCAGAATAGAAGTTCGTAGTAACCAACTCTGATCATTCTTTTTGTATGAACATTTCCTTAGCTTTAGAATACAGTTTACCCTCGGGACAAGCAGGTGGCATGGTGGTTAAGGTAACCCTCGGGACAAGCAGGTGGCATGGTGCTGGACACTCCCATATGGCCGACCAGGGTTCGAGTCCTGAATCTGGTGGCATGCTTTCTCACTTCCTTTCTCTCTCATTCTCACCCTCTGTCTCTCTCTGATCAAATTAAGAAATAAATGAATGAATAAATGAATAAATAAAATAAATAATTATAAAAGAAAATACAGTTTACCCTCTATGTTGATCTTACATCACTTTTTAGGATGTTCTGTGAGTTTATATACATATATAATACTGTTTTAAAAACTTTTATAAGGCTTTACAATACACTGCTTTAGTTGTATATTTAAACTATATATTTTTTTTGGGGGGGGTGGGTGGTTATAAGGCAAATTCACTTGCCACAGAGAGCACGAGACAGTGAGAAGGAAAGAAGTCAGCTCTTTCCCAGGGAAATGGCCATGCAACCATCCCTTCTCTTCCATTCTCCTCCTGGGATTTTAGGCAAATAAGCGCATGTGCCCAGCATGATTCTAAGGCACAGGAACCAGGACTCAAACTTCAGTCAGCCATGTGGGAATCTGGAACCCTAACTACCACACCACCTGCTGGCCCTTACACTACACTTTTCTCTAAACTAATAATCTCAAAAGTAGTACAAAAATAATTCCAAAATTGATTGATGGAGACTTGTCCTATCGTCAGTGACTATATGTATATATATATATATATACATATATATATATATGTATATATATATATATACATATATTGTAAGAACATGTTCATTAATGGATATATGACAACCAGAATAATAGGCACAACAATTCACATGAACTAAGGTCTCATATAGTTTATTTGGTTCTGTCCCCCAATATCTACAAAGGCAGGGATATGCAGATTTTGCTCCTTATTCTATCTTTATATCTTTAGCATCTAGTTATCTAGTACAGGCACATGTAGATACTCAATAGAAATGTCTTGAATAACTTAGTGAATGAAAAACATTTTACTTTTATACAATGATAAAAGTAGAATACATCTATGAGAAGACTGTAGCAAAAGAAAATATAAAACCAATTGGAATGAGTAAAAGAAATTACCTTAGAAAACATTAATGTTTACATAAAAAGTATTGTCAAATCCTTTCAGGATGGTCATAAGAAAAAGAGGTGAGAATTATTTCTTTTCTCTATATCATAAGCAATAAAAATATTGGATAGAAGTCAGAAAGAGATTGATTTCTTATTTCATGAAATAACAGTAATTATAGCTGGTCGGAAATGAGATGCATTGGGACCAGCAGATGGCGTAATGTGATGTTGCTGGACTCCCATGCAGTAGACCACCATTCCTGTTCCAAACCTGACAGCTTGAAACTCACTCCAGGTGTGTGTGCGTATGTGCCCAGAATCTTGAGAGGAGAATGGAGGAGAAGGGACTGCAATGTGGCTATCCCCTCTGAGGGGTGATTTCTCACTTTCAGCCTCTCTGTTTCTCCAGTAAGCACACATACCTTATAGCTCCCCCACCAGAAAAAAGAAAGAAAGAAAAGGAAAAAAAAAAAAAATGAGATGTGTTTTCTTTCAGAAATGAGAACTTTTTACTTCCCCAATATTGGAATGCTTAAGCAAGAAGTGGATAATTTGTAAAGAATGTCTGCAAAAGAATTAGTAATGACAGGAAAGTGATGAAGAAAGCTAGACAGATTGTGGGGGATCTAAATCTCATCTACAGGATATGTTATATGATATTGGCAAATGCCTTTTAAAATTAATGTGATAATGAACCATATTGCTAGGTCTTGCTAAAATGCAAATGTGAATTTGGTCAGTCTGAGGCGGGACCTGAAATTCTACATTTCTAAGGTGTTTACGCATGGGCTTTGGCCTGATTTTGGGCAATAAGAGATTATCTCTCTTCCCCTCAGTGTTAGAAACTCTACAAATCATAGGGTGTGTGTGAGTATAAAATACAAAACTCCTCACAAAAGCCAATTTATAATGACAAACACAACATTCTACTCATATTATTATGTGATTATCATTTATTATACTTCTCTAGAACTGTATAAACCTATGATTATATGATTATCTACTTAAAAAATCCTGGAGACTTGAAATATACATTTAAGACTTCTGTCAAAGCTAGCACTTGAAGGGAAAATTGATGTTATAATAGCTATATATTTAATTTTTAGAAAATGTCTTCCTGGCCATCTGCAGTGGTGCCATAGCTGATATACTGTGCTCTGTAGGCTGGGACTACATAGGGGCTGAGAGTCTATTTCTGGTCCAAACTAAAGGCAGGTGCAGTAATCTATACTATAGAGACCCACCTGTAATCCCAGTAACTCAGGAGGCTAAGGTCACATGACCATGATCTCCAGACTGGCCTGGACAACAAAGTCAGAGCATGTTTGAAAAATGAGCCAGAGAGTGGACGTGTGCCTGTGGTCCTAGCTCAGAAGCCGAGTCAGGAGGAGCAACATGCAGCAAAACCCTGACTTAAAAACAAAAGCAACATGGGGGCCAGCAGATGGCATAGTTTGTACATTGCTGGACTCCCAAATGGCCACCCATGGTTCAAATCTCAAACCCGCTGGCTTGAAAATCACGCTGTGCGTGCAATTATGACTGCCCAAGATTCCCTGGGAAAATGGAGAAGAAGGGATTGCAGCGTGGCCATCCCCCTGGGGGAGTGATCCCTTACTTTCCCTCTTATTGTGTCTGTCTCTCTCAAGTGAGTGCATACACCCTAAGGCAAAAAACCTTTAAAAATTAATTAATTAAAACAAACACATAAAAAACATTTTTTGTTTGTGGGATGGGTAGGGTGGGGAAAGAAAAGAGGAATAGAGAAAACTCAAAGGATGTTTAAAGCAGTGAAATGCATTTGTACAATGCTTCAAAGGTGGACATGTCATTATGAATTTGCTCAAACCCATAGAATACCCAGCATCATAAGGTAAACTACAGACTTTGGTTGACAATGATGTGTCACTGATTGCAACAAATGTAGTGCTCTAGTGGGAGCCATTGATGATGGCGGAGACCATGCATGTGTGGAGACAGGGAATGCATGAAAAAAAATCTGTAACTTCTGCTTAATTTTGTTGTCAATCTAAAACTGTTCTGGAAGATTTTTTTTTTGTTTTTTGTTTTTTTTTTGTTGGTTTGTTTTTAAGTCATATTCACTCAGCACCAACATCTTATATGTGAGTTTAATGTATACTAATTTCACTCTGAACATATAATATGTCTTCAAATAACAGTTGCATATATATATCAATATTGGCAAGTGTTGGCACGGAATAAATACCAGAGGATTCCAATCTTTTTAATAAAAGAAGAAAAATACCTACATATCTGTCAATTGATAATATCCAATAAATAATAAGGTAAGCTATTTTTTTAGAATTATTTTATTTAATTTTACATATTATTATTATTTGTTTTTGTTTTTAATTTGGCCAGAGAGAGAGAAAGTGAGGAAAGTGAGCTGCCAGGTCCGAGACTTGAACCACGGTCAGCCATGTGGGAGTCCAGCATCTTTAATTACCACGCCACCTGCTGGCCCCCAAGGTAAGCTATTTTAAAAGTTTTTATATTAGAAAGAGTGTCAATTCCTCCCAAATTTTCTCATTCCTTCAGCAAAACCCTAAAAGGAAGAGTCAGACAGTAATGTAGCACTGGAACACCACACCCTGTGGGGTGATCCTACATGGAAGAACTTGTGGTTCAGAGGGTCTTTCTGAGTACACAGGTATACCCTTCAGACTAGCTGAAGGCTGGGGTGGATTGCACTGCTGGGAAACATTTGAAGAAGTTGTCTCCCTTGTGAAAAAAATGTATGAATGAAGCATTTTGTCATTGTTGCTTAATGGTATTTAAAATCTGATTCTAAGTTTACATGTAATAATACAAGAAAGAATATAGAATAAAAGAACACAGTCAAGTAGTTTGGACAATTGTCAAGCTTCTAAATAAAGCTATATTTAAAGAGCAATATATGGACAGTCAGAAGGTGGTGTGGTGGTGAAGACATTGGACTCCCACAAGGCTGACCATGGTTTGAGTCCCAGATCTGTGGATTTCTTTCTCACTGTCTCTCTCTCCTCTCTCTTTCTCTATCTGTCAGTATCTGGTGAGTTCATGTGCCTTATTAGAAAATTAACAAATAATAATAATAAAGTAAATAAATAATTACTAAAGAACAATATATGGGAGTATAAAATCACAGATGTATAAACGAAATAGTAGATGGAACTTTACCACATGTGGAAGTGAAGTAATGAGAGATTTTCATTTTGTTTTATTACTTATCCTCTGATGTTTCTTTCTAAAACTGGAGAAATCCACATAAGCATTTATATCTAGCAGACTTTCTTTTTATCTTTACTTTTATAATTCATTTTAAAAAGCATGTGAAATCATGTAGTTTTATTTAACTTAAAAAAATTTACACATTGATAAATCTAGAAAAAATGTATTCCAATAAATTAAGTAAAACTTTTTGGCACTGATAATTTAAAACTTGTCTACTTATTTTTAATTTTCTGTATTTCTCCAATACCTTATAAGAATTGTATTATTAAAAAGATGAAAATAATGGGGAACCAGCAGTTAGCATAATGGCTATGTCACTAGACTCCCACGTAGTCGACTGCGGTTCGCGTCCCGGACCCAGTGGCTTAAAACTCACGCCAGGCATGTGTGCGTGCGAGCCCAAGATCCCAAGAGGAGAATGGAGGAGAAGGGATTGTGGCGTGACCATCCCCCCCCCAGGGGTGATTTCTCGCTTTCTGTCTCTATGTCTCTCTGTGTCTGTCTGGCGAGCGCATGCGCCCTATAGCGAAAAGCTCTCCAAAAAAAAAGATGAAAATAATGGAAACTCAGAATTCTTGTACTGCCTAGATAGATAATCTAAGAAATCTAAAAAATGATACTCTAAATGACAATAAAACCAACAAGAAGGCTCTAAGGATTCATTGAATAATAGAGTATAAGGAGAACCCAGATTTATTGCTGTTATTACAAAATAACAAACAAATGTATTTTTTTCAATGGTAAAATAATTGCTAGGAGACTTGATCAATTTCCCAAACCCACCAAATGAGTGCAGTAGCATATCTCTTTGTTACAGTTTATGTGAAAAAAAAGATTTTTTTTTTTTGCATAACATGGTCAAAAAGAATAGATTATAGTAGGAAGGTTTGTAGCTGCATAGTGATACATGCTGATAAACCAGAAGCTTAATAATGAAAGGTGCTCTTTCAGTCTATGTATGATTATGCAGTTTTTATTTCTCTATTATTTATCTGTAGCACTAAAAGGCAAAGTAATCCAAGGAAACACATTGCTTGTGAAAATTTATTCTACCAAACGTATTCACTGTACAGATAAAATTTGCCATTGATAAATGACTATGGTAATGGGAGATTGTAAAGATTAATAAATTCTAGACGATTTATCATATCTAAACATATGTCTGCATATTAACCTTTTCACACTTCCATCTGAAGTCTTCCATTTTTATTTAACTTCTCCTGTGTCATCAACACATTCATGCATTGATTGGAACTATCTTGTGAAAACATTTATTTTGCATGTGTTTCTAATTATATTTATCTATATTTGAAGAAAACTTGTAAAGTAATATTACTGTCTCAAAAACAAATATACAAAGAAATACATTTTTCTTTCTGTCAACAATGTTTGATACACACACACACCCACACACACACTGGATTGGAAGTATTACATATAAAATAATGTAGAGAATAAGAAAAACTATATTAAGTGCATCTTAGTATGTTGATACTTTTGCTTCAGAGAAGTTATTTTGTGCTAGAAATAAGTAATTTCAGATATATGTCAAGTGTTCTGTGTACCCTCTCAACACAGCCCATCCTACTGTAAAGGAAATTAAGTCCTCCAAACAATGTGATGTTTTTGTTTGGTAAAATGTCACAACTCCCTAGAAGTAAAAATGTCCTACTCTCTTGAATATCCAAGATTACAAAGAAAAACAAAATTTACATTATATAATTCAACAGATATTCTAATTGGATTATTTATCAAGCAGAAGATAGGTAATATATCTATTTTAAATATTACCTAAAATTGACTATATACATATTACTAAAATGCAGTAAAGATTAGGAAAAATGAGGGATCCAAAAATGCAATATAAAGAAATTTTCAGATAATACCGTTTTGGCCTCCCGAGAAAATATATCAATCTTTCTTATAAAGAAATACACAAAAATCACAACCATTAGTGAAGTTAATGCATCAGCTTATGAACTATATGTTATAGCACGACCAAGCTGAGTTTAATCCACAAATGCTAGATTGTTTTAGATTTGAAAATTAATAAAAACACATTAGCAGATAAAGGAGAACATTATATAATAGTCTTAATAATTGTTATATATATCTGATAATATTAAACATCTAATTGTAATGGAGAAAAATATTTCTTACATTACTAGGAACAGAGGAATTTTTTTTTAAAAAAGTTGATTTCTTCAATGACTGAGAGATCATCCACAGAGTCCTGACACGGCAATCTACCACCAACCCCAGCCAGCCCCAAATCATTTGCCATACTTGGCACACCACAAAGGACATGAACCTGGAATCTTCCAGGCGGGTTAGCGACACTCAGCCTCATGTTCCACCACTGCACCACGAGGGAAACTTCTTGACTGTAATGTAGTGTATCTACAGAAAACACACAGAAAGCACCGTGTTTTATGGGGAAATATTGAAACCCATGCTTTGGAATGGGAAAAGGCAAAAATGGCCATTGTTCTTACTTCTACTCGATTTATATATTTTATATGAGGTTCAATCCAAGTAGTAAAGTTAAAAAAAAAAAGTAAATAAAAAGAAACATATAAGGAAAGGCAGAGATTAAACTGTCCTATCTCACATGACAATTTTATGAAAGAAAAAATTTAAAAATCTGAAAAACGATTAAAATCGGTAAAAATTGGGCCCATGCATGGCCTGGCAGTTAATGTGCAGCAGAGCTGCATAGCACCCTTAGTACAATAAGATCGTGATGTTACTTACAGACAAAACACAAGTGAAATAAACTTCGTTCAGGCAGGAACTACTGTACTACTGGCTGTGAGTTTAATGTTAATGAATCAACATACAACAGATATCATTAAATAGAAGCACCCAAGGGCCAACAGGTAGCATGATGGTTAAGGACATTAGACTCCCACATGGCTGACCTCAGTTCAAGTCCTGGACCCGGCGGCTTGTTTTCTTACTTTCCTTCTCTCTCTCTCACTCTGTCCCTCTGGAAAATTAAAATATATAAATAAATAAATAAAATTAAATAAAAAATAATTCTTTAAAAAAAATAGAAGCACACATAAACGGTTAAGTATGGATCTGTTAACAAAAATGTTGCAACTCTAAGCTCGGAGGATCTTTATTCTGTATTTCAACAGAATCAATAGTTTAGTATTTTCTAATTCAGTGTTCTTAGTGACTATATAGAATTGATCGGACAGATGGATAGATGAGATAGATTATCATCTGATAGAATAATTATATGCTAAACAAATTCTTTTACAACATTTTACTGTATATCCTTGAACATTAAATCTTCCCAATTATTTGTCATTTTTAAATATGTCATTTTCAAATGTCATGAGATTTATGACTAGAAGCCCTTTAAATAGCTATGTAAAATTAAGGCCACTCATCCAGGAGCTTCCGCTACTTTTCTCCCCATGTACAATCCTTACACACATAAATAGACATAGGTTGTTTTGCTCTTTGGTTTTTATTTTTTTATAGAATTGTATATTAAAATATCTAATATTTTTGTTGTCCAGAGATGGAAGATCTTATGTTTTCACTCACCTTACCTACTAAAAACTATATCTAAAAAGATTTAACATAGCCACTTTTCAAATTCTCACTCATTTCTTCTAAGTTCTCTTAGTTTTATAGAAAATAAATAGAAGATTTTTATTATTATGTTTATAAAAATTAAACCTCAATTAGAGTATCTGTGGTTAATAATTTACTTAACAGTAATTTTGAAGTATTAATGTCAATTTGTATAAAACATCTGGATTCTAGATACAAAATGGGCATATTACATAATTGTGTTCATTTATTTATTTATTTATTTAATTTTTAGGGGTGAAGGTTTTTTGCTATTCAGCATGTACACTTGCCAGAAAGAAAGAGAGAGACAGAGAGACAGAAAGTGAGAAATCATTCCCCCAGGGAGATGGCCATGCCACAATCACTTCTCCTCCTGTCTCCTCTCAGGATCTTGGCAACGCACGCACACGCACCCGGCATGAGTTTAAGCCACCAGGTCTGGGACTCGAACAGTGGTCGACTACATGGGAGACCAGCGACATAGTCATTACGCCAACTGCTGGTCCCCATATGACTAATGATTTTTGTCAATATGCCATAGTATTGAAATGATAGCTGGAAATGAAATATTAATTACCCTTCTGATAATATGAGTATCATAATTCATATTAATAATTTTTAATATAGATCCCTTTATATATACCTGTTTCTCCACCTATTTTTCTAGCCATATAGGACTCAACTATTGAGAAAAATCTTTTAATAAATGGTTAAGACATATAGGCTAGTAATTACCTGGCTAATGTTATTTTCAATGACGAGGATTTCTTTTTAAGGTTTTCACTTAAAACATCAACATTGCTAGAGAAGTGGGCTGACTGACATTGAGAAAATTTGTCTATAAGATATTTGCAAAGAAAAAGAATAAAATAAACCAAGCCTTAGATGAAGAATGGAGCCCACTAAACATTAAATATTTCCTGTTCCCAAAGATATGATGCTGAACATTCACTTTCTATACTCAAGTCATGGAACAATTTGCACTTCTTTTTGTTTTAGTTTTTTACCTTTTTTTTTTTCCCCACCAAAAGGTGTATGCATGTATTGGAGAGAGAGAAAGAGACAGAGAAAGAGGGAAAGTAAGAAATCTCTCCCTGGGTAAATAGCCACACTGCAATCTCTTCTCCTCCATTTTCCTCTCAGGATTTGAGCACAGCAGGCACATGTGCCCAGTGTGACTTTTAAGCCACTGGGTTTGAAACTCAAATCATAGCCATTTGGAGAGTCCAGTGCCTTAGTTACCGTGTCACCGCTGGCTCTACACATTTGTCACTTGCTAAATACATATTTAGTTTGGACATTGGGACAAGAGTTAATGGAACATATATAATAGTCAAGAGTAATAAGACCTTAAACATTTCATCGTGGGGCCCAGTTGTGGTGGCACAGAGAGTCGGGATACAGCTGTGTCATGTCGGAGACCCTGTGGGAAAGCTCTGGGTTTGTGCCCCTGGTTTACCCAAACTTGTCTGGCGTGCCCATGGTCTACTGTGATCCTGATTGGTTGCACAGTTGCAAAGAGGATTGTGACATGAAGATCCTGTCTAGAAGGCCCCCAACGCACAAACACTCTCTCTCTCTCTCTAAATAAATAAACTTAAAATAAATCGTCTTGTAGCTGTCTAAGGAGGTCTACCTAGGTAACTGATTTCTAGCAACTTTGATTTAGAAAGTTGATGGAATAAAGGGGAGATTATAGATTTTCCTGAACTACCCCTTGGCTCAGTTTCTTGTCAAGAGAATAGACAGAAAGAGAAAGAGATTTAATAAATGGGAAAAAATAAATTGTTGGCATTTGGAGGCACTATGAAGACATTTTTAAAAGTCATGCTCAGTTTGAAGCAGAGTTACTTGCACTGAACGACTTCTGTATTCTTTTAGTCAAGTATAACCTGAAGCTATCATTGTTCAACAGCTTGTATATCAATGCAGTAAGGAAGCAGTGGTGTGTCATAATGGACGTCAGGATTCTCATTTTCACTGCTACAGGAGTTGTAAATTAATTTAACTACATATTTAAGAGAGGTGACTAAGCACTTAATTTTTTTAAGATAAGAAAATGTAAGCAGACTGGCATATTTGGACTATAAGAAGTGAAATTAGTGAAAATACTTTTGGACTATAAGAAGTTAAAATGAGTTACAACATAACTACTAGCTTACGGTTTTTCCTATAGTGTCAAAATACGCCAGAGATAAAAAGACAAGAAATAGTAGAACTGATTTTCTTCAAAATATGTCAGTTTATATCTATTTGAAACTAACCCTGCATTAAATCACAAAACTCTGGATACAGATTTGGTCTTTTCTATTATTTTCAGTAACATTTCCTTTCTCATAATTTGTCACCTTTCATCTTCTCTTTTGTACAAATCATCTCTTTGTCCTGCCCCACTTATTTTCAACATTCCCAATTCATTCCTCCATACTACTGTAATTTAAATATTAGAGGGTCAAGTAAAACAATTTTTCACATATTGGCAAAAGTAGACCTCCCACCATTGACCTCAGTTAAGTGAATCATGGAGTCAAATTTTTTTGAAAGAGTGCACAGCACAAGAAGAAAGAAATAAAAATAGTGTTGTATTACATACACAACAGATTCCCAAGTTTTGAATTGATATATAACTCCAACATCTCAAAAAAATATGTTGGAATAGTAAATTATGGGTTGATATAAATATACCCAGAACACAAAAAATAAAATTTACCGATTTTTATATTTCAGGAGGTCAACTTTTTATGAGCACTGAAAACACTATTTTTCTTGGACTCCTTTTCAAAGTCCTGAACCCATTTTGCTAGTACTTCTGATGATCAAGGGAGAGTGAATGAACTAATGGCAAGGCAGCAGATCTCACAGACAAGTTTATACAGTTAAGTTTATACGATTGATTTTTCAGATTAAAATATATAAACAAGTCTTCTTTTAAAATATTTTTTCTGAGGCCAGCAGGTTGGTTTGGTGGTTAAGGGCACTGGACTCCCACATGGCCAACCACAGTTTGAGTCCTGGACCTGGAGGCTTGCTTTCACACTTTCCCTCTCTCCCGCTCTTTCTCTCTAGTCAAAATTTTTAAAATATAATGATAATAAATAAAATCATTCATTAAAAAATATTATCACTACAAAAAATTACATGTGTGAGGTGATGGATATTTGATTTAGCGTGTTTTAATCATTTCATAATATATACATGTATCAAAACAGCATGTTGTACACTAGAGATATATTTAATTTTCACATATAAATTATCCCTTAATAAAGCTGGGAAAGTATTTTTGAAAAAGGAAATATAACTCTTCCTCCTTAGAGCTGATTTTATTTTCTTGGTAAGCCACCATCTGCTTGAGAGCAAATAGAATGCCCAAACTTAATAAAATCAAAGCCAACATGTTATACTGTTAAGAAATTTAAACAGTCCCTTCAGGTTTAAGTAAGTCCTTTAGATTGTTTTCTCCTTCACCTGATCCATGCCCAGTTTTTGACAGGATGTATTGGATGAACTACTGTTTGATGAGAAGACTAATAAGATCGTAACAGAGATGCTATAAACACCTCAAGATAGTGGGTAAAATGTAATAAAATATGAACATAAAATATGTTTCATATTGAAGAGAAGTTTACCAGTTAAAGAAACTGAATTAAATCCATAAGTGCCGGAGTGAAGAGAAAATTGGAAGACATTAATCAGGTATTGATTTAATTAATTCAACAAATACTATGGAGTACAATGAGAAGGAGGAACTGTCCAGAATTTATAGAGACATGAATAAAGTAAAAGTCTTTTTAACTCCAATAATTTCTTGCATCTGAGAGAGACAAGAGAGAGAAAGAGAAGGAGAAAGACAAGCACCTTTGGGATCAGCAGTTGGCATAATGGCTATGTCACTGGACTCCCATGAAGTTGAATATGGTTTGAGTCCTGGACCCAGTGGCTTAAACTCATGCAGGGTGCATGTGCGTACATGCTTGTCCAAGATCCTGAGACGAGAATGGAAGAAAAGGGATTGAGGCATGGCCACCCCCTCATGGGGGTGTGGGGGGGTTATTTCTTGGTTTCTGTCTCTCTGTCTCTCTCTGTCTTTCTGGCGAACGCACATGCCCTATAGCAAAAACCTCTCAAAAAAAAAAAAAAAAGAAAAACAAAAAAAAACCAGAAAGACAAGCACCTTCAACAGGTCCCATGTCATAATCCCTCCCACACACCCTCAGCCCTTCAGTCAGCCAGATTCATAGGCATGCTTAGTATGTGGTGAACAGGTCTACAAGAGATGCAAACCCAAATTCTCCACATTCCTTCTATCATTGCAGAAAACCGAGCCACCGCTCTGCCACCACAGCTGGGCCTCAAACAAATATCTTTCTCGTGGTAGCTTTATCATAATGAATACATTGCTTTTTAAGATCACAGGTATTACTAGAAAAAGAATGAGCATTTTCTTGACGGAAAGACTTGTCAAGTATGCTAAGATGAGGAGCTGAAACTGAAATCCAGTGTAAGGAAATCAAGTACATTTTCCCTAAATCCAAGAGAAAGCACCATCATTCTATCATGGCTCTCAGCAGATTAAAAATTATGTATCAGAAGAAAGTGTATTTCTGACTTGCTTCTCAGGAATGTTTGAGTTTACTTTTATAACATTCTGGTGAAATAAATCCCTGTTGGATGTCAGCTCTCCCAATAGACTAGTGTAATAATTTCTTGGAAATACAAAATTAAGTTTATGAAAAGTACTCCGGTAAGGGAAAACACTACTTTGAAAGGGTCTTAAAGGGGATAAATTATGCATGAATGTTCACATGGTTTTGGAGTTCAAGCTTAAATTGTGTTTTACGGGCACTATTTATTGAGACAGCAGAACGTGTATGACATAATAGCTCAGAATTGGTGGGCACAGCAAAACAAAAGCCTTGGAGTAATTCTCAGCTCAGATGAGCTATTTAGTTACATTAATTGGTTTCCTTTCTGTCATAGAATAAATCATACACTGAGGATTTTTAGTCTTATTCTTGCCTTACTGGGCAGAAATGTCCTAAACCAAAATCTCAGCCCTGAACATTCTTCATCTTGAGCTGGAGAATATTCCATCATCACCTATAGACACTGTCAATCCAGATCTGAGCTACTGATGAAGAAATAGTAATTATATATTAAGTTTCTAGTGGTGATCGATTCAACTTCTAGGAATATCAGGTTTCCTATTCTTTTTCTGGGTGATCAATAGTTGGATTGTTTTGTTTTGTTTTGTTTTGTTTTGTTTTTTTGGTTGTGTTTTGTTTATTTCTGTGGGATGGAAAATGTACAACAGTATTTTAGCCTTTGCAGAGCTCATCTCTAAATACCTCTATGTGTCTATCATTGAGAAATCATAGTCTATTCTAGGCCAGAATCCATGAGTGTACAAATTAAACCCGGAGTTGGGTTAAATCTCCGATCTGAAGATCATAGAAAACCACATTTACGGTTCTTTAGCCACATTATCTGATTTCATGAGTTTTCTATTTATTCCCTGAATATTTTAAGTAATATCAAACAATGTAATATGATTACATAATATTATTCTGGTATGAAAACACATTTCACCTGCTGTGTAGAACTTCCTGCTTTATCTTATTAAATCCTTCAATGAGCTTTTTCTATAGTTTCAGTAATATTTTCTTGCTTCCCCTTCCCTTTCAATCTCTAAACTGTAGCAAGAATGGTTTTTCCCATTCTGTAAGTTTTATATAAAGACTAAGAGGGAAGATGCTTAGAAAAAAAAAAAAAGTATTTCAGAATTCCCAGTGAGCAGGTAAATTATCAGATATCAACTAAAGGTAAGGGTTCATCTCAAGTGATTGGTAATATAGAGAGCTGGGTACTCATGAAGAAATACGTGGCAAAGCCAACATTTGGTTTAAATGTATCACTATTTTTTACTATTTGATATATCTTAACTGTTTTTATTTTATCCAATATCTCAATAGTTCTTAAAAAAAAAAAAATAAGGTGATAGGGGCCGGTAGATGACATGGTGGTTAAAGTGCTGGACTCCCACATGGCCAACCATGGTTTAAGTCCTGGACCTGGCAGCTTGCTTTCTCTGTCTCTGGTCAAACTGAAGAATTACAATAAATAAGTAAAATATGATAAATTATTCAAAAAAATAAGGTTTTATTGTTATCTCTTGATTTTTTCACTCATTTCTTACGAGAAAGTCAGCTCCTATGTTTTTGCCCATCTTTTTGGAGGAAATATATTTATGTATAGAATAAAGTTATTTTATAACCTTAATATCTAAAAAGTTTTCTGTCAAAACAGCAGCTTTCACTGTTTGGAGAGATGTATAATTTTAGTTCATGCTATAATTTTAGTTATTGCTTTTTTTGGGTATTTAACAGCAGGATTTCATTTTCTCCAGAGACCAGTTTTACTCTTGACTCTTCACTGAGTTTTTACATATAATTTGTTTTTTTCTGTTGGTATTTTGGTAGTGGTGGTGATGTGGAATACTATCTTCACTTTTGCCATTGAAATACAGCATTGGCTCTTCATTCTTCACATCTGAATCTGGTGTTTAACCTTACCTCTTCATTTATTTGGTTCATATGTGAGGTCTTTCAGGTTGAGAACTCATCATTTACTTTGCACAAAACACTATGCTATTCTTTGCTAATTACCAGCTATTTAGCGCTTTTTGTTTTGTTTGTTTTTTCCCCTCATCTGGCAGTGCTGGAATTGCTGAGAGCCAAACCTTGGGTCTACTAGTTTCATCCTGTGATTTTGTTGCATTTTCTCTTTTATATCAAAATCTTACATTTTTGTCATAGATTATGAAAAGTTTCTTCATACCGAACCTTGTTTCATAATGTCTATGTCTGTTGTTAGGTCTACAGAGGTTTATAAAGGGTTTTTTTTGACATCTTCTGTCTCTCACATTTTTGGGATTTCTTCTGAGTTTATGTTTATATAGGACTATTCATGATAAGTTATTACTCAAATGTAATTTAAGTATGGAATCTATGTTCATATCCATATAAATATAAATAGGACTCTAAAGTACGGTGTGATACTCCATGTATAGAATTAGAGCTTATAAAGTAGCTGGTATCACTTAGGGTAAAGAGAGAGTTCATTAGGAGTATACTTAAATGCTGGTATTGGGAGATGTTTTCTATGCTCAATTTATTTTCTTATTTATTTTTTGAGAGGTTTTTGCTACAAGGCACGTGTGCTTGCCAAAGATACAGAGAGGCAGAAAGCGAGAAATCACCCCCCAGGGGGGATGGCCACACCTCAATCCCTTCTCCTCCATTCTCCTCTTGGGATCTTGGGCACATACGCACACACACCTGGCATGAGTTTAAGCCACCGGGTCCAGAACTCGAACCACAGTGGACTCCATGGGAGTCTAACGACATAGCCATCACGCTAACTGCTGGTCCCTTCTATGCTCAATTTTGTAAAAGACATTTCCCCAATTTTTCATCCAAGTGGTTGTGTGGAGCTGGTGAAGATAGTTTAAGTCTCAGTAACAAATTTTTAGAAAGTTGACCTGGCATTGAATTCTCCTTTGTTTTGGTCTTATCTCAAATATGTAGCCTCTTTGCCACCTTCTAGCTTGTCCAGAAACTAAGCCCCTTGCTTCTGCTGTGTGGAAAGGTATTCACCAGGCTATGCAAAACTGAAATTAGTAAAAGGGATTTGGAGCTTTAATTGTTCTTTTGATAGAATTCCAACTAATCCTTCTGCTTTCAGCACCACTTTCACTACTAGATTTGGTTATATTTGGTACTGCTCACTGCAAATTATCTTGGGGGTTTACTGATGCAAATGGCATATCTCTTGTTGAGTTTTCCCTCTTCTAGTGCATTCTACTTGCCCATAAATTCCCTAATTTTTTCATCCTCCAAAATTCAGTGGACATTCCTCATCTAGCATCAGGACTACACACACACACACCTCTCTCTCTCTCTCTCTCTCTCACACACACACACACACACACACACACACACACACATGCAAATACTCTTTTATGATTACTTTAAACCAATATGTAGAACATGCATGTTTTTAATCAGAAATTTGAAACCCAAGATCCTCCTTGATATTCATCTAGAAAAGTACAATTTCAATTATATTTGAAAACAGTTTGTCTCTATGTTAGCTAGTGGCAATAAAGAATATTGAAATATCAAAAGAAATTGCATTTCAGTTTAAATAAACTTTAAAAGAATACAATAAAAGTTAACAAAACAAAAATACTGAACACTGTAAATAAAGTCCCAGAAATAGTTTTTAAAAAAGTATTGAAACTGGAGTAATGATAATGAGTTATAATATAACTAAAATTTACTTAGAGTCAATATTAAGGCTCTATTGATCACAAAGCTCTGCCTCAATTTCTTTCCTAATGGTGAGAATAAATTAAGAGAGACAGTCAGCTTTAAAGCAAAAATGCTGAATAGAAATGCGGTAATGTGAGATTTAATCTCAGACTTGTCACTAATAGTCATTGTGATCCTGAAAAATACACTTAATGTCTATGCATCTCAGTTAGGTTATCTGTAAAATGAAAAAGGTAGCTTGTAAGGTCTCTAAATTCCTTTAGAAGTGTTCATTATTCTGAATTTAAAATGTGCCTTCCATATGAAAGATGATTTTAAATGTTGAAAAATACGTAAATTATTTTTCTATGTATTCACTTGATGTTTAGAATACGATGGCATTTTAAATATCTCATTAACTTTATTATACTATAAATATAGTACCAAAAAGGGTGAAATAAATATAATTTTTGTAATATCATTTTGTTACTATTGACTGAAAACCCCAAGTAAAGGTGTATATCAGGATGTTATTATTAACCTCATTCTATAATAATAGAAGTTAACTGCAGTAATTTGACTAGACATCTATAGATTGCAAATGATGAATATAAACTCAGGACTAGTCATTAATTACAGGTGAATATGCATATTACAACATCATTTAAATTCAAGTTTATGGGATTTATCTTATATTGTATTGTATCTGCTTGTATTCTCTCCCTTGAGAGAAAGCAGGAGAGAGAGAGAGAGCAAGACACCTCTAATAAGGTCTTCACTCCACAATCCTCTTTAAGTCAGGACCTTGGGGATGCCCAAGGTGCACCTGGTGCGTTTAGGCAGTTCCCGGACTCAAACCCAGAGCCTTCCCATCTGGGCTCCAGCATCACTCAGCAGTGTTCATACTGCCCATGCCACTACTTTGTTATCTACTTTCTATATAAATTTATTATCTTTCAGGTAAAAGGAATGCTCCTTTTATAATGTAACAAAGAGTTTCATTTTAATTAGGGATTGTTTCTTACAATTATGAAGATAGTTTTTAAAAGTTTCTTTATATCTTCTGAATTAACTGAAAATCACATGAGTTACTATATAGTCACCCCCACTTACCCACAGAGGATGTATTCTGAAAGCCCACCAGATGTGTCAAACCATGAATAATACCGAACACCATGTATTCTATGTTTTCTTTTTTTGCCATATGCATATATATGTATAACAAGGTTTAATTTATTAATTAGGTATAGTAAGTGGTTAATAAAAACTAATAGAGAAGTTATAACAGTATATTTTCATAAAAATACGAATGTGGGCTTTCTGGCTCTTAGAAGAGTTTATTGTACTGTATTTATATATTTTTAGACCAATGTTGACCATAGGTATCTGAAACAGCAGAAAGTGAAACCCCAGGTAAGAGGAGACTAATTTGTCATTATTCCTTACAGCTAAGAGCAAATTTGCTAGTCTTTACATTTTTTAAGGTTTTGCTATAGTGTGCATACCCTTACTGGAGAGAGACAGAAAGAAGTCACCCCTTAGGGGCTTGGCCATGCTGCAATCCCTCCTTCTCCACTCGTTTTCAAGATTTTGGGTATGTGCATATATACGTCTGGTATGATTTTCAAGCTGCCAGGTCGGGACTCAAAGGTCAGTCATGTGGGAACCCAGCACCTTTAGTACCACACTACCTGCTGGCCCCAGCAAGGCTCTTTCATTTACTTTTTTAATAACTATCTTGTTATTATTTTAACATATTTTCCAATAAAAGTATTAGCAGTAATAATAACAAATAATTTTGAGCAAGTTCTTCGCTTTTTTTATATTGTTATACAACAATCAACTATCTAGAAAGAATAATTTTCCTATTTACAAATGAGAATACTGAAATACAGAGAGATTCTGCTAAATAGCTCTAATCTAATCCCTAAACTCTCAGCTCTAAATTCTGCATTCTTGATCATGTTCCTGTGTTTGTTAGTTAATAACAGATGGTTCAAATACTTATAAAAGTAAACAAATGTGATTATTTTCAAAAGAGCCATCAACATCAGAAGAATGAAGACCATAGGCACAAACTCTGCTAAGTTTCAAAAACTATCTCTCAGGAACCAGCAGTTAGCGTAATGGCTATGTCACTGGACTCCCACGTAGTCGACCGCGGTTCGCGTCCCAGACCAGGTAGCTTAAAACTCACGCCAGGCGTGTGTGTATGTGTGCCCAAGATCCCAAGAGGAAAATGGAGGAGAAGGGATTGCGGCGTGACCATCCTCCCTGGGGGGTGATTTCTCACTTTCTGTCTCTATGTCTCTCTCTGTCTGTCTGCGGACCGCCTGTCCCAATACAAAAAAAAAAAAAAAAAAAAAAAAAAAAAAACCTCTCCAAAAAAAGAGAAAAAAACTATCTCTCAAAGGTAGCTTGCTACTCATCTAATAAAAGGTCAAAGAATAATAGTACCGGATGTGATTGATCTCAGCATATAATCTTGAGTGAGTCAGTAAAATGATTAATGTATTTATATTAATTTTGTAAAAAAAAATCTTCAAGAAAAAGATCTACAAATTACCAATATATAACTCTTGCCAAATGTGGGTAAAGAATTATCAAACACTTGGGACCAGCAGTTATGATGACTATGTCGCTGGACTCCCATGTAGTCGACCGGGGTTCAAGGCCCGAACCAGGTGGCTTAAACTCACGCCAGGCACTGTGCGTGTGTGCCCAAGATTCCAAGAGGAACTCACCGCCCTGGGTGGTTATTTCTCGTTTTCTGTCTCTCTGTCTTTCTGGCGAGCACACGCACCCTATAGAAAAAAATCTCTCCAAAAGAAAGAAAGAAAAAGGAAAGAAGAAAGAAGAAAGAAAGAAAGAAAGAAAGAAAGAAAGAAAGAAAGAAAGGAAGGAAGGAAGGAAGGAAGGAAGGAAGGAAGGAAGGAAGGAAGGAAGGAAGGAAGGAAGAAAAAGAAAAAAAGGAAGACAGGAAGAAAGGAAGGGAACCAGCAGTTAACGTAATGGCTATGTCGCTGGACTCCCACGTAGTCGACCACGGTTTGCATCCCAGACCCTGTGGCTTAAAACTCACGCTGGGTGTGTGTGTGTGCATGCCCAAGATCCTGAGAGGAGAATGGAGGAGAAGGGATTGCGGCGTGACCATACCCCCTGGGGGGGATTTCTTGCTTTCTGTCTCTATGTCTCTGTCGGCCTGGCGAGCCCACGCACCCTATAGCGAAAACCTCTCCAAAAAATAAAAAAAAAATTTAAAAAGAAGAAAGAAAGAAAGAAAGAAAGAAAGAAAGAAAGAAAGAAAGAAAGAAAGAAAGAAAGAAAGAAAGAAAGAAAGAAAGAAAGAAGAAAGAATTAACAAACACTTGTGCAGGAATGGCAGCAGAAAATATTTGGCTCACCTAATGTGGAACTTTCTTGTCTCTCTGTGATCTTGAAACCTCACATCCTTCCTGCTTTCATCATTACTAAATGCCTTCAACTAGTTCTTTTGATAAATTATTATTTTATCCAACTTTTATACTTGTTCTTGGTAGAAGTGTTGTTCCATAGTAGTAGAAGTCTCTGGTTGATGTTTTAGAATACAAAGTAAACATGATCAAATTTAAAATATGAGATCAAATTAATTTATTATACAGTACAATTACGTCAATTATTTGTATGGAAGGAAAGAACAACATAGAAAAATAATCAATAGTTTGGTATGCTATCAGGAAAAATGTTAAATGTTTAGTGTCCAATTCCAAAAAATCAAAACATCTATTAAAACATAGTAAATTTAGTACAGTAGATGCCCCTGTTACTGCAAAGCAGTAGAGCTTTTATATGATTTTGGGCAAAAATAAAAGAAAAGAGTACTTTGTTGCATAACATAAAAGGGGACAATTCAGCAAATGAACAGTTGAATTTGTTTCAAATAGTTTATCTAAATACATGTAATCTGAAATGTTTGACGCAAAGAAATGTAAGAAATAGGGCCAATTGATGGCATGTTGGTTGGGGCATCTGCATCTCATGTGGCTGATTGCACGGTGCAAGTCCAGATGAGGCGGCTGGAAGGACACACTGGGTATGTGCCATAGGGTGCATACCCTTGCTGGAGAAAGACAGAGAAAGAGAATGTGTGCCCAAAATCCCAAAAGGAGAAAGGGAGAAATGAGATTGTGACATGGCCATCCTCTGTGGGGTGGTGCTTTCTCACTTTTCCCCTCTCTGTCTCTGTCTCTCTCTCTCTAGTGAGTGCACACACACTCTAACAAATTAAAAAAAAAGGACAATAATATGTTGACACCATGTAGCAGAAATTATCATGTGCCATAGTTCATATCACATAAATCTATTTAGATGAGAAAAGGAACCAGGTACTTCCTTCACAGGTAACTCTGTAGAAAACTGGCAAACATGACTTAATAAACTGAGTGATCATTTGTAAGATACTTCTAATGAAGACTATATTTACAAATAATCTATAAGAAATTAAAGATAAAGGACAAGGTATAACTTGTAACTATGGTGGCATATCAGGGTAGATTTAAATTTTCCTCTGAGAAAGAGACAGAACCTTTCACATTCTCTAACATTTCCAATTTTAAAATGTGCCATCAAATTAATGGAAAAAGATAGAAAAATATGCAGATGTTTCTAATGTGCTAAAATGTTCAGAACAGGGGAAAACATTTAATAACTTAATAAACACATGCTTAATTGATTTACAATGAACACACAGTGAAGTATATAATTGAAATAATTCAGTACTATCAATCCATCACTAATGATAACCAAAGCAGTTATTTAACAAGAATTGTTAGGTGTTTCTTAATGCATAAGGAATACAATGTGGACAGAATTTCACTAAGTGAACATATTGCAAACCACAAAATCTGGAAGTATGCAGTAATTAAATAAGGAAAATAAATGTCATACAACAAAAGATGGTCCAAGAAGACTCTGTTACTTGCAATCAATGCAGCAGATGGCCCATATGCCTGACCAAAGTACCTACTAGCAACACTGTGATTTAATGAACACTGGAGAGTACTGTTGGAATTTATTTAAACACTTACAGGAGATGCTGGCTATGGAAGTCACAGTGGGAACCGGAGGCTGAGACTCAGCAGAAGAAATGGCTCAAGCACCCACCAGCACTCTGTGTAAGGAGAAGGCTCAAGAGGACTGACTGGAAATACCCACCTGAGCAGGAGGAGCTCCCTTTGCCGCTGCCGCTTCCACTGACACAGCCACTCGGGCTCCTGCATTTCTCACTACGTATGTTTGGAGTGCATGTCATCTTGTGAGATCTACAAAATCCACCTTGGGAAGAAGCCGCTAGAAGCGGCCTCTGCTTGGCGTCAGACCTTGCCACAGTGCTCTCCACACAAGGCTGCACAGACTGGCTGTTGGGACTCAGAGTCTGGGAAGTGTGATATTTTCCAGGGAGGGGGCTGTTACCTCCCCAACCTCCTGAGCCCCTTGAGACCTGAGCGAGAGAGATGGAGCAGGCTGTGGCACAGCCAAGATCCAGGAGAAACCCAAAGCACATAAAGAGAGGTGGCAAGGGCAGCACTGTCTGTGGAGACCACAACAGGAGTGCAGCACCAGAATCCAAGGATGAGACTCACCTGACAGAGCTGCATAAGCACCTCACTTTCATACCAATCAGGGTGAAGAATGAACATAGTTAACTACAGAAATACCCACCCTGGTGTCTTTCTAAGAAAAACTAATAAATGTCTCAGGAGTAAGGTAAGACTATTGAGGAAGAAGAAAAAGATGGCAAGAACTTCTGGGACACACAGTTTCCACTTAACCAATAAAGAGCAGTCAACAATTTGAAGCCAGCAAGCCTTTGGAGGTGCACCCATCCCACAACTCCACTCAGGTCGACGTGAGAGAAACTCTCAGCTGAAGCTCTGAGCCTCAAATTCCCATTACAGATTCCAGCACTCCTAATTCACAGAAGAACACCAGAACTAGTACAGGGTTATGATATATCTTAGGGAAGTGTATGACTTATAGCTCAAGAAAAAACATCAAACCTCCCAGCTCACCCTCACCCCAAATTGCAAGAGTGCTGCACCTTCTGGAAAGCCAACCAACAGGTGAAACTGTGCTCACAATCATGACTCCACAGCCCGGGGGAGAAGAGGGCATGAAAGAGATCACCCCATCTCAACAGACTGAGGAATTCAGTCACTACCCATGTCTGGCAAGCAAGGCAGGCCTGCACTCCCCGTCCCTTCAGACTCAAGTCCAGGGAAAAGGCCACCTAGTCCAACTGACACCACCCATGCACAGCTCTTCTGGACCTAATTACAATGGCCCACACACAGGCTACATAGCCCTGCTCTGATCCAAAACAGAGGTGGCTTCCAGTCCTTTCTGTACCATTTTTCCAGGGGCATACTTGGGACCCAGAGCTATTCTCCCACCCATGGCAGTACAGAATCTACTTCCAAAATGAGGGAGTAGCACTCTTCTAGATGCCTAAATATCAATGCAGATACACAAAAATAATGTGAAAAAGCAAGGAAATATCTCTCCCTGAAAGGAACACAATAATTCTTTACCAACAGTGGACAAAATATAAGGAATCACAGAAATATTGGGAAAAGAATTCACAATATTTATCACAACAAAATTCATTGAGATGCAAGAGAAAACAGACATTAAATTCCAGGAGATGAGAAAATCATTCTATGACATGAAGGAGGTACTCTATAAAGAGATAGACACCATAAAAAAGAATCAAACAGGGACCAGCAGGTGGCGTAATGGCTATGATGCTGGACTCCCATGTAGTCAACCACGGTTTGAGTCCCAGACTTGGTGGCTTAAACCCAGGCCAGCACATGTGCATGCATGCCCAAAATCCCGAGAGGAGAATGGAAGAGAAGGGATTGTGGTGTGGCCATCCCCCTTTGGGGGTGATTTCTCATTTTCCCTCCCTCTCTCTCTCTCTCTCTCTCTCTCTCTCTCTCTCTCTCTCTCTCTCTCTCTCTCTCTCTCTCTCTCTCTCTCTCTGTTCCTGGTAAGTGCACACACCCTATAGCAAAAACCAAAAACCTCTCCAAAAAAAAAAAAAGAATCAAACTGAACTTCTGAAGAAGAATACAACAATACAACAAAGGAAATCAGAATCTCTTGTTAAAGTATTAATAGCAGATTAGGTCATGCAGAACAAAGAATCTCTGACCTTGAAGACAAAAACCTTAATTTAGTCCAAAATGGAAAGAAGAAAGAAAGAGTGAGAAAGAAGGGAGGAATGGAGGAAAGAAAGAAGAAAGAAAAAAAAAGGGGAAAAGACTATCATGTAGTACCTAGATTCCACAGAGCAACCATGGTTTGAATCCCTAGCCCCCTCAGCTGAAACATGCCATGTACATGCTGGGATCTGATGGGCTAGAGGAAGAGGATGGCATGACCAGACCCTGCAGAGAGTGCTCATCTATCTTCCTCTCTCTCTCTCTCTCTTACTCTTTAATATGTACATGTGTGCTCTATCATTAATAAAGATAAGTAGATAAATAATTAAATAAAATAAAATAAAATAAATTAATACCTACACATTTTGCCAAGAAGAAAAAAATGATTTATTGAGGTGAAACCAAACAAAAGCATTTTAAAAGTTAGATCTATAGAGAGTTCTTTAACTAAGAAAATGAATTACCTTATAAGTCTGAGCATTATTCCATTCAGAGCACCCACATTTTTCTTTCCTTATCAAGGCACCACTAAATAACTCATTTGGTTACTCTCCCGAGACTATACACCATTTAGTAGATTTCAATCTGCTTGCTGTTTAAGTAATACTTCTTCAGACTCTACCATTCCCATCACACAAATTGGCCTTACATTTCAATGAAAACTCCTGCTCCAGGTAATCTCTTTGTAGCATAAAGCAATTCCTCCCATTTACATCTTTTGTCAAGTGAATCTAAGTTTCCATACAAGGCTTTCATTCAGCTTACTTTTAGTCACTTTCTTTGTAAATAACTTTTCTTCAATTTCTACCCTAGTAGTACATGGGAGTGACCTTATCCCAAATTTAGTGAGGCACCTAACTTGGACTTAACCAATCATACAATCCATTTTCCTATATCAGGTATTCAAATGTGACTTCAGAGAATGGATGAGACTATCATAGAATTTACTGGAAGTACTTGGAATGAAAATCTCTTTCTACTTGGAATCACTGGTCATAAAGTTTGTAAGTACCTTCAGAGCTTCCATGTTCGAGAAGTTGCTGCTTGATAGTGATACAAACTAAAAGACAGTAGACAATAAATAGAAAAAAAAAATGGATCAAATCCTATCAATGTCATATCTGTAATATCTGACTGTGCGTAAAATCAATCATATCCCTAAATTTTTCATTTATATGAGCTAATATATACCCTTATTTGTGTAAGCTGAGTTGAATATATTTCTTGTAGCAATAGAGTAAACTCTGATTATTAGATTTAGTCATATCAATCAAGTTTCTTTTCTAGTGCAATAATCTCTGTTGAAAAGTTTAAAAAAGTCAAATGTTCTGTGTTAGCCATTTAATGGAAATATCATTAAAATACTGTCAATGTTTTCTTTGGCATAACTGTATTATGACAAAGAATTCTCCAATTTCTGACATATCTATTTACCAGAGATATATAAATAGGTAGATAAACATTAAACTAGCAAACAAGTGTATATAGATTTATATTTATTTTTCTTATGAAATATATCATGACTATTTGTCATAAAAATAGAAATAGTAGTATGTAAAATTAGAAGTCCAAATTATCTACTCAAAGCAAGCTGACAATGTGATCAAAATTTGAAATTAAGATCTTATAGTTGAGATTCCCCTCCCCCCAACATCTCCAGACCCCTGGCCTAAGGGAAACTGAGCAGGGCCCCTTTGCCCCAACTCCAGCTTCGGCTGCCCCAACCCCAGCGACCCTCTCTCTCTGTCAGCAAGGACTGCCCCCCAACTCTCTGACATAGAATATAAAACCTCCGACCTAGAAATAAACACCAAAAATTATTTGGATGTTTAGACCTTTAATGGAATCTAGTATTTTTGTATATTATTCTCATAGTTTTTTTTATTTTTTAATTTTCCTCTCTTTTTGGTGCTTTTTCCTAGGTTAGAGGCTTTATCTTCTATATCAGAGATTCCATCTTCAATATGGTCTAATCGACTTTTAATACTTTGGAGAGAGTTTTTGATTTCCTGTATAACAGACTTTATCTCTAATAGTTCCATCTGATTCTTTCTTAGGTGTCCATTTCTTCTTTCATATCATGGAAGGACTTCCTAATCTGTAGTTCACTGTCTCTTTTCTGTTCCAACTCATGGAATTTTGTCACCATGAATGTTCTAAATTCCTTCTTTGACATTATGGTAATTTCTGTTTTTCTTTTTTTTTTTTTGAGAGATGGAGGAGAATTACTGTGTTCTTTTGATGGAGACATATTTCCTGGTTTATTCAGACCTGAGGCACTTCTACTTCTAGCCATTGGGAGATTTATTTACTTTTGAATAACTTTTAGGGGAATGTTTCTTCAATTAGGAACAAGTGTGTTTCCCTTTTGCTGTGGACTGATATGTGCCAAAGTCTCTCTTTTGTTGTGTTTAGCAAGCAATGTGGTCTCAAGAGGCATATTCTATTCAGGTGTCTGAAGAGCAGTATCTCCTTTTTCACAGGTGGTTCAGTAAAAGGGAGGAGCCCAGAGAGCCTTACAATTCTAGGGTATTTCAGAACTATGATTCTAAACCTGTCTAGTCCCTCTGCGAAGGTGGAGGATGAGGAGGCAAGGACCATAAAGGGAAGAAAAGAGTACAAAGGAGAATAAAGAAAAAGTCGATTTCGCCACGGGGCTGGAGATGGAAATGGGCCTCTGCTGGAGAGTGGAGGCCAGTCTTTGGGCAAGGAGGAGTACAGAATTAACAAAAGAAAGAAGAAGAGAAAAAAACCTGCCTACCTTTCTGAGAGGGAATGCTCTGGTTTGGGCTAGCTAGCTGGAGCTGGGACTGGGGACAGTGGTGGCCCTGCCTCAAAGTCCCTTGCTGGCCACGGGGCAGGAGATATAAACTGGAGTTCTTAAAGAGATCTATCAGAAATTGTTTATCTATATAATTTTATAAGTGGTAGATTTTTCTTGTTCTATAACCAACAATTGATACATTTTACTATTAATGGCTTCTTTAATTTTAGGCTCATAGGATTTTTCAGCCTCTCCACCAACCTCACAGGTGGTTTCTTTTCAGACTTTGTTGCTGAGTTTCAGCCCTTCCTTAAAATCTTAGAGTAGCCTAAAACTATTTAAGCCTTCCCCAAATGGTCATTTCTTTTGCCCTGGAGATAAGATTTCAGGCCCATGACTAGATTCCTAATATCGTCCTGAGCTCAATTCTTGACACTCAACTCAACATTTTCACTCTCTTTCAAGAATTATAAACCAGAAATACACAAAATAGAATTTTTAATTTTTCCTCTGACTCTTCCTAGTCTTCTCCACTTCAGTTATGGCATTAACACTCACCTGGTTATGTATACAAAACCCTAGGAGTTATCGTTGATTTTCCTCTTTTCTTCATTTTCTACTTCTGATGTATTTGGATGTCCCTCCAAAATGTATCCTATCACATCTTACTATTTCCACAGCTGTCTAAGCTAAGCCAATAAGCCTCTGGATTTCAGTATTCTAAGCAGAGATGTGACATGATCTGATGTATGATTTTGAAAGGCAATGATCTTCCAACTAGTCTTTCCTTTTTATTCTTGACTCTCTTAGCAAATAGCAAAAGTTGCCATTTTAAAACAAAAATCAAATCATATAAACTCTTTACTGAAAAAAACCCAGGTAATTCTCACTATATTTTTATAAAGTCTAAATTTATACCATGGTATTTATCTTTATCACAGAATGCTACATGTGGGCTGATACAAAGCTATGATACTGTTATAATGAGGCAACTAATAGTTCTGTTGTCTAGGTCTGTATAACCTATAAATTTGGTATATATTCTCTTTTTGTCTTCACACTGAAGTAGATTTTTTACTTTCATATTTGTTCATATTTTATGATGTTACATATTTTTTTTTTATTTCTCTCTGGAATACAGCAATTATCTCCTGCCTGGGATTCCTACTACTATTCTCTCCCTGTAATTCTTTTTCTGTACGGCAGCCAATGTGACCTTTAGAAAGTATAAATCAGATCGTGTCACTTCCCTGCCTAGAACTCTTAAAAGGCTTCCCACTGCCCTTGAGGAAAAGTAAAAAAAAGCAAATAAAACATCCATACTGTGGCCTAAAGACGCTACTTGATTTGATTTCTGGTTACTTTTCTGACCTCTTCTCATTTCTCTTCCCCTTTCTGTTGTTCAGGAGGCTACACCACATTGTTATTTTTGCTTTTCCTGGGTAGTGTTAAGCTCTTTTCTAGGTTATATTTGATGGGGCGTTTCCATCTGCTTAGAAAACAGTTCCTCATATCTGAGACAGCTAGCCCATTCCCCCACGTCTGTTGTAGTTTAGATTATGTCTTGAGCTCCTCCCCAGTACACAATGCAAAACAATCTCTACCCCAAATTTTCAGCATTTTTTACCAATAACACTTAACAGAAACTGAAATTCCTATGTTCACACTGGGGTTTGTGTTCACACTTGTTTGTTTATATAGTGGCATTGGGTACACCAGAATTTAAACTCTTCATTGTGGTGTCTCCTAGCCTCTGAGAAAAAAATCTCACACAAGTGGCCAACAGGAGACGGGGCTAGGGTGCTGGACTCCCACATGGCCAACTATGCTTCAAATTCATAACTGGCACCTTGCTTTCTCTCTCTCTCTCTGGTCAAATTGAAGAAAAATGATAATGAACAAAATTAAATAATTCTAAAAATTTAAAGGTCTCACATAAAAGAGTCAATCAATATATACATACATTGCCTGATCGCATGTATAACTTTACCCTTGCTTAGAATCTCCCCAGAGGCAAGGAATGTGTTTCACTCATTTTATTCTAGCATATGACATTCACCATAGTTATCTAGACAGAACACACATTTTGGCAAATATTTTATTATAATACACAGAAGTCAATAGTAAGGGAAAAAAAATAACACCAAGGATCAGATTGAAATCAATTTATAGATTTACATTTCCCAGGTGTTGAAGTAGATCAAGACATCTTCTAATTTTTTTTTTTTTGAGAGGTTTTTGCTATAGGGCGTGTGTGCTCGCCAGAAAAACAGAGACAGAGAGACAGAAAGCGAGAAATCATCCCCCACGGGGGATGGCCATGCCACAATCCCTTTTCCATTCTCTTCTGGGGGTCTTAGGCACGCACGCACACGCGCCACTCCCGCGTGAGTTTAAGCCACCAGGTCCGGGACTCAAACTGTGAGTTTAAGCCACCAGGTCCGGGACTCGAACTGCAGTCGACTACGTGGGAGTCCAGCAACATAACCATTACGCTAACTGCTGGTCCCAGAAATCTTCTAATTTTAATGAAGTTAAGTTGTTCCTTAAATAGATATCACAAGCAAATTTCTCAAAGTTCTTATTCCAAAAGGAACACTTTTGTTTAAAGCAAAATAATTCTCAACCTAAATAGTATATTGTAATCATCTGCAGAATTTTAAAAACAATACCAATGTTCAGACCCTATTCTCCAAATATTTGGATTTGGACTATGGGCGCTGGTAGTTAAAAAAAAAAAAAAAAAAAAAACTCTTCAAGCCATTGAATATAGTCAGACTTGCAAGCCATAAGCCCCAGTTAGTTGTGGTATTTTCTTTTATCAGGAGTTCAGTTACATTAATGATAATATTTTATCCAAGCATTCAATAAAAATGTTAGAACGTTATTTCTTTTTTTTAAGTTCTAGGTCTGCATATTTACTCACTTATGTACGAGCATTTTTTTCTTCTCTCTGAACAGAGTTCTTTTACTGTTGCACAACTGTTTCATCAAGCTTTTATTATAATAATTTTGGGATAAAAAGCCTTATAGTTAAGAATCCTTCATTGCGTGAAAATAGCAAGTTTAATATCTGTTTTTTCTTGCTTGCATTCATAGAGTTTCAGGCATTTCTGCAATCAATGTATTAAGACTAATCTTATAAGTCTGTGAAAATAAAAGCTATCTAGCTTACTTAATTACTTAGATGATTCACCCAAGATGGGCTTCATAGATACTTTATACAAAAACGGTTAAAATACTAGAAATATAAATATGTGTATTAAGTATAACTGTTAACTTTCATAATAGATTTAAACCACGGTTCTGCATCAGATGTTTTTGTATCTGAAAATATAGAGGTTTAGGATTTAATACAGAGCCACTCTGTCAGCACCATTAGAAACAGGCATAGGTATGCTAATTATTTTTAACCTTTTGTTATATAGAGGTTTTTAAAGTACTTAAAAGTAGAAAGACTACAATATGTAAGCACATAAACTCATCACCCATCCCCATCTGCACCAACCCATTGATAATCCTGCCTTATCCATGACCTTACATATTTCCTTTTTCTTGGAATATTTCAAAGCAATCAATATATTCTGGATTTCTGTTTCTTTTTCTTTTTTTTCATTTTAAATGTATGCTACTGTTCTCTAATTTTACCTCTTCTTAAAAGTCATCTGGGACAAAATTGTTTCACCTGTAGATTCCCACCCCCTTTCCCTAGAGATGATGATTAAGTAATATTGCAGTAGATCTCAGGAATCTTTATTTTTGTCCAGGCACTTATATCTTTCTAATATCAGGCAACTTTAGGAAATATTGATGTATATTCTTGATTTCAGGAAAAGTTTATAATTACAATGATTCAAAGGTTAAGATATTTAAATGGAAATTTCAGGCACAATCAATGAAACAAAATTGCTTT
>NW_006159901.1:2550190-2566515 GCF_000334495.1 Tupaia belangeri chinensis | reverse complement strand
TCACCTGCAGCAAATTTATCATTTTCCTTTTGAACTACTGATGATATACCAGACATAAAATATGCTCAATCTGTTTCTTTTGTTGGTAGAACATAGCCAGGGTTGAAGAAATTCTATCATCTTTTTTTACGTTTTTAAGGTTTTTATTTATTCATTCATTCCATGAATGAGAGGAGAAAGAGTTGACAACAAGTCTTTTTTTTGGGGGGGGGGAGAGGTTTTCCTTATAGGGCATGTGGGCTCGCCAGACAGACAGACAGAGACATAGAGACAGAAAGCGAGAAATCACCCCCCAGGCGGGATGGTCACACCGCAATCCCTTCTCCTCCATTCTCCTCTTGGGATCTTGGGCACGCATGCACACGCGCCCAGAGTGAGTTTTAAGCCACCGGGTCCGGGACGCGAACCACAGTCGACTACGTGGGAGTCCAGTGACATAGCCATTACGTTAACTGCTGGTTCCGTACAACAAGTCTTAACACCATAATCTATCCTGTTTCAGCCAGCCCTGGGCCATGGGCAAATGCATGCCCGGTAAACTCAGGGAGGTCTCCAGATGTGAACTGGGGATCTTCCCATGTGGGATTGCTTTAACCCTGTGCCACTATCCAGTCCCACATTGGTATTTAAACATGGTATCTTATCAGAAGTACATTTCGCATGTTTCAAAGTAAATCAATATTTCAAAGTAGTTGCCCTAAATTATGGTAAACAAAGTATGCAAGATAACACTGCTTTAAAGGATTGACTTACCTGGGTTTGGAGAATACGGTGTGCCTACTTTTTGGCAAACAGAAGCAGCTTACTTCTCCAGAAAAACATAGGCTTGGTGGGTGGTTCCTATAGGAGGAGCTTACTTTGATAACATCTATGTTCCCAGCTGCAGATGGCACGCTAATCAAAAGACCTTAAGCAAAACACTGCATTTTTTGTTCTCATGAAATTATATCATGGTCTCACTAATTACTAATGCCCTTTTTAGCCCTTCTCTTTGAAAAGTAGAATAAAATTTAGTGATCTTTCAAGAATGAACCCAAATGAATGGAGTCAGATAATGAGATTGCCTGTAATTTTAACTTGGTTTGTGTATTTCTGGGTAGTGTGGGTAAAAACCACAGGTGTATATATTCTGAAAGCTTTTCATTGATATTTAATACTTCTTATTTTGACAGTGTCAAATGTCTATGGATATATAGCCAAATCAATTTTATACCTAGTATGAGAGTGACTTGATTTGGTCTTGGGGCAACATGGAGCAGGTAAATCACCATTGAAGCATTAACTATAGAAGGCGTAATTGGACCAGCCAGTGCCATGCTGGTTAAGTCAGCTGGATAACACGTGCTCAATTGTGCTGTTCAAATCCCTAACCCAGTGGCTTAAAAAACATGCCAGGCACTCGTGTGTGTGTGTGTGCGTATGTTTGTGTGCGTGTGTGTGTGTGTGTGTGTGTACGTGTGCCCACACCCCCAAAATCTCAAAAGAAGAAAGGTAGGGTTGGGGATTTCCACATGACCATCTCTCAGTGGAAGGGGAGTGGTTTCTCACTTTCTCACTCTCTCTGTCTCTCTCCTTTAGCACATGCACCCACTAGCAAATTAATAAAAATAAAAGATATTGAAGTTTTTTTATAGCAGTTTCATTGTTTAATTTTAAATGTTGTGCTTTCATGTTCTAATATTCTGTGTTTTATCTTTCCTTTAAGTGTGTTGTGTAGGCATACTCATTGCTGAGACTAAAAAGAAATCACATTTAATTTTTCTTCTTTTTTTTTTTGGAGAGGTTTTTCGCTATAGGGTGCGTGCGCTCGCCAGACAGACAGAGACAGACATAGAGACAGAAAGCGAGAAATCACCTCCCGGGGGGATGGCCATGCTGCAATTCTTCTCCTCCATTTGCACACACATGCGCCCAGTCTGAGTTTAAGTCACCAGGTCCGGTACTAGAACCAAAGCCACCAGGTCTGAGACTAGAACCATGGTTGACTACATTGGGGTCCAGCAACATAGCCATTACCCCAACTGCTGGTCCCACACATATTTAATTTCTAAATAGGGCCACCCAAAATATTCTTGGGAAATTATTTGTAATAAATAGGTATATCCTACTACTTCTTACACGTTTTTGAAAAGGGAAAGTATGTTTACAAGTCAGAATTTCGGTTGTCCAGTACCATCTAATAGTTATTTGTAGCTGATTTAATTGAAACCTGAAAAGTTATACCATGTCAGTTACTGAAAAATTCATCTTTTTTTTTCTTTAAAAGTTTTTGCTATAGGGTGTGTGTGCTCGTGAAAGAGAGACAAAAAGAGACATTGAGAAGAAAGGTGAGAAATCACCCCCCAGAGGGATGGCCACACTGTAATCCCTTCTTCTCCTTTCTCATCTCAGAATCTTGGGCATGCACACATGCACCTGCCCTGAATGATATTCGAGCTGCCGGGTCTGGAACGCATAGGCACAGTCAGCCCCGTGAGATCCAGCGCCTAATCTTCATGCCACCTGCTGGCCCCCACCCTTTGTTATTATAATATATTAAATTATTCCAGGAGTTAGAAACACTATCTCATCATTGGCTTTTCAAAATAAAGTTTTATTAGACACGATCATATTTATACATATTATTTATTCACATATCGTGTATAGCTAAGTTGTGACAAATACTGCCTGTAAATGCAAAGATATTTACTATTTGGCCTTTTGCTAGTATGTGGGCAATAGATATGGGGAGACAGAGAGAGTTGGAGAGATGAAGAGAGAAAAAAGAAAAGAGAGAGATCGAGATCAGAAACATCCATGCAGTACACTCACACACACGCACGTACATAAAAACGCATGTATGTATGTATGTATATAAAAATCATTTCTCATACTCTTTTTTATTCATCTTGAACATATTTTGGAATTTAAGGTCTGTATTTTCTTATTTTCAACTTTTCCTAAATATGGTATTATCGTATTATATTCTAAATCACTAATTTATGTACTTTCTAAAATTTTCCATACCTTCTCCTCTCTCATTCAATTCTCCAGTGCCATTTTTATATAGCAAAAACAAAAGGTCAATAAAGACATTGGCTTGGGAACCAGCAGTTAGCGTAATGGCTATGTCGCTGGACTCCCACGTAGTCGACCGCGGTTCGTAAAAACAAAAGGTCAAAAAAGACATTGGCTTTAGCATGAGATAGAATTATCTCGATACATATCTACTGTGGCAAAAACCTTCAAAAAAATTTATAAACTTCTTTCCAGGGAAGTCACTAATGTGCTATATATGAATGTCTCTAAGGATTCTCAGAAGTTAGCATGCATTAGAGGAACTTGTTAAATGTAAAAGTGTTTGGATTTACTTCCAGAGATTCTTTTTCAATAATTTGTGATTTTGGGAGGGCAATAAATAGCACACTTTTCTTCCTTCCTGAGTTCAAAACAAACAGAGATGTGAATGTAGGACTTGGCCACATGGGGATAAAAATATTACTTTTAGCTGATGGTGCTATGGAGAGAGCAGTTTTGGCTTGCAGCTAAGTGGGGTGTATTCAGACTTCATTCCTAAATAGGACAGACATCTGTACTTGGAGCCTCAGAGCAGTCAGTCCCTGGGCTCTGACGGAAAGGCGGCCTTCTCCCAAAGCAGTGAATCAGATAAACTTCTTTTCCTTCCAGGAAGAAAAATAAGTCAGGTTTATGGAGTGACCAAGAATACTTTTGTACTTTATCTTAAATACATCCATGTGCTCTGGTTAGGATTTAGGAAAAGAAGCCCCCTCCATTGCTATGATAATCGGTAATTGCTTAATACCTAAACTGAAACTCAAATTACCAGTAGTACCTGATATAAAACAGCAACAAAACAGACACACAAATTTGAATAGTCATGTTTTCCTGAGAAAATGTTGAATTACGCTCTTGTGATTAGGAAAGGCTTGACTCTTACTATTAAATATTGACTGAACCTGAGTGCAGTTCCATTGAACCTAAATGAGCAAGTGTTAGCCATTTTATATTACTTTTTTTTTTTTTTTGGAGAGGTTTTTGCTATAGGGCGCATGCGCTCACCAGACAGACAGAGAGAGACAGAGAGATAGAAAGCGAGAAATCACCCCCTAGGGGGGATGGCCATGCCGCAATCCCTTCTCCTCCATTCTCCTCTCAGGATCTCGGGCACAGCAGCACATGCACCCAGCATGAGTTTAAGCCACCGGGTCCAGGACTTGAACTGTGGTCGACTACATGGGAGTCCAGTGACATAGCCATTACACTAACAGCTGGTCCCCCATTTTATGTTACTTTTTAAGTGATTAGACAGTTAGCAAGGTTGTAGATGCCTATAAAATGATAGATGTTATTTTTAGAAAGGAATGTATTATCAAAGTAAACAAGTCTTTGAAAATTATATTATGAATTAGTATGCATCCCCCCAGAAGCAGATGCTGAGAGAAGCATATGTAGTTTACTAAGGAAATAGGAAAGAAATGAAAAGGTAAGATGGCCAATAAAGAATGCCAGCTTCTACTTTGAGTTATCGGAACTTTGGCACTGGGAGAAACTCCAGGCGTCAACGTAAGATGTGTGCCTTGCAGATATCACACTGTAGGCGAGGGTGCATGTGGTGGGGTGTATATGCACTAACTCCCATCAGTCACTTGGAAGGTTGCTTCTGGGTCCATTTATTCCTGGCACACCTGGCCTGCCACATGCGCAGCAAAGCTGACTCCAGCAGTCATTCTGTTTTTTCCTCAGGAAATGGATTACAAAAACTAAAAGTTAAGAATCAAGTTGTTTTTACCTGACCTGGTAAGGTCCCAGGACTAAAAAAGAAAGCTTTTTTGGGAGAAGAGTGGGAAATGGCAGAGGGAGAGAGGAAGGGAATCAAGGGGAAAAAAGAAGTAAAGCAGCTAAGAAACACGAAGTAGATGATTATCTGTTGAAGATAACAGGTATGGTATTATCTTTCATTGGGCCAATATTCAGTGTATTACGGATGGGAAATTAATTTTGTATGCTGTAATGATACACACTGAATGAATAAATAATTTTTAAAAAGAAATCTTTCTATGTTTTACAACAGAGTGTTTGTTTGATGTCTTCTGAAAATATGCTATGTCAAGGAAATTCTTTCTTCCTCTTAGTTTTGTGCTCTTACAAGTAGATATTGAATTTTATCAACCACCCCATTTCCATCTAGTGGGAATATTATACAGTTTTGCTTCTGTAATCTATTGATGTAGCAAAGTCTAATGCCCACTTTTTGACTGTTAAACTAAACACATATTAATTGAAAACCAATGACATGTTGTTTACTTATTATTCATTCTGTATCGGGTTGAATTTAAGATTTTTGCTTCAATATTTATGAGAAGAGACTGGTAATTTTCTTTACTCTTAATATTTTCAGGCTGTTTGACATAAAGTTTAGCATAAAGGTATGCTACATTCATAATGTTTGTCACTCTTCCCAAATTTTTATTCTCTGGAAAATTTTAAGTTAGATAAACTGTAATTTGTCTTTTAACTAATAGATATAAATCCCCAGTGAAACATTTTGAAAACGTTGAAATTCAACGTTTAAAATAATATACAATGCTCAGGAGTTTTTTATTCTTGTGCCATAATTAGTGGGTTATATTGTTTAGAAAAATCATCCATTTAAGCTAAAGAAAATTATTGGCCTGTTTTTATAGCTTTATGTTTTCCTTTTTGTAAGTTCTACAGAATCTATTGTAACACTTCTTTTTATTGACATTGACTTTTACCATCGTGACATTTGTCACATTTTACTCAACAGTCTCACCAAAGTTTATCAATTTAATAATTTTTCAAAAACATTTTTTAACTCTTTATCATATTCTTTTATTTTATTAGTTCTTTATTTGTATAATTTTCCTTTTTATATTTTCTTTATAATTTATTTGATGTCCTTTTTCTAACTTTTTGTATGGATGCTAACTTTAATTTACCTAATATTCTATTTTTTTATATTTGCATTTAGGCTATATTATTTCCTCTGACACAGCTTTAGCTATTTCTCACACATGTAAAAAAAATTAGATATTATATTAAGAAATGTTTTAAATATATGCAAGTTAAAGAAAACAGTAACATTACACTCTCCTCCCATGAACAAAAATTACAGTACAAGTCAGTATAAATTAACGGTTAATCTTGTTTCATATCTACTCTCATTGTGTGCTCCTTTCCTCCACCATTTAATTTTCTCTCACAAGCTTTTCTTCATTAGGCATGTGCGTTCATCTGTAAAAGAAAGAAACAGAGAGAGGGAAAGTGAGAAATCATCCTCCCCCATCCTGTCTGGAACTTGAACCACAGCCGACCATGTGCCCATTGTGTCTGGAACTTGAACCACAGCCGACCATGTGGGAGTCCAGCACCTTAACCACTACACCACCTGCTGGCCCCCACCATTTAATATTTTAAGAATATTTATATATATCATATATTTTTATCTGTAAATATTGCAGTATTTATCACCAAACAATAGGAAACTTTTTTTTAGAAAGATACTTTTGCTCTTGCCAGAGAGACAGAGAGACAGAAAGTAAGAAATCACCTCTCAGGGATATGGCCACACAACAATCCCTTCCCCTCCATTTCCTCTTGGAACTTTTTGGCATGCACACACATGTGCCAAGCATGAATTTTAAGTCACCAAGTCCAGAATTCACACTGCAGTTGATGAGATGGGAATCTAGCGATGCAACCATTCCACAACCTGCTGCACCCTCTCCTCCCTTTTTAATAAAATATTACTGGTACATAGCCATGCTCATTTTTTTCTTCATGTATCTATGGCTGCTTTCACACTAGTATGGCGGAGACCATATTGTGTATAAATCCTAGGACACTTACCCTTTGTCTGTTTAAGTAAAACATTTGTTCAACCTGTTATATAATTATTCCTATTGGGAGATGTGTTACGATTTGCTTTATGGTTAATGCAGGTCTGTTTTAGCAAAATGTTTCATATGTGCTTGAGGAAAATGTGTTTGCTGAAGCTGATGGTACAATGTACCATGTAGATCCATTAGATTCTATTTGTAGGTGGGTTGTTCAAAACTTTTATATACTGACTAATGTTTAATTTTTTTTTTTTTTTGGAGAGGTTTTTGCTATAGGGCGCATGCTCTCGCCAGAAAGACAGAAAGAGACAGAGAGATAGAAAGCGAGAAATCACCACACAGGGGGGATGGCCATGCCACAATCCCTTCTCCTCCATTCTCCTCTTGGGATCTTGGGCACACACACACAAGCGCCCAGCATGAGTTTAAGCCGCTGGGTCCAGGACTCGAACCGTGGTCGACTACGTGGGAGTCCAGCGACAACTAATGTTTAATTTTCATGTTTCATTGAAAACCAAGAGACATATTCATGTATTTCATTCTGGTTTCCAATTTATCTATTGTCCTTATTGTTCTGATTTAAAATGCTTTACTATCCCTTATTTTTAGAAAAGTTGAGAAATAATTTGTTCACTATTCAATTAATTTTGCAGGTGTTTGCTTTGTAAAAGACCAATGTTAATTAGCACCTTTACTCTAGTAGGAAAATGCCAAGCATTTTAATACTATTTTCTCCCCTTCCAGCATAACTGTACTATACTTAAATGTTTTTCCATATCATATATATTTTAACAATCAATGTTCATTTAAATACATTTGACTTTTTATTCCTCTTCATTCCTTCTGACAACTTGGTTCTCCTGATAAGGATAGTTTCCTGAAATTAACTTCTTGCCTGAAATTAAATAAGTTATATTATTTCCTTAAATGCAGGTCTGCTTATTGTGACCCCTCTAATTTTTAAAAAAATTAATTTAGCAAATATTTTATTTTACTTTTATTATTTAAAGGTATTTTGGCCAGGTATGGAATTCTAATTTGGAAACTATTGTCTTTTAGTGTGCTAAAAATGTCCTTTCACTGAATTCTGCTTACATTATTGCTTTTGAGGTGAACTGTTCAGTCTAAATGTTGCTCATTAAATGACAACCCCTACATCGTCTATCTAAATCATACATGCCTTTGGAATAGTGTGTGTATGTATGTTAGCTATAGATATATAGAGAGATTACAGATCAATCTATCCTTCTGCCTGTCTATAAAAAAGGCTTAAGATAACCTCAATCTACCTCTTAGATACTGGCTAATGCTTTTATTTGCAGCATAAACTGAAATACATAAGGTCCACAATAATTCATGTTCCAAAAGTAGAATGTGAATGACATGGAAGCTATTGATTACTTCAATTTGTCTTCCTAAGAACTTGATTTGTAAAACTGAAACTAATTTTTTTGGTTGCTTGCTTATTTATTTGTTTCAGTTTTGAATATTTGTGTTAGAATAAAAGCTATTTAAAATGAATACATTATTACTCAAAGAAAAACAAGTTAAAGATCAAGTAAGCAAAATAAAATATACAATTTCATGAGAATTCAAAGGTCCCATTAAGAAAAGAAATATTTCAGATTAATAAAATTATTTACTTTAGTGATTCAAAATATAGTCTTTTAAGTGTATTGGACATTTTCGTGAATGTATCAGTTTATTGCAAAACATACCTGCCAGTGATAGCACCACCATTCAGTCTCTTTTGCTCAATATCGTCAATGTTGATCATGATGTTTTGTAACAGTGTATCAATGACAGTTATACCTTGAAGCTTCCTGCCTTATGTAGACAGACACTCAAGTGATTCAGAAGCAATTGAGGAAAGGGAGAAAATGAGGGAACACAATAATTCCTGTCTTCTGCTTCTTTAACAATTTTTTTTTCAGAGAGCTTCCTCTGTAACTGATGATTCATCCGACTCTCCCCTGTCTGTTTTATTATCACATCCTATTTCTCTAACCAAACTTTAAGTAGGAAAAAAAAAATGATGTGTATTAGGAGAAAACGTCATTTGAACTTTGTGAGTTGTTATCTTAGTTTTTAGAATAACAGCAGATACTTGTTTCTTTTCTGTGAACCAAAGGTTAAAAAGACCTCTTTCTTTGTATAATTATTTAATCTCATAGGTGCATGCAGTTCAAAATAATGCCTTGCCAATAACTTGGGTAGTCAGAAAAGTCATGACCTGTTTTTCCATGCAAAAATGTGTCATGACTTTTCTGATGACCAGATACTATCCATAATTTCTTTTGAATTATTTAATTTTATTATTATTATTTTTTAATTTGCTATAGCATATCATGCTCACCCGAGAGAGAGAGAGACACAGAGAGAGGCAAAGTGAGAAAGCAAGCTTTCTGGTCCAGGACTCAAACTGCAGTTGGCCATGTGAGAATCCAGTGCTCTAACCACCATGCCACCTGCTGGCCCTGGTATCCATATGTTTGATATTTTGATATTTAGATGTCTTTTTTATTGAGTAAGTAAATAATGACTGGTTAATACATTATCATCAAAAGTAGGTTAATCATAAAAAGTAGTTGAAAATTGGATGTATTTTGTCTTTCTTACTCAGTGCTGTATCACCGGGGCTCAGTATAGTTACCCACATTAGTCAGGAATATTTGCTGGACAAAATCATGGCTGCACAAGTGAAAATAGAAGATGAGAAAATGTGCATGATGGATTTTAGAAAATAAATGCTCTCTTCAGCTATGCCACCAGGTCAGGGTTATTGCCATCTTTCTTTCCCTTGTTGTCATATTGCTTTAAAATAGAGGGTTTCAATGGCAGTGCTATTAATGATTTGGGCTGGATAATTCTTTGTTGGAGGGGGTGAGAGGATGCCCTGTGAAACGCAGGATGTTTAACAGCATCCTTTGCCCCACCTATAAGATAGGTAGTATCCTTCTAGTTGTGACAACCAAAAATGTCTCCAGGTATCCCCTTGGCTGCAAAATTATCCTGAAAACCATGACTAAAAGCAGGACATGAATGACTCAATTAAGGCTAGAGGTCTCTTTGGTTTATTAGAAACCTATGAGCCTGTTCTTACCAAATTTCCTCTTCCCATGTTTGAGATAGCATCACTTAAAACTTTTTCGTGTTCTCAGTGCTACTGGTGAGTTTGCACCCTGTGAGGCAAACAAACATACCATAGGACAAGATGTTGGAAACTGTGGGCTATGTCGATGGCTTACATAATTTCTGTGGTAAAGAACCCTTCTGTTTTGGGATCAGCAGTTAGCGTAATGGCTATGTTGCTGGACTCCCACGTGGTCGACCGCGGTTCGAGTCCCGGACACAGTGCCTTAAATTCACACTGGGCGCGTGTGCGTGCGTGCCCAAGATCCCAAGAGGAGAATGGAGGAGAAGGGATTGCGGCGTGGCCAACCCCCCTGGGGGGTGATTTCCTGCTTTCTGTCTCTCTCTCTCTATCTATCTGTCTGGCGAGGGCACGCACTCTACAGCAAAATCCTCTCCAAAAAAAAAAAAAAAAGAACCCTTCTGTTTTGTATTTTATCAAATGCTGTGTAGGCTGACATTCATAAGACTTGCTAAAAGATGAACTAATAAAAAAATTTCATATTTGGATGAACGTGCCTATTGCAATAAGATCAAGTGGCTGTAAAAATGAATAATTTAATTCAAGTTAATTTGGGCAAGACGTTTTTACTTTGCATAAGCATTTTTAAATTGTTTGTGTTTTTATTAAGTGGAGATGAGAAAATAGACTGTGATAAAGGCCCTCGTGTTTCAGCCTGTAGGAAAAACATGAGCAGTCTTTTAACAGTAACACCTACTAATGTATATATTTACATAATCTCTATGAAATGTTACCATTGTTAAGCACATATTATAGGTGAGGAAACTAATTTAAGAAAATTAAAGAAACTTGATTCAAATCATAAAAGTATAATTTAGAAGGTCAGGATGTTTATATCAGTTTTGAAACCAAGATTTTTGTTTGTTTGTTTATTTTTTTGGAGAGATTTTTGCCATAGAGTGCATGTACTTTGCTGGAGAGACAGAAACAGAGAGACAGAAAGTGAGCAATCAACTCTCGAGGGGATAACCATGCTGCAATACTCTCTCCTCTCAGGATTTTGGGCACACATGCACATGTGACCGGTGTGTTTCCTGCTATCTGGTCCAGGACTCAGGCTTGGTTGATAAAGTGAGAGTCCACCACCCTAACCACTATGCCACCTGCTGGCCCCACAATCAAGGTTTTAAGTTGGATATAACCTCTGCGAAAACAGTGGGTTATGTGCTTTGCTCCCAAGTCTCTCCCAAGGCCTAAAACAGTGCTTGTCACATGTAGGTGGGAAAGGAAGGAGAAAAAGACTGCAGAGAGAAGGAGAAAGAAGTACAGAAGAAAGGAAGAAAAAAAGGAAACTTATACCACACGGTGTTTTTGTCTCATTCTCAGTGCTGTGTAGCAAAAGTCTTGTTTTATATACCTTGAAGACCTTGAATAATTATTTCGTACCCTTGTTCTCCATCCCTTGCCATCCATTCTCTGTTCCTCTCAATAACATCCCACAGAGAAGTGTCGTCAAAGTTATCCAATTACAAAAGTTCTTTTGGGGACTAATGAGAGATGATTGTGATGCTCCAGTGACAATAGTGGAATAATTTTAGTGGATATTTTTTATTTCTCTTTTCCTGGCAGATAAATCATATATGGATGTTTAAAAGTGCTTGTTTTTATTTGCTATTGCCAGATGTTTTCCATTTCCATGACAAGAGTCTTTTTCCACGCGTATTACAAATCACATTGATTTTGAGCCATAATAGAGACAAAATGAATATGTAAAACCTATAAAATAGACTTTCCTTCCATATCGTATATTTGTTTTACTCTGATTATACATTTAGCACACATCCATTGTGAGAAATTGAGAGAAGTGAGAACAATAAAAATAACTGTTTTTATTTCAACATTATTTGTTTTGCCTTTTTGGGGGGGTGAATGTTAAGAGAATATATTATATTGAGTAAATCTTATCATTTCAAAGAATATTAATTCAGGAGTGCTTAAATTGCCAGTGTCATGTTTGTCTCAGCTTGAAAGCTTATCTCAGATTTAAAGGAGATCGAAAGGGAGAATATTTATTTGGGAACACAAACTTTTCAAAAGTGACTTTGCAAGATTTGAATAAAAGTTAACAAGAGTTAGTGTCAAAATCTACTCTGCTGATTCCCCCAAGAGGCTCTGGGCATTACTCTTACTGTCATTTAGCTGTAAGTCTATAAAATTAGTGTAATAGTGCACTGTAGCAAGGTTGTGAGGATCAAAGTGAATTTTACAAAAACTGCTGAGGAAAATATGTCTTAAGGGGTGTGTGTGTGTGTGTGTGTGTGTGTGTGTGTATGGTCACGCACATTTGTTTGTGTTTAAAGAAAACAAGATTTCAAACACCATTTATTATGTTTCCAAAAAGAAACTACCTTAGTCGATGTAAGTGCTCTATGATTCAGTTAATGTCAAATAACTGAATATACCATTGGACAATAGCTATGCCCTGTGTAACAATAGAAACCTGACCTACAACCTCTGCAGAAACCAGCCTGAGAAGCTAAAATCCAACTTAAACCTAAACCAGCCCAAGGAGCCACATTATAAGCTCCATAGCAATTAGTTCACAATGATCAGGATTTGGTGAGTAATTGATAGCTTTCCTACTTTTTGTCACCTGGTCCAACTCAGGACGAATCCGAGAAAGCCACATATGCACACTCCAAGCCAATCACCTGTGTCCTCACTTCTAGTTAGCCTACTTCTAGCTTCCTCAGACCAACACCTTCAGTCAATGTTCCTGAAAACCTTTCCTTTTTTTTTAAGTGTATTTATTTCGTGAGAGAGAGACTCCCCTCTCCACCTGATTGCCTGCTAGGATCACAGGCCTGGGCCTGTGCTCACCCAGAGCCTTCCCATATGGCTCCAGTGTCATGCAGCAGCAACCTCTGCCTGCATCAAGGCCACCGGGCCTTTTTTGCACTAAAGACTTACTAATTCCTCTGCTTGCCTTTGAGTCTCAGTCAAATGCAAACAGTGATGGTTGATTTTCTCATTTGAGTAATTTTGTTTATTTACTGATTTTTTTTTTTCGAGAGAGAGGGCATGGGAACTAATAAGGGCACGGAAAACCTATTCCATGAAATCATGGAAGGAAACTTCCCAAGTCTAGAGAGGCACTCGGACATCCAGACCTAAGAAATACAAAGGACCCAGGACCAGCAGTTAGCATAATGGCTATGTCTCTGGACTTCCATGTAGTTGAGTACGGTTCATGTCCTGGACCCAGTGGCTTAAAATTCATGCTGGGCGCATGTGTGTGTGTGCCCAAGATCTTGAGAGGAGAATGGAGGAGAAGGGATTGCGGCATGGCCATCCCCCTTGGGGGGTGATTTCTCACTTTCTGTCTCTCTGTCTCTCTCTGTCTGGTGAGCGCACACTCCCTATAGCAAAAACCTCTCAAAAATAAATAAATAAATAAAAGAGGGACCAGCAGTTAGTGTAATGGCTATGTCGCTGGACTCCCACGTAGTCGACCGCGGTTTGAGTCCCAGACCCGGTGGCTTAAACTCACTCCAGGCGCGTGTACGTGCGTGCCCAAGATCCTAAGAGGAGAATGGAGAAGGGATTGTGGCGTGGCCATCCCTCCTGAGGGGTGACTTCTTGCTTTCTGTCTCTCTGTCTCTCTCTGTCTGTCTGGTGAGTGCATGTGCCCTATAGCAAAAACCTCTAAAAAAAAATAGAAAGAAAGAAAGAAAGAAAGAAAGAAAGAAAGACAGACAGACAAAGGACCCCATATAGAATCAACCCAAGAACTTTCCCAAGGCACATCTTAGCCAGACTGGCCAAGACCACAGATAAAGACAAGATACTAAAACTGGCAAGAAAGAAGCGAGAGGTGACTTACAAAGGTCATCCCATCAGGCTAACACCAGACCTCTCAAAGGAAACAATGCAAGCAAAGAAAGAAAGGGAAGACATATTGAAAGTGTTAAGAGAGAAACAATTTCAACCAAGATTATTATATCCAGCAAGATTATCCCTCATATGGGAAAAAAAATTAAAATCTTCTCAGACAAACAAAACCTGAAAGAATTTACCAACACCAGACCAGCTCTTCAAGAAACTCTAAAGAGAGTCCTGTCCCAGGAAAACCAAGAATGAACAGCCAGAAATAAGGGAATGAAAGACAACCAAGACAATGGTCAATTTAAAGGTAAGGACAAATTTGGAAATATCGATAACATTTAATGTTAATGGATTAAATTCTACTATCAAGAGACACAGGCTGGCTGAATGGGTTAAAAAACCAGAAACCTACTATCTGTTGCCTACAAGAAATGCATCTCATTGATAAAGACACATATAGACTAAAAGTGAAGGCCTGGAAAAAGATATCCCATGCAATGGGAACCAAACAAAAGCTGGAGTAGCAATACTACTTTCTGACAAAATAGCCTTTAAAACAGACTGTTCGAAGAGACAGAGAAGAGCACTATATTGTAGTTAAAGGGTTAATCCATCAAGAAGATATAAACACTAATAAATATCTATGCTCCTAACACAGGAAGATGCAAATATGTGAAGGAAAGACTATTTGATCTAAAAGGAGAGAAAGATTGCAACGCATTAATTGTTGGATACCTCAACACCCCACTATCTCCTCTGGACAGAACTTCTAGACAAAAAATAAGTAAAGAGATAAAGAATCTAAATGATACCATAACTCAAATGGACTTTACAGACATCTATAGAACTTTCCACCTGAAAACCACTAGATATACTTTTCTATACCACACATGAAATCTTTTCAAAGATTGACCACATAATAGGGCACAAAGAAAGCCTCTACAGATTAAACGGCATAGAAACTATGTCCAGCATCTTCTAAGATCATGATGGAATTAAACTTGATTTTAATTTCAAGAGAAATCCTCAAAATACACAAACACAGAACCAGCAGTTAGTGTAATGGCTATGTTGCTGGACTCCCATGTAGTCAACACAGTTCGGGTCCTGGACCCAGTAGCTTAAACTCACAGGAGCATATGCATGTGTGCCCAAGGTCCTGAGAGGAGAACGGAGGAGAAGGAATTGCAGCATGGCCATCCACCCTGGAGAGTGATTTCTCTCTTTCTCTCTCTATGTCTCTCTCTGTCTTTCTGGCAAGGACACGTACCCTATAGCAAAAACCTCTCCAAAATAAATAAATAAATACACAAACACATGGAAATTAAATAGCCTACTCCTGAATGACTTCACTACTACTGAAAAAATTAAACCTGAAATAAGATTAATGGAAACCAATGACAATGACACAAGTTTCCATAATCTTTGGGACACTGCTAAAGCAGTCATAAGAGGGAAGTTCATAACAATTAGTACACATAAGAGGAAGATGGAAAGAAGGCAAATGGGATCACCTAACATCATGCCTTAGAGAATTGGAAGAGCAACAGCAAAAAGATCCAAAAAACTCCAGGAGAAAGGAGTAAATGAAGTAGAAAATAAACAAACTATACAGAAAATAAATGAAAGTAAAAGCTGGTTCCTTGAAAGATAAACAAAATCGATACACCACTATCAAGACTTACTAAGAAGAAGAGAGAATGGAACCAGGTAAATCAAATTTGCAGTGAAGCTGGCAATGTAACAACAGACATAATGGAAATACAAAACATCATTAGAGGATACTATGAACTACTATATGCACAGAAACAAGAAAATCTGGATGAGATGGACAAATTCCTGGACACATATAATCTACCAAGATTGAACCAGGAGGATGTAGAAAGTCCATAACAAGCCAGGAGATAGAATCAGTAATAAATAACCTCCCAACAAAGAAAAGCTCTGGTCCTGATGGCTTCATCTTTGAATTCTACAAAACTTTTAAAGAAGAGTTAACTCCCATTCTGCTCAAGTTGTTTCTAAAGATCCAAAAGGGCAAAACTCTCCTAAATTCATTCTATGAAGCCTCTATTACCATTATCCACAAAACAGAAAAGGATAGGACAGGAAGGAAAATTCTAGACCAATATCCCTGATGAATAAAGATGCAAAGATTCTCAACAAGATACTAGCAAATCATATCCAACAACATATAAAAAAGATTATACATCATGACCAAGTAGGTTGGTCAACATACGTAAATCCATAAACGTAATACACCATATTAACAGAAAGAAAGATAAAAAAACATATGATCATATTGAATGTTGCAGAAAAAGCATTTGATAGATTGCAATATCCCTTCATGATCAAGACTCTTATCAAAATTAGCATAGAAGGGTCATTTCTCAACACAATAAAAGCTATCTATGAAAAAAACCATAGCTAACATCATCCTGAATGGAGAAAAGTTGAAACATTTTCCACTAAAATTGGTACAAGAC
>NW_006159901.1:2535017-2549890 GCF_000334495.1 Tupaia belangeri chinensis | reverse complement strand
ACCAAAGAAGTTAAAGACCTCCACAAGGAAAACTACAAGAAGCTAAAAAAATAAATTGAGAATGACACAAAAAAGTGCAAGGACATTTCATGTTCCTGGATTGGAAAAATTAATATAATCAAAATGGTAATTCTACCCAAATTAATCTACATATTTAATGCAATCCCAATCAAAGTGCCAGAGACATTCTTCATAGATCTAGAAAAGACAATTATACAATTTGTCTGGAATCATAAAAGACCTCATATTGCCAAAGCAATCCTTCACAAGAAGAGGGAAGTGGGTTATACCTCACTCTCAGACTCAAATATATACTACAAAGCTGTGGTAATCAAAACAGCATGGTATTGGCACAGAAATAGACAGGAGGACCAATGAAACAGAATGGAGTCCCCAGAAATAAACTCCCAGACATATAGCCAACTGATTTTTGACAAAGGGTGCCAGTCAGTCCAGTGGGGAAAGGAAAACCTCTTTAGCAAATGGTGCTGGAAAAACTGTATATCCACCTGCAGAAAGATGAATCTGAACCCCTACCTCTCATCATCGACAAAAGTCAACTCAAAGGGGATCAAAGATCTAAACATAAGACCTCAAACTATAAAACTACTACCGGAAAACACTAGGAAAACTCTGGGAGACAATGAGGTAGGCAATGACTTATCAAAAAAGACCCCCAAAGCTCAGTAAATAATCCCAAAAATAGACAAATGGGATTACATCAGATTAAGAATTTTCTCCATGGCAAAAGACACAGTAATTAGTGTGAATCAACAGTCCTCAGAATGGGAAATTATTTTTGTAAACTATCGTCAGATAAAATATTGATAACCAGAATACACAAGGAACTCAAGCAGTTGTCCAGAAAAAAAGATGATCAACCCTATTGAAAGATGGCAGAATGAGTTGAAAAAAATCACTCTCTAAGAAAGACATAGGAATACCCAAAATGCATATGAAAAAATGCTCATCATCCCTCATTGTAAGGGAGATGCAGATTAAAACCATAATGAGAGACCATCTAACCCCAGTCAGAACGACTAAGACTAAAAATAAAATAAAATAAAATAAAATAAAATAAAATAAAACAGAAAATAAGTGCTGGCGGAAGTGTGGTGAAAAGGGAACTTTCCTACACTGTTGGTGGGAATGTAAATTGGTCCAGCCACTCCGGAAAACAATTTGCAGATTCCTTAAAGACCTACAAATAGAACTATCATTTGATCCAGCAATCCCACTTCTTGGTATCTACCCAAAGCACAGAAGAATTCTTAATCAGAAAGTGCTTGCACATCGATGTTTATTGTGGCATTATTCACAATTGCTAAGACAGGGAATCAACACAAATGCCCATGAACAGATGAATGGATTGAAAAACTGTGGCACATATACCCTAAGGAATACTACTCAGCCATAATAAACAAGACCCTAGCTTTTGACAGAAAGTGGATGAATAGGATAGATTTACTGCTGAGTGAAGCAAGCCAGGAGATGAAGGAGAGACATTGCATGTCTCCACTTACTATATACTCTCTGTACTGTATGGTCGAAACTAAATGACTGAAGGAAACTAAGTCAATGGTTTTGAATATCAGATATAGTGTGGGAAAAGGGTGGGCGAAGGAGTATAGTCTGAGGAAGGACATTAAGGAGAAAAACAGAAAGGGAAAGCATTAATGGGACAAAGAAATGGGGTATTATCTGTTGAAATAACTTTATAGTATTATCAACCAGAGTGGGGAGAAATGCACACATGTTGGAATATTCACTTAGTAAGTTAAGTAACATTATTCAATGTATAAGAGAACTTGAAATAGAAAAAAAAGAAAAAAAATTTTAAAACTAGAACTCCAGTTTACTGAGGAAGGAAATTTCCAGGGCTAGTGTGCTGTGAAAACCAGGCACCAATGCTGGTGAGCAAATGTTACTTTTGTTTGCTGCTTGTAACCTACAGCAGGCCTCCTGACTAAATGTTATCTCTTGTCCCAGGCTCACAAATGACCAAGGATATGATTGTTGCTATCTTTATAGCCCCAGACATCCTTCTCATTTCTCTCAGACCTAGCCCCCATGACATTGATCTTAAAGAGGGCATTATATCCTACCCTCTATCTTATAGTTTGCTGACACAATTACCCTTCTAACTCCTGAAAATAAGGAACAAGCTTCTTTCTATGTCCATCTACAAATAAATACAAGGGGAAAATTCATCTCAGGAAGTCACTTCTCCAGTGGCTTCTCCCTCTCACTCTTGACTCAACATTCTGTGTCTAGAATACTTCTTTCTGTGTATTTCAAGTGACTCCCCACTGGCAGAAAAATCACAAATGGTGACCCAGAATCATAAGTGGTGACCCAGAGTCACAATTGGCAAGATAAATATAAATAAACCTTATGATAATTAATCCAAGAACAGAGGAATAATTAATTAGTGATGTTTCAAAGGAATTTATGCTTAATACACAAAGTGAACACAAATTGCCTTAGTTAAGGTAGCTAAAATTCTTCAGTTCCTTTAGGGTAACCTAAATACCTCAGTGTCAGTCAATCAGTGTTTGGTGACTCTATCTGGTGACTTCTGTTTGGTGACTCTGCCGGTTCCTGCAGTCAGAGAGAACTTTATGGACCATTTGCATCCAGACAAGAAGCAAAGGAGAGAAAAGAAAGAATAAAATAGAGGCTTTTAGTTGCTTTGGCCAGAAAAAAAAAAAATGATACTAATATATCACTTTATCACCATTGTATTGGAAAGAACTAATCAGTTGGATAGTGGGTTGAGACATTCCATTTTAGTGTACCCCACAATGGAAAGTAAATTTAGTAAATTCAGCTTGCCTCTGCAACTTTTTTTTCCCAAATTAAATCATTAAATAAAATTTTACTGAATCATTTTAAGATATCTACTTTATTCTACAAATATTGAAACTGGACCATCCCCTCATAGCACAGCAGTTAAGTGCTATGCATATAAACCAGATCCTAGCCCAGCAGGTGGTACATTGGTTAAACCAAGATGGCCAACTGCACTATTCAAGTCCTGAACCCAGAGGCTTGAAAATCACACTGGTCCTTAGTTGGTGTAATGGCTGTGTTGCTGGACTTTCATGCGGTCAACTGAGGTTCGAGTCCTGGATCCAATGGCTTAAACTCATGCCAGGTGCCTGTGCATGAGTGCCCAAGATCCCAAGAGGAGAATGGAGAAGAGGGATTGTGGCATGGTCATCCCCTGCCAGGGGCTGATTTCTTGCTTTCTGTCTCTCTGTCTCTCTCTGTCTTTCTGGCGAGCACATGCATCCTAAAGCAAAAACCTCTCAAAAAAAAAAAAAAATCACACTGGTCCCAATTGTATGCATGCTCCAAATCCTGAGAATGGAGAAGGGATTGTGGAGTGGCCATATCCCATGGAGTATGCTTTCTTACTTTTCTTCCTCTCTCTTTCTGTCTATGTCTCTCTCCAGTGAGTGCATGTGCCCTATAGCACAGGACTGAATCAATTCTAATTCTAGAAACCCCAGTGGGTAGAAAAACACACTAGGCATGTGTGTGTATGTGTGCACATGCATGCTGAGAATCCTGACAAATGGAGACATGCAGTAAAAAAGGATTGTGAGAGACCATACCCCACTGTGGGATTCTTACTCTCTGTCTTCTCTCTCTCTCTGGCAATAAAAAAGTTTAAAAAAATTTTAAAAAGAACATTATTTCACTGATCATTTAAGTCATTAATTTAACAAATCCGGTTTCTTTGCTTCCCATATCCCAATTACAAATGTCTCTATGCTTGCACAACATAAATTATTCAATTTGTTAATTTGCTGGGGGGGTATAGAATTTATTTAATTCACAAGGGAAATACAGTTTATACCTTTTTATCAAATATATTTTTATTCAGATTAACCTCCATGTCATAGAAATATGGCATATTAAAAAGACAACCAGAGTATTACATATTAACTTTATACCAAAGCTTTTTCAACATTGCATTTTTTATCATGTATTATTTATTTTATGATTTCTTATTCATATTTAATTGTTGTACATCTCTAAAATACACAATATGTTTTTTTCAAAGGCTGCATGCACTATGTGACAATTGAGATATTGCCATAGACATAATTTTTTTCTGATACATTTTTGGATGAATTAATTTACATTCATTCCCTAAGCATCATCATAACATACAAAGTGTGATTTCCCATCCAGAATATACTGCATAGTGGCTTAATCATGCATGTTATCATCAGTAATTTTCTATTTCTAGTTTCATATATAAATATATACATATATATTTATATATATGTGTGTGTATATATGTGTGTGTGTGAGTGTATATATATATATGTGAGTGTATATATATATATGTGTGTATATATAACTAGGATGTGTGCCCACACCAGAAAGAGACAGAAAGAAACACTGCCCCTCCCTCCTCCGCTGGGCGGGATGGCCATGCCATAATCACTTCTCCTCCATTCTGTTCTGGGGATTCTTGGCATGCACATACCCATGCCCAGCATGAGTTTTAAGCTGCCGGATCTGGAGTTCAAACTGCAATAGACCATGTGGGAGTCCAGCAACATAACCATCATGCCATCAGCTGGTGCCAAGGAATGTTTTTTCTTGAGTTTTTTGGCTGTTCATATCTCTTCCTTGGAGAGTTATCTGTTCAGCTCACCTGCCCATCTTTTAACTGCATTAATTGCTTTTTTTGCTGGCAAGCTGCTTGAGTTAAACCCCTATTTCTGACCCTCTGCCCTTTCCCACCCTCCTCACAAACACTATCTCTGGACTATCTCTGGTGTCTACCATTGTTTTCCATTCCTTTTCCCCCATATTTTATTGGTCACACAATTTCTTAAATAATCTAACTACTTTTGATAGTAAGTTCAGCTTCAAGAGAATACTACCTTCAAGTCTACTTATTTATTTTAACCAAACATATTAAATAAGTAGATATTGTAAGGCAAATAAAGAAATTTTAATGATAATATGTTTTATGGAATCAGTTTAGAAATTCATTATGGGAAATATGATGAATTGTAAATAAGAACAGAAAGTAGAAATAAATAAACATTGGTTTAAATAAATAAACATTGGATAATGTTTGCTTGAAGAGGCAATCCTTGTAATGGGAGAATATATTTGTAAACTCTCCCTTGGATAAGGGACTGACAACCAAAGTATACAGGGAACTCAAGCAGCTTGCCAGCAAAAAAGCAATTAATGCAGTTAAAAGATGGGCAGGTGAGCTGAACAGATAACTCTCCAAGGAAGAGATATGAACAGCCAAAAAACTCATGAAAAAACATTCCTTCGCACCAGCTGACGGCATAATGGTTATGTTGCTGGACTCCCATATGGTCTATTGCAGTTTGAGCTTCAGATCCTGCAGCTTAAAACTCATGCTGGGCATGGGTATGTGCATGCCCAGAATCCCCAGAGCAGAATGGAGAAGTGATTATGGCATGGCTATCCCTCCCGGCGGGGGGTGGGGGGGTGTTATTTCTCTCTTTCTGTCTCTCTCTGGTGAGCACACACATCCTAGAGCAAAAATCTCTCTCTACAAAAAAGAAAAGACAAAGAATGAAGAAATAAATAAAGGAGAAAAAGAAAGAAAGAAAGAAAGAAAGAAAGAAAGAAAGAAAGAAAGAAAGAAAGAAAGAAAGAAAGAAAGAGAGAGGAGAAGAAAGAAGAGGAAGAAAGAAAGAAAACACCCCTTATCATATAGGAGATGCAAAACAAAAGCACAATGACATGTCACTTAACTCCAGTTAGAATGGCTAACATTAAAAAAAAAAAGGAATAAATGCTGACAAGGCTGTTATAAAAAGTAGCGGCTGCAGTAAAAAGGAAACTCTCCTACACTGTTGGTGGGAATGTAAATTAGAATAGCCACTGTGGAGAATAATTAGAAGATTCCTCAAAGACCAACAAATAGAACTACCATTTGATCCAACAATTCCACTCCTGGATATCTACCCAAAAGATAGGAATTCGCTCAGTCAGAAAAACATTTGCACATCCATTTTTATTGTGGCATTATTCACAATTGTTAAAATATGGAATCAACCCAAATGTCCAAGAATAGATAAATGGATTGAAATAGTGTGGTACGCATATACTCTGAGATACCACTCAGCTATGAAAAAACTATGAGACCCTAGCATTTGATAGAATGTAGAAAAACATGGTGGATTTAATCCTAAGCAAAGCAAGCCAGACTATGAAAGAGTGGCATTGTATGTCCTCACTTAATACATACTGAATGTCTGCACTGTATGGCAGAAACTGAAAGATTGGAAGGCATGAAAGTAAGGAAAGCAACTGTGGATACCAGGGATAGTGTGGGAAGAGGATAAGAAATATGGGGATGGCAGCAGAGGAAATAATTGGGAAAAAAATAAACAAAAGCAAAACATTGAACAGACACAAAAATGGAAAATTATCTGTGGATGACAGTATGCATGATAATATCCTTGACTGGATTAAGACACAGTGCATTCATGCTGGGAAAATTCACTTTCTATGTTGTGAAGATATACAGTGAGTAAATGTTAAAAATAAGAAAAAATAAAATATTAAAAAATCAGAAAGAGTTGATGTGCACCATCACTGTGGCTCTGAGTCCCCCTTAACCCACAAAATTGGCATTTATTCAAGGCTTAGGGTCTCTTCGCATATATGTTTTAAATTTATTTATGTCTTCGCATTTATGTTTAAAAAAATTATTCCAATTCTGTTGCTACACTGTTCTTTTCCTTTCCTTCTATAAGATTTAATAAAGAAAAATGGAGTTGTTTATGTCACAGAAAAATCATAGGAAAGCTCTTGGAAGAGTTAATGCTGTAATTTTAAAAAGGTGAACTAGGACAAAAATAAATCAAAGCCTTGTGTAGCAAAAAATAAATAAATAAATAATGAATTTTTAATAAAATTGCTTGCATATTTAGTGTTTAATAAGTTTCTTCCCTGATCCTTATATTAATAACAAATTAAATAAATTTAAAATAGTGTACATGTGGATTCTTAGTTGCATATCACTAGATATGTAAATGATGACTATTTTAACATGCAGTGCATGATTACTTCGAATTACAGTATTTGAAAGAGAATTGTTTAAAGGGTGATTCATGCATTGGTATGAACTGTCCTAAAAATAATTGGTTAGGAGAACTATGGTACCATTTGACCTGCTGTGAGTGTTTCGCATGATTATAACAAGCACTAATGAATTAGCTTCAGCTCTCCTAATAGCAGTTAGTCTTTTCCACACAATTTTCTTAAAAATAGGTAGCAAAAGCTATAGAACCAATTTACATCAAAATTTGTTATATATTATAAATTAGCTATATATCAGCTAACATTGTTCTCATCAATAATATGCTCACATCAGCCATTTCAATTAGAAATAGCTAAAAATTATAAAATGAGTGCATATAGATTAGTGTTTCACTCTACTTTTGTTAGGAGTCGAAATTTTCAGTTTGTGGTTGATTTAAGAACTGGCATATTCAGGGATGGAGCATCAAATATTCACTCATGTATTAATATTTTAAAGTGCTTGATCAGTGCAAAATTAAGTACTTTTAAAAATTTTATTTGAAAATGTCTATCCATATATAGCAGCTAACCTACTATACATGGTTCTCTGAAATGTTTAAACATTCCTTTATACCTATATGTGTGGGTCTCTGTGTGTGTATACATATATATATATATATATTCAAATCAGAGACATAAATATGTCAGTGTAAAGAATGACAAGATATTGGGTTACACAGAGAATAAACAAAATCATGCTAACTTTTATCTAAAGCTTTTCGGGATAACAAAATAAAATGTAAAAAAGAAAAAATAAATTTAAAACAGCACAGGGAAATATACAAGTGCCATTAGAAAAAAAGTAGAAAAATAGGAAGAAAATGGAATCAGATATTTAAAATAGAAGTTACAAAGGCACAAATGCAATAAGAATGAAATAGATTAAGGATAAGCTCCTTAGTACTTAAGCAAGCTAGATGCCTAGCCCAATTCATACAAGAAGTGACAGAGGGCCATTTGGAAAAACAAACTGGTTGACCTCTCCCTCTCCTGGATTTGTGCTAAGCAATAAGTAAAAATGTCATTAACCCAGAGGTTAAGTAATTAGTGTGGAAATTGGAACAGCAGAATTAGAAGAGTGTTTCTGATAGCTGCTAAGTAGGTAACAAACCACCTTAAGAAGACAATCACCAAGAAACTGAAACTTAAATCTTGTAGCATAGCTTACTGCTGTTTTTACTGCACTGTAGGTTGAAACCCACATGAAATTTATAATCTGTGCTTTAAAACAATGTGCATACAGTCAAAAATCATAAAATGATAAAGTAAAAACAATGAAGGAGTGGCACCAAACTAAACAAATTAAGCCATGCTTAAAGGAAAATGTTTGGAGCCAGCCTGTGGCAACTAGATTCCACTTGGCTCACTGTGCAGTTCGAGTCCCATACCTGGAAGCTAGAAAAACACAGCCAGGTGTATGTGTCTCATAGACAATAGTGACCAGTTTGCAGACAGAAGTCCATAGACCAGACTTTGAGTACTGGTGCTAAAAACTACACAGAAAAGGGTCAAGATCAAGATATTGGCAGAAAACACAGCAAAATAAAATTAAGATTTCAGTATAGAAGTTATCTGTGAATGTATGACCAAGGCACAGGGGCGGGGTTGGGGTGGGGGGAGCAGGTAGTAATAGGAATCCCTATTATAGGAGAGAGTTCTTAGTCCTATAGATGTTAAGTTAAATAATATCTCACAGCAGATAAACTCTTGGTTTTAAGATTTCTTTCTTTCTTTTTTTTTGGAGTTTTTGCCTTAGGTCATATATGCTTGCCAGAGAGAGTGAGAGACAGAGAAACTGAGAAGGAAATTAAGAAATCACCACCACCTTCCCCAGGAATAATGGTCACATCACAATCTCTTCTCCATTCTCCCTGGGGATCTTGGACACATGTGCACACGCCTGGTGTGATTTTCAAGCCACCAGGTCTGGTACTTGAACCACAGTTGGCCATGAAGGAGTCCAGCAATGTAACTGCTATGCCATTTGCTGGCCTGCTTGATGCAGGATTTAAGCCCACTCAGGGTGAGCTCCAAGGAAATACAAGGGACGATCTCTTGAGGGAGTCTTCATTATACACCTAGAATACATAAAGATTATGGATGTTACAGTGATCTATGAATAAATATGAAATAAGAGAACATAAACTGAATGCATAAGTACTAGAGAGAGTGGGGAGATGATCAGAAGAAAACAGTGAAGTGAAGCTAATCAACATACCGAGTAACAGGGACCAGCAGATGGTGTAATGGTTATGTCGCTGGATTCCTACACAGTTGACCACAGTACCAGACAGGCAGCTTAACACTCAGACCCAGCACATGTGCGTTTGTCCCCAAGATCCCAAGAGAAGTATAAAGGTGTGGCCATTCTCCCCTGGGAGGGAGGGGAGAGTGATTTCTCACTTTCCATTTCTCTGTCTCTGTCTTTCTGGTGAGTGTATATGCCCTATAACAAATACCGCTCTTAAAACAAAAAAAATACAGAGGAACTTCAAGAAACTTTTGTAAAATGTGTATTATACAAAAGTCATATATGGATTTCAAAACTTTATGCACCAATGTAAGCTCACATTTTAATTTGATTTTCTATGAACTTTTTGAAGTACCCTTATATGTACACTGGAGTAAATTCTGTGTTCCAGATTATGTCATAAAAAATGTATTGAAGATGTAGAATTGAGGTAAAGGAGTAGTGAGGAAGTAAAATCAGGTGTGAGCGAAGTCATCAAGGTGTGATCCAGCAATTCATATTGCAAGGTTTGCAAAGGAGGTCCTCAATCAGTGCAAGACTGTGTGCTGGGAAGTAATGTGGGATGCCTCAGAAGTAACTCAGTATCATCATTTAGGGGCTTGCACCTCAGCAGACCACAGATTAAACAAGTATTCTTTAAAGGATCATTGACATAAAGACTCTTCAGGTGTACATAACGCTCATAGCTATACTTATGTTCTATTGGTGAATAGTAAAAGGAAAAGTACAAGCTTCATACTTAAAATAAATTAGGAAGAATGGAAAATGATTACTGCTCCCACTTCAATAATTAGCCAAGAAAATTTATTCTGAGGTTTAATGGAGCCTTTGGAAAAAAAAAAGTTTGATAAAAAGCAGAATCATCACCTTTCTGAGTTTCCCATTTTCCATCTGTCACTCTGCCATGAATACCTCTTCATTTGTATTAATTTTTCAAAATTAGACATAAAATGTTTCTTGTGGATAATAGTGTCTGTCTCAATTTGTTAACCAAACTGTAAAAGTAAACCTAAATATGTAGTTAATTGATATTTAATCTGAGTTGCATGTTTGGTTAAATAATAAACTGTAAGGACTTAGAATCAAAGCCTTTTGCCAGACAAGTATATAATGACCTTTAACATGGATTAATATTCTAGTCCTGAGGATTTGAAAAAACCTATTAGGCAAATACATCATAGTCAATTTTATTTCTCTTAAAAAAGTTATAAATTTTTTGCTATGTTTCTCAAATAAGAAAGCACATTAAAAAGGCCACCTTCTTTTTCTACAATTTATGCTATAAAATATTATAACTATTGTTTCCATCAACCTAGAACTTAAAAGATTAGTTTCAATTATCAGCCTAAACACACAATGTCACAATGAGTTTATTGTGTTGCAAGGGTTCTATAAATAAAATTTATATTCATAAGTATACTTAATTTATATTAAAAGTTTAATTTTAGCCCTTTTATACTATTGCCTTATGCAGATATACTTTTCAGATACACTAACTTGGGTCCTAATAAAATAGTGAATTATAGACGAACATTTTAAGGTGTGTTAACCGCCTTTTAAGGTTTTCCCCTTCACAAGTAGCTGTTGCTTCATGCTTTAAATGTATGACTATCAGATTTTGCTCACAAATATATGGTGGTGAATGAATGCAATTCTCAATTTTCATTTGCAATATTTTTTTACCTTTAAAAAGTACAAATTGTGCAGATTAAATGAATTGGAACAATTAAAAATGTAACTAAACATAAACCCAACCAGGTGATATTACAAATCATGTGTTTTCAATTAGATACCCATAGTCTGCAAGTTAATTTAGTTAGACCAATGTATCCACATCATCAACAAAAATATTCATCATCATTATCACTTTTCAGCTGGCAGAAATTAGCAGCAGATGTTATGGAAGTTTTCCATGTTTATATTCAGAGATGTTCAACATTCCCCTGTGAATTCAAAATAGGAAAACACAATGAATCATGTCCCTGCAGTCATAGCAAACCATATTTTGCATCATAATAACCATTTGTCTAACGGAAATTCATCTCAGATTTGTTTCCCCTCAAAGGTAAGGAAGTTAGAGAACAGTTGGTTCTCAATAAAAATGTTCTTCATATTGCTTGGATTGAAAAATAGGAAATGGTTTTGTTTATAAATGTTCTGTACAAACCAATAAAACAACCAGAGGATTCCTGTATCACACTGTTTTGTTGTTCAATCTATATATTAATAAATAGTTATTTGAGGTTTATGACATTTTATTACTTTACCTTTCTAAATTAATAAATAACATTTTTTCTCACACCCACCATCCACCACCCACTTTACACAAACCACTTTCTGCCCTTACTGTCATGAGCACCCACACCCATCCTCTCCACCATTACATCTTCAGATCTCTTAGTCCCTGTCATAAAGTGCAGACACTTAGTACAAATTGAGCGGTATACACAATGTGTAATTTTCAAGGCTGGCTCACTTCTCTCAAAATGAAGTCTTCAAGGGACCAGCAGTGAGCGTAATGGCTATGTCGCCGGACTCCCATGTAGTAGACTGCGGTTTGCATCCCAGACCCGGTGGCTTAAAACTCACGCCGGGTGCGTGTGCATGTGTGCCCAAGATCCCGAGAGGAGAATGGAAGAGAAGGAATTGCTGCGTGGCCATCCCCCCTAGGGGGTGATTTCTCGCTTTCTGTCTCTCTGTCTCTCTCTGTCTGTCGAGCACACACCCCCCATCGCAAAAACCTCTCTGGAAAAAAAAAAAAAAGAAGTCTTCTAGTCATTCATTTTCAGTCAAATGATAGATCTCATTGGTTCAATATTCCATAGTATATGTGCCATGGTTTTTCAACCCAATTATCATCTTTGGGACACTTAGATTGTTCCATTTTGTATCAATTTTAAATAATGCTGAAATAAACATGGATGTGTAGATGGTTTTCTGGTTGAGTGTTTTCTTATCCTTTGGGAATGTAAGAAATGGGATTCCTGGGTCATAGGGAAGTTCTATTTGTATATTTTTTAAAAATCTCCATATTGTTTTCTACAGAAGTTAGACTAATATACATTCCCAACAACAGTGTAAGAGAGTTCCCTTTTCATCACAGCCTCATATATTTTTGATTCTCTCTATTCTAACTGGAGTTAAATGGTATCTCATTGTGGTTTTAATTTGCATTTCTCTTATGATAAGAGACTTTTATCATTTTTTCACAAGGCTCTTGGCCATTTTTAAGTCTCTCTTGGAGAGTTGTTTGTTCAATCTATCTGCTCATTTTGCTCATTTTTAAGTTTTTTTTTTTTTTATGTGTGAGCTACTTGAGTTCCCTATGTATTCTAGATATCAATCCTTTATCTACAGAATAATTTGAAAATACTTTCTCTCATTCTAAAGGTTGTCTTTTCATTTTAGTTATAGTTTCTTTTGCTGTGAGGAAGCTTTTTAACTTGATGCCATCCAATTTGTCTCTTTCAGGGACCAGTGCCTGTGCTTTAGGGGTCTTATTTAAGAAATCTTTGCCTATTCCAATGTCTTCAGAAGTTCCCCTGTGTTCTCTACCAGTAGTTTTGTGGTTAAAGTCTTTATACTTAAGTCTCTGCTACATTTTGAATTCTAGTTAATGGTGAGAGATGGTGTCCAATTTCATTTTTCTGCAGATGGATATCCATTCTTCCAACACCATTGTTGAGGTGACTTTCTTTTCTAAACTTCATTGCTATACCTTTTATCAAACATCAGTTAACTGTGTGATTTAGGGTTTATTTCTATATTCTGTTCTATTGGTCTATGTGTCTATTTTTGTGCCAGTACCATGCTGTTTTAATTATCGCTGCTTTGTAGTATAGTTTAAAGTTGATTAGTGAAACACTTCCTAGTTTATTATTTTGATAGAGTACTGCCTTGACAACATGAGGTTTTTTTTGATTTTAGACAAATTTTGTATTTTTTTTTCTATTTTTGTGAAGAATGTTTCAGGTAATTGGATTGAAATTGCATTAAATACATACATTAATTTGGATAGAACTGACATTTTTAATATATTGATTCTTCCAATCCAAGAGCTGAATGTCATTCTATTGTATATATCATACTCAACTTCTTTTCTCAGTTTTTCATAGTTCTCCTTGCAAAGAAGAAAATGGTTTTTATAATGACAAAAAGATAACTACATCCAATACCCCTGATGAGTACTGATACAAAAATTTAAACAAGATTCAGCAAACTGAATCCAACAACATATCAATAAGATTATACACTATGACCAGGTAGACTTTATCCCAGAGATAAATAAGGATAGGTCGGCATACATAAAACAATTAATGTAATATACCACATTAACAGAAAATAAGAAAAAAAAATCATATGATCATATCTATAGATACAGAAAAAGCATTGGATAAAATACAACATCCCTTCATGACTAAGACGCTCAACAAAATTAGGTAGAAGGGACATTCCTCAACATAATAAAAGCCATATATGACAGCTCTACTATGAGCATCATGCTTTAAAAGCTTTTCCATTCAAAACTGGAACGAGACAAGGTTGTCCACTATCTCCATGCCTTTTTAACGTAGCACTGGAGTTCTAGCCAATGTAGTCAGACAAGAGAGCAAAATAAAAGGCAGATAAGAAAAGAAAAAGTTAAACTGTCCCTATTTGCAGATTATATAATTATATGCCTAGAAAATCTAAAGGAATTCATGAAAAAAAACTTCTAGAATTGAGAAATGAATTCAGTTGAGTTGAAAGATACAAAGTTAACCTACAAAAATATATGACTTTTTTTTGTTTGTTTTTGGAGAGGTTTTTGCTACAGGGTGCAGGCACTCACCAGACAGAGAGAAAGAGAGAGAGACAGAAAGCAAGAAATCACTCCCCAGGGGGGATGGCCACGCCACAATCCCTTCTCCTCCATTGTCCTCTGGGGATCTTGGGCACCCACACACCCACAGCCAGCATGAGTTTTAAGCCACCAGGTCCAGGACGCCATCCGCAGTCAACTACTTGGGAGTCCTGCAGCATAGCCATTACACTAACTGCTGGTCCCTATATAACTTTTTATACAACAATAATGAACAGAGTGAGACAGATTGAAGAAAGAAATCCCATTACAACAGCTACAACACAAATAAGATACCTAGGAATAAATCTAACCAAAATGTAAATGGCCATTTCTTCTTACTTTTAAAGTAAAGAAGTATGTTATACAAATACAATATGAAACAGGAAAGTAAACATTAAAAAAAAGGACTAAAATAATTAAATTCTCTAATGTTTTCAGACACCTAAAACAAACTTGAAACTACAATTTAACATTGCACTTAGCACAGAATTTACTCAGAGCAAAGCCAAAAAGAAACTCATCTTTTAAGCATAAACATTTTTTAATATCAATTCTGAAAAGTAATTACTGTGTGGGTCTTGATATAAGAAGTGTGAGTAATGTGATAGATGACATTTTCAACTGAGTTTGCAGCAGAGATAAAAGCATTTTCTAAATAATATAACTTACCTCAGCATT
>NW_006159901.1:2533692-2535004 GCF_000334495.1 Tupaia belangeri chinensis | reverse complement strand
GGGGCGGGGGATGACATTTAAATATAAACCCTAAAGGCATTGGAAGCTGTGAGGGCATTAGACTGGTTATATAAAGCTGGTGATGTTAGTAAATGGGACATTAGAGAGCTATAGTTAGTAAGTTTGAGGATGGTTTCCCAAAGTTATTTCTTGAGGTATTAAATCACCATGATGTTCTGTGATGAAAAAAAGCCCATTACTTAAATCATGTTGGGAGTCATGACATGCTGTCTGTTCCTCTAAATTTTCAAAACTCTCATTAATACTTTTGAGAAGTTTTGTCACAAACAAATCTGGTTATAGTTGTAAACTTTGTATTTTTTAGTCATTTTACTATAAAATTTGTTTTTCATATCACATATTTTAATCCACTGATACATTCTCTAACTGATATTCCAGAGAACGAATTTCTTATTGGCAGACTGATAACTAACACATCCAGATAGTCCACTAATTTTTGACTATCATGTCTGGTTATCTCATCATCACTGTTTTCTCTTATATTTGTTGTTTTTCAACACATATAACTTTCAACAAATATAGAAACTTTATTTGAAACATAAATAAGACAAGGTGGGGCCAGTGGGTGATGTGGTATTTGTAGCACTGGACTCCTGCATGACTGAGAGTGGTTCAAGTCCCAGACCTGGCAGCTTGAAATTCACACCAGGGACATGTTCATGCTTGCCCCAAAACTTAGGAGAATGGAGGAGAAGGGATTATGGCATGGTTATCCCCTCTGGTGGGTGATTTCTTAGTTACCCTCTCACTATCTCTCTCTCTCTCTCTCTCTCTGTCTCTCTCTGATGAGCACATGCACCCTGTGGCAAAAAACTTTAAATAAAAAAGAGACAACGTGTTTATTTGTTAGAGAAATTAAGAGATGGAATTTAAACTCCCATGGAATGGGAAATTTGTTCATATCCTGAGACCTCTATGAGCAAACCAGATACTTGTTTACCTATGATCCAGTTCAGCTAAAACTGGGAGTGGGTTGTGGTGGAGATGTCTTTTAGGGGTGCTTGTCTCTCTCTTTCTGTATATCTCTTTCATTAACAAAGAAACAAACTTAAAAATGCATATTAAAAAAGAGCTTTGAATTTGTTTAAATTGGGGGTAGGAAAATATTAGGTTGATTATGAGAATCAGAACACAAAATAAGAATTTAGGTCCAGAGCCAGCCAATGGTTAAGATGGCTATATCCCACATGGCTAAATGTGTGGTTCAAGTTCCAGACTCAGAGGCTTAATAAACACACCACGTACACGTCTGTGTGTGTGTGCCCAAAATCCAGAGAGGAGAAAGGGAAAG
>NW_006159901.1:2510434-2533661 GCF_000334495.1 Tupaia belangeri chinensis | reverse complement strand
TTGTGGTGTGACCATCTCTTCTGGGAAATGCTTTCTCACTTGCCTTCTCTGTCTCATTTTCTCTGTCCTCTCCAGTGAGCACAAGTGTCCAATCACAGATTGAAAAACAAATATTTTATTCAAGTACTCTGTATGAAACTATGGAAAGCATAACAGGATGGGACAAAAGGTAAAGAATAATGTCCATTTTGACTCAGAAGTCTAACCTCAGCCTATTCTGCAGAGATTTTGCAATATGTATTAGGGGTGAGATGAGGGAGTATGGCCTTTTTGGGCATTTCTAAGAATGCAGCCGGAAAAATTCTATGGAAGGTGGAGCTATAAGCTGGAGAGAGACAGACTCACTGTCTAGTAAATGGATATAAGAAGCATCAGCTATATTTTATCCTACTAAATTTTAAAAGTTTAGCAGTTTTTTTTAATCAATAGTACCATTGGCAGTTCATTAACGATATGAAGTTCAAAAGATAATTATCTAAATCTAGGTCACCTCCAATTTCTCATAAACAACATGTTTATACATTTCTATTAAAATGCCACAAAGTTTAATGAATTCAAGTTGAAAACTAAAATAATGAAGCACCCAATCTGGACTGTGCCGTCCTCCATTATTCTGTCTCTGAATAAATGGTACTACCACGGAACTCATTCTTCAAATGCAGTAATTCAAGTGATATCCTTGATTTTTTCTCTTACCCTGTATATCCAGCCTGTGATCAAGCTATCTTTTGTTTTCTGTGAATTATCTCTTGAACCCATTTACTTTCTATTTTTTTAATTTCCATCTTTACTGAAGTGTAATTGTCCAAAAACTATATGCATTACGTTGTCAGGAAAGTCCTGACATATTTTTCTGTTTGTCTATGCAAAAATGCATCACAACTTTTTGGATGACCTAATATTTATGTTTACAAACTACCACTATGTCTTGCTTAGATATCCCAAAATATCTCTATATGTGTTTTATTACACACACACACACACACACACATAAACACACATGTATCTATATATGTATTTACACTGCTGCTGGAACTATCCTTCATAGCCAATATGATTATATATCTTTCCCTGTGTAAAACCAACTATTCAATTTCCATTGTTCTTTGAAAACCAAAGATCATTAACATGGCCCTAAAAGGCTTCTGTGGAAGTTGTCTTCCACCTGTATTTCTAGCCTCTCATAGTTTTTTGTTTTTCTTTTTCTCTTGTTCTATGCATCTGAATATGGCTTTTCTTCAACTCCTCTAGTATGGGCCCTCCACAGTACATATTACCTTCCACTTTATGTTCTTCTCACACACTGTTTCAATCTTCCAGGCATTCGAATTCTCTAGTCATGAATTCTCACACACACACACACACACACACACACACACAGACACGTGACTGGAAGTTAAGTTTTTGATGTACTTCAGATATCATCTAAATCATTAGCTCTTTAGGGAAGATTAACCAAAGACTTCCTGGATACCCACTCATATCCTCTTGGCCTTACATCCAGACAGAGTTTTGACTATGACTACCTTTAAAAATATACTTCTGTCATGTCATAAAGTGGCATGCTACTGGAGATGCTCTTCATTCACACTAATAAAGGTGTGAGAGGGAATTACTACTGCACAAGAATACCATCAACCAATGTTCCTCCCATTGTCTCAAGGTGGATAATTCTGAGGTCCAAAGACCACATCTATTTGTTGGAGAAAAAGGCTTGTTTTCAAGACAGTAAACACATCTTTAACACATTTTTATAAGGCTTTCTTTTCTCCTTTTTCTGCTTTAGTTTCTCTAATAACTCACTCCTGTTATCTAGCATCGCTTTCCCAGAAAAGCACCTATTTTCATCTCTAATTTTGGGGGTATGTATTGTTAACATGGTTAATGCTAATGTTGCATTTGAATGTAGCTGTTAGGATTAAATACTGGAAGTGAATCGCCCAGCACCATGGGCAGCATACCTGGTGAGGTTTTGGATAGAGATAATACTTAGTATACAGGAACTTCGCATTAGAAAACTCACTGGTGGAGGTTCAGGGTGCACGGGAGCTGAAAGTGAAGCTTTGCCTGATAAGGTAGTGGTTGCGTCTGAACAGTGTGGGTCACTTTATCAGGTAATTAAAGATTTCCACAGCACCTCATACAGTGTCTTACCTGAACTAGCTACATCGATTCATATAGCTAATCACTGACTCCTTCTTGGCCTCTGCTAGTTCTTAGGAACTACTCTCCTTAGTTCTCATATTCCACAGGTAACTTTCCTGAATACTTACAGTTCCTCTGAGTCTGACCAACCTCAAAATATTAGAAAGCCCTGAGTTTTTGCTTGTTTTTTTTTTTTTTTTTTAATTATCTCCACTTACGTTCTAGGTAATTTTATGCAGCCTCATGTATTATAATACCAGTAATATCTGGAGATACTTAATTCGATCTCTCCAACCCTTACCCACCTTTCTACTCCAGTCTCATAAATCTAAATTGCCATATTCAACATCTCCAGAGGCTATGTAATAGTTATTGCAATATCAATTTTTGTTATCTTTTTTCTCCAGCAATGTGAAATCCATCAATACTCCTAACTAGATTATTCTTGGAATGCTATCCACAATCTGATCACTTTTCACTTCCTCACCATCCTAGTCCAGATCATTATCATTACTTATCTGTAGTTTACATTTTAACTAGTCACCAAATGTTATCCTTATCCTTCTACATGACCTGCTCTACACACAGTTACCAACCTTGATCATCATAAACACAAATCAATTATGTTACCCCTATACTAAAAGCTATCCAATACATCTGCACCTTGATTCATCTAAGTCCTTACGTTGTCTCGATAACTGTAAAAGTTCCAGTCCTGGCTAATGCTCTGACCTCATCTCACATAATTCTCTCTATACTCACGTGGTTCTAACCATACTTGATTTTCTTTTTCTTTCTTTCTTTTTTTTTTTTTTTTTTTTTTTTTTTTTTTTTTTTTTTTTTTTTTGCTTTCCTTTAGTTGTATTTTCCCAGAATGTCCAAATGGCTCACTCCCTTCTTTCTTTCAGATAATTGCCCCAATACTACTTTTTAAAAATGCATCATTCTACAGGATTGCTCTGTATTACATTTGTCCTTTAATTTTGTTCATAATTATCATCAGTTCTAGATACATGGTTTGTAGTTGGATTGACTTTAGTACAGTGCACAGTCTTGGAAAGCAAAAATCTCCATTTCATTTACTTTTCTTTTTATGGAACCAAAGACAGTGCCTGAGACATAGTATGTATAAACCAAATAGTCTTTTTTTTAAAGGAGTTTTTGCATTAAGGTGCATATACTTGCTGGTGAGAGAGAGAGAGAGAGAGACAATGAGAGGGAAAGTGAGAAATCCCTGCCACAGGGACAGCCAGACTGCAATCACTTCTCTCCATTCTCTTTCCCAGATCTTGGAAACACATGCACGCACACATGCCCAAGCCAATCACAGTGTGATTTTCAAGCCATTATGTCCCAGACTCCAGCTGACTATGTTGGAGTCCTGCAATGTAACTCCTGCACTATGTGCTGTTGCCCAAATAGTTTTTGATAGAATCTATTAATGCTGTTTCTATTTCAATTTATGCAACTGAGCCAATACAACTTCTTTCACTTTCCTTAAATATGTGTCAAGATGTCTAGAGAGAGATATTTTTCTCTTGTCTCTCTTGTCTTTCTTGAAATTAGAATATATGTGTGTTTATATGTGTGTGTATGAGACTAAAAACAGTTTCATTATATATTACAAGTTCTATCTTCTGTGTGTGTTCTATATCACACATAACTTTTTCTTTTTTTTTTTTTTCTGTTCTATTTTTTAATCTCCTGGGATAAGGTAATAAGTGGAGCAGGTGCATAACACATGTCCTAAATAAGAAAATTAAAATATAATTTTCTTTTGGTAAAAGGGCTATCATTATGGATAACTATTAGGTTAACTAGAACTAAAAAGGATGCTGTATCCCAATAAGAATGGTTATTATACTACTTGCTGCAAAGTTTCACTCAATAAAATTTTATTGTAGAAAATTGCTATAATACAAAAATTTAAATCAACATTGTAGCAGATTACTTCATTTCATTTATGGCAGCACTAAAGTGTCCAATAGGATTTTGATGGTATATTCTTATGGCTAGATCTCAACCCTATCCATTATTCAGCTCCACCTCACCTTTCATCATCTACAAACTTTATTTCACCCTATTCTACAGCATGACACTAGAGTTAGTTTTACCTGCACAACAATGCATTCATTCCCACATGCCTGCCATTTGGATTGTGGCTCAAATCATGTCACCCACTGCATGGAGAAACAAATTTGGTTACAAGTAAGATAAACTTGACAGTGGTAACAGTAGCAGTTTGTTTTTTTCTTGTAAGAATGCTCTAGGTCAACAACTCAGGTGAGAAAAAAGTCTTAATGGCATCAGTATCTTAGGTTCCTTCTATCTTGTCTCTCCACAATTCTTAGAATCTTGACTTTTTCTTCCTGATTGTTGCCTTATAGTATCAAGATGGCTGCAAATCTATCAGATTTCAAAAACATGGTTCAGGTAGAACCAGGATAATAAAAAGCAAGAGAAGAAGTTAAGCAGCTTCTCCTAGAAAAGATTTTCTGTCTATTGGGAAGGAGACCATCTGCGTAGACTTTGTCTCTAGAATATAGACACAGACCATGACAACTTACCTCTTAGTTTGTTTCTATTGTACCAGGCTCACATGTGTGGACCATACTTAAAGTGGCAAATCATACCGTACTTTTAACAAATTATACCAAATTATACTCTCATCTAAGACTTCCTCAGACTTATATACAAGCATACCTCTTAGCTAGCCACTTGTCCTGAGCAATATATTTAGTATTTGGTTTCCCTATCTCTAAGCTGTGGCTAGCACTAGAACCACTTTCACAGGTCTTTGAGAAAATTAAATTACATAACCCATATGATGCACTTTAACATAATGACTATCCTTAAAGAATTACTCAATTCCTTTTGAATAGTTTTTGATTTTCCTATCACTACAACCTGAAGCTAGCCTTTTCAAAAGTGTTTTCTACCATGTATTCAAGCTATTGCCTAAAACAGAAAAGTAACATTTTTCTGTGGAGGAAAAATCCTGAGTTAAATAGATGAAATGAAATGTAAAGATCTGAAAAGTAATCATAAGTACATTTTATCAAATCCTATAATATACTAATATAATTGTGGTCTCCAACAAGGAATATGATAATTAACATGTCACAAAACTACCAACCCATGAACCCTTTTTGTGAGCAGAGGCTGATAAGTTGTTGTAGAACCACAACATTGTCAAATTCTGTCCTGGTCCATGACAGCTCTCCCTGATTTGTCCAGGGTGCAGCCTTTGTAATGCATGCATCAACTCTGTGCTAGTGTCTACTCTCAGGACATGGTCTGAGAAAAACTCAGGAGACATTCAGCATAAATTAGATGAAGAATCCCACCAGGAAAGGGAATGTTGTCATCGACCCACAAATGTGTCACCCAAAGGAGAGTCGTGAAGCCTTTACTGAAATATTCAAGACAAGGAACAAAGAGAAGAAAGAGGAGTTGAAGGAAGGAAATTCACTATCACCAAGAGCACCCTTGATTGCTGTGTACCACTACACTTTACTCTGAGGGCAAGGCATTCCTTTGAAATACAGATTTATCACATAGGATGTGATGAATATTATTCTTTATGAGGGTCAAAATGAATAGGTTCACAGATTTTCTTTAACTAAGGAAAATGAGTAATTGATCAATGAATGTTTATATTGTGTCAGAGGATGGACTTGCTTTTATAAACAGCCACATTGGACAAACAAATACTGAGTTAATGGGTTGTTGAATAAAAGTGCTATGTAAAAATCAAGACTATTGATAAAAACAAGCTGATGCAGATTAATTAGAATTGATTCTCTGGGAAGTCTTTCTGTACTCCTTTTATTATTTTTTTAAGGGAGATTTTTGGTATAGAGCGTGTACTCACCAAGAGACAGAGAGACAGAAAGTGAGAAATCACTCCCCGCCCCTGGGAGGGGGATGACCATTCCAAAATCCCTTCTACCTTCTCCTCTTGGAATTTTGGACAACATTCACATGTGCCTGGCACTGGTTTCAAGCCACTACGTCAGGGGCTAGAACTGCCAAAGGTAATATGTGTGTCCTGGGCCTTTACCACTATGCCACCTGCAGGCCTCACCCTTCATTGTGATCTCTACAACATAAGGCCCAGTAAATTTGTAATTCCCGTTTGAAGAATATTTTTTTGTTGTTTTCCTTTTAAACATAGAACCATCCAGAGTAGCAAAAAAGGCAAGAGCTTCAGAATTGAAGCATGTATACAGACAGATACTATGGACACTATAAATGCAGAGATACATTAATACACTTGGATGTTAAAAAAATGAAATAAATACTTAGGAAATGGTTTCTCAAAATGCCTTTATAACTTTATGTGATAAAATGTAAATGTTTTAAACGTTTTCTCAGAGTATCGAAAGGAAAAGCTAACACTAACATAAAAATGACACTGGCATTCACAAGGTGCTATGCACTGCTCTTAAAACCCAATAACTGATGATCAAAACTTCCTGGTACTCTTCCGGGAACATATATTACCAAAATGATTTTAGATATCCAACCAGAAGTTATAGGACTTAAAAGATAGCATTCTGTATTGGTCAAGGCTCTCCAGAGAAGCCAGGCCTACAGGATAAATATACATAAAAGGAGGAATTTATTATAGGATTTATCTCACAAGATCACAAAGTGGAGAAATCACACAATTTACTGTCTACTGCCAGAGAAATAGCTGGCAGACTCAGAGGAAGGGAGGCTGCTACATCTTCAAGTCCAAGGCCAAACTTCCAAGGCCCTTGAGTGACTCTGGTAGACGGTCAAAGTTCAAAAGTTAAAAAATTTCCAGTATATCTGGCTGCAGGAGTGTGGGGAGCAAGTGTTATAGGGAATTAAATGAGGCCAAGGGCCAATTTGCAGATCAAGAATGGAACAGGAAGAAGTGAAGACAGCAGGGGTGAATCGTGCTCTGACAGTAAGCAATTAGAGAGAGAAAGAGAATACCACCTCCTCTGCCCTGTCTGTGCTCCCAGCCAATTGGAATGTAACTGCCCACATTAAAAGCAGGTCTTCTCTCTATTTGCTGACTCACATGCCTACCTTGTCTGCCGGTATTCTCACAGACACATCCAGAATAATGCTTCAACAGCCTACAGCTTGTCTTTCATTCCAGTCAAGCTGACATCTCAAATTAACTATAGCATATGCCATAATAAGTATCCCTGAATAATAACTTATCGGCCAGTTGACATTAACAATGTCATTAAAAGGTAATACCTTAAATGTGGTTGTCCACTGAGCATCAAAGACATTATAATTAAAAGATTCTTAGGAGAAAATGCATTCAGAAGACATGAGTTGGATTTAATGTTTTCTCAAAAAAATTCAAAGTTGATTGCTTATGAGGGCTCTGTACAGGAAAAAAAAAATTCAAAAACTTTTGTACAAATACTGGTTTTAAAAAAAAAAAAAAAAACCTCCTCAATCTCTCTCCTTCATTCTCCTCTCATGATTTTGGGCATACACACACACATGCCTGGTTTAATTTTCAAGCTACCAGTCTAGAACTTTGACAGCCTTGTGAGAGTCTACCACCTTAACTACTACACCCTCTGTTAGCCCTGGTTTCTCCTTTATAAACTGAACTTCCACGTTAAACCAAAAAATGCAACTGACAAAGTAAATCAATAATGTAGGCACTAGAATGTTACTACAAACAGTTAAAATGTCATAAATATGATTAGGAGAAATAATGGATTACAAAATAAAACAATGAAGAAGCTGCAAAACTGGAAGCATTACCATTTTCGAAGAAAAGTAATTATAATATATCTATATGGATACAAAATTGTATAGGAGGAAATTCCATGATTTTTAGGATTCTAGAGACAAGATAGTGCCCTGTCTCCTTTCTGGTGCAAAGTTCTAATGTATTTTAAACAATTTCTTGTTCACTGATACGACGAACTTTCCTCCTTCACTGTTCATGTATGGCGAATTCCTAAGAGCACAGCTTCTAGGAATTACCCAATCTTTCAACTTGTTCCAGTGAGAAAATAACCATTTCACATATCTCTGTAAATGTTTGCCTTCCAAGTCCTTTTTTTTTTTTTTTGTATTCTATCTTCAGAAAAATATAGAGAAATAAGGCATTAGAAGGTAGTTGGTACTAGAATATACTACTACAGAGGTGTTAAGTGCTTTAGGAAAAGATGCTCAGTCTGAAGAGGTTGCCTGGACTCATTGGCAGGACCTGGGTGTGCCATGGAAGCAGCTTTACATTCACAGTGCAATTCCTGTTTGAACTTATTTTAGTCTCTATACTCCCTCTTTTGAACACTTGAGGACTAAGACAGAGAACTATGTTAAATCTACAAGGGCTATACACAGCGGAAACATCAGAAACAACAGAATAAGAAAAGGGATCTTCCGGACCAGCAGATGGTATAATGGTTATGTCACTAGACTCCCACGTGGTTCCAGTCCTGGACCAGTGGCTTAAAACTCATGCCAGGTGAATGTGCATGCATGCCCAAAATCTTGGAAGGAGAATAGAAGAGAAGAGATTGCTGTATGGCCATCCCCCAGGGCTGGGGGCAGGGGTGATTTCTCACTTTTTGTCTCTCTGTCTCTCTAGAGAGTATATGCGCCCTATAGCAAAAAACTCTCTCTTATAAAAGAAAAAAAAAGAAAAGAAAGAAAAAAGAAAAGGCATTTTCTCTGCAGAGGAAGGGAGAGTCATTCTGAGAAATCTACAGTTAAAGGAAACAACATCTAAGACAGCAAAGCTTTGAAAGGAGCCATCTGAAGGATAGAAGCAATAGGTAGAAGGAAGAAAAGCAATGAATATCATCAAGAGAATGAATATATTGCCCGGTAGCCACACAATGGAACGCTGTTCAATAGTTATAAGAGACAACCTGCAACTACATACAACAATACCGTGTAACGGCCTCTATGTGGAGCAGGTCAGACAAGAAAGTGTTCTTGTGTGTGATTCCTTTAAAATAAAGAATAAAAACACAGAATAATAATTGATACTGAAAATATTAGAGGAGTAATTACTCTGGGAAAGGTGTAGCATCAATAGGGAGCACAAGGGAACCTTCTAGAATATTCTGTTTCTCGAGCCTAGTGCTGATTAAACAAAGGTTTGCATTTGTGATAATTGATTGAGCCATAGATACATGATGTGTAGATTTTTATAGGAATATTATATTTCAGTAAGAACTTTTTACCAGCTTTGAAAGTATGAGAAAAGGCACTTGGAGTCCCATAGAGACAAACAACAAAAAAGAGGCTACTAAAGTCTCATAGAGAGAGGAGGAGAAGGTACAGTCCTGCTACGTGGCAGGTAGGTAGGCTGAATCTAATCTACTTAGGTACTTTTACCCCAAACTGATGTCTTGTAGTGGTCACTCAGCCTCATGGCTCAGTTATTTTCTTTTCAGAAAAATTAAAAGTATCATCACTTTGCATGAGACTCTCACTTTATGATAAAATCAATTAGAGATATATTTTTAGGATGAGTAGAATATCCCACTTTATATAAAGTAAAACCTTGGCAATATAGTATGCCAACACAAAAGTGGAAAAAAAAGCCGGCCATTCAATATGTGAATATATAAAGTATATAAAGGTAGTTTGCTCATTTCTAGAAATTAAAAGAGATAGTCTTAGTTATTATAGTAAATATATATTTTTTGTTTTGATGAAAGGGAAAATAAACAATAAAAATTGACAATTTTCTTCTAAGGTAAAAGTGAGAAAGTAATTAATGTAAAATAAGTTGTAAATTCTCTAGTGGCTTATTAAATAATCTTCCTTGGTTTATACATAAAACAAGCAAATAAACCAAAAATCATGTTTAAAAAAATCACATCCCAACACCATCGGACCATTAACTTACCCTCAACTGAAATAGTTTTTCAGTTCATATGCAGGTTTGGATAACAGTCTATTATTGTGCTAAAGAAATATGAAGAATTTTGGGGCCAGAAGGTGGCGTAGCAGTTAAGGGCACTGGACTCCTACATGGCTGACTGTGGTTTGAGTCTTGGACCTGGCAGCTTGATTTTTCACTTTCCCTCTATCTCTTTCACTCTCTCACTTTGTCCCTCTCTGGTCAAATTAAAATAAGTAAGCAAAATAAATAAAGTTCAAATAATTATTTTTAAAAAGTAATATAAAGAATTTTTGTAAAAAAAGCATAACAGAGAAGCTACAAAAAAGATAGTTATTCTTTAGACGTCCTCCAGACCCTAAATTCACCTGTCACAATCACATGTACCCTAGGATTTTAAGAAGTACAGAACTATGCTAAGTATGGAATTAAATTATGAGTCTAGATATTTTTTGGAATTGCCAGGCAAATCAGAAAAATTAATTAAATGGAATGATTTTTCAATAACCATTAAAGTGTTAATATCTCTAAATAACATATACTTTTTCAGCAGCCTCAAATAAACAGGTCTCATACATAAATCCATAAAAATAATTTGTTGCTTTTTTTTGTGTTTGATGGCATCATTTAACTCATTCACTCTCTAAAAATAGAATTAAGAGATCAAACACTCTGAGTTCATAAGTTTTCACAGATGGTATCCTTGCAATTCTGCTTCCTGGTTGCCTCACATAAGTGTGTTCAACGAAAAAGAATTATTAAAAAATGTGTTTATTAAAAAATACATGTCATTTGAAGAAATACATTACATGAGGATATAAATTATATATTTGTGGTTTATATTATAATTATTTTAGGACTTAATGGTTTTTGATTTGTTTTGTTTTGTATTGTTTTGTGGTTACAGTGGATTCTCCAAGCAAACGTGTTTTCAAAAATTATAATAATTACTCGACTTATTACTTTATGACTTCTCAGTCTTATGTTATACTTGAAAGCTGTTTTTTTTTTTTTTTTTTTTTTGGAGAGGTTTTTGCTATAGGGTGCATGCACTCGCCAGACAGGCAGAGAGAGACAGAGAGACAGAAAGCGAGAAATCACCCCCCTAGGGGGGATGGTGACACAGTGGTGTCACAATCACTTCTCCTCCATTCTCCTCTCAGGATCTTGGGCACACATGCATACACACCCGGCGTGAGTTTAAGCCACCGTGTCCGGGACTTGAACCATGGGGGACTACGTGGAAGTCCAGCAACATAGCCATTATGCTAACTGCTGGTCCCTTGCAAGCTGTTTTCATCTAAGGTCATATGTACAAAATCACAAGCTCCCATGTATTCTTTGAAGGACCCTTAGAAGAGCTTTTTCCTGTTTAATCGTTTACCTCTGTGTACCATCTGGAGGTTAGGTTTGTAAGAAGGGAACTAGGAGTATATTTTACCTCTATTCCTGGTGGATTTTTAAAAAATATCTTTTACCTTCTGACCACAAAATTTCTCTTCACCCTCATTGAATTTTTTGCTTTAACTTGAATGCTCTATGACCTACAAATCTACAAACTTCAATGCTTTCCTCCTATTTCTCTTTTGCTCTGTAAAGTTTCCCAGAACTAAAAAATAGTTACTTCCTTTTTCTATATTTAAAATAGTATTTGTAACTTCAGTAGATCGCATCTTCTTATTTTTTCCTATACATGATTCTCTCTTCCAATAAGGTGAATTTCTTAGGGCAGAGCCTTCAGTAATTTTTTTCTATATCCTCATCAGTGTCATCAACAGCTAGCAAGTGATCAAAGTTTGTTGAATGAGTGAATGATTGAATGAATGCTCACCTCGAACCAAGATATTAGTAAGTTCAATATGAGGTCTATAGTGATGAGGATTAGTACCCAAAAGGACATCAACCAATGAATAAAAATTTTTAAATTTAAGTCAAATTTACAAATGTCACTGCTACTTTTTAATCTGCTGTAATTTCGGAGTACAAAGAGAATGTTAAATCACGAGAGAAAAATAACAGCATTAGTTAAAAATTAACTAATTTGGGACAGCAGATGGTGTAATGGTTACGTCACTGTACTCCCACATAGTCAACCACAGTTCACGACCTGGACCTGGTAGCTTAAAACTCATGCCAGACATGTGTGCGTGCATGCTCAAGTTCCCAAGAGGAGAATGGAGGAGAAGGTATCACCGCGTGGCCATCCCCCCAGAGGGGTGACTTCTCACGTTCTGTCTCTCTGGCATGTGAACATGCCCTATAGCAAAAATCTCTCTCTAAAAAGATAATTTAAAAATTGAGTAACTTATCAACTTGTATGTTCAACATATATAAATTGAATATTTAATGTGAAAAATAGATTATTTTCAAAGGCTCACAATTTTTAAAATGCTAGATAACAAGAAACAAGAAATTTGGCTCAAATATGCTACTAAATAATTAGATAACTTAAAGGGCCAAATTTCAAGACTCACCTGAGTTGGCTCATTTATTTCTGTTTTTTGGCCAAGAAATCTTATGACATGAACCTGCCATCACACAAGAAACAGCTCCAGAATGAACCATGTCTGATTATTGACTGAATTCCACATTCGAAAAGACTATAGGTAGTGTCTGTGTTTTCCTAAACCCTTGTATCCCCAGACCTTCCTGCTTGAAGCGGGGAGATTAATGTCTTTGTACTGACTGACTTTGCATGGCATTCCCTTTTGAAAAAGCAATGTAATACACTGTAAAGTTATATGTAATCCAATGTAATATAAAAAAGATTATGATGATAATAAAAAATTTTAAAAAAATTTAAAAAAGAATAAATAGTAGATGAAGCATACACTCGCCATCTTAAATTTTAGAACATAAATGCCAGTTCTATAACTCTGTGCCCAAATTATTAATGCATAGGTAGTAAGGAAGGAATGAAGAGCACAGTGAAAAGAAAAGAAAAAAAAAAACAGTGTATCAGAAAATAAAGAGGAATGTGCTTTGCATTAAAGATACAGGGCATCCCTGGAAAGCAGCTCACTCTTTTCCTGGGCTTGATGATGGTATTTTATTAGGTGAGCTGAACCTTTTGGTGTATTTTTAGTAATAGGAGATAACTTGGTAACATGAAATACTATGATGACAAAGTTTGAATAAATCATTCATACAATGACTTTTGTTATTCAACTGCTTAAAAGAATGTCACCAAAGATTTGTGAGACCATTTCTCCTCTCACCTTGAGCAAAAATACATGGGATCAGGTAGAGAAGTACTTCATCATTTCTGAGAATTTAAGAACAATTTGAGACCAATTTTTATGTCTCTTGCATAAAAACAAACAGCAATATACGTTTTAGGCTTCCTGTTTAGGTAAGTAAATTTAGAATAAATTGTTATGTACAAAATTACTAGGATTAAAGGTTTGAGTCACCAAAGATGTTCTTCAAAGGGAAAAGTCAAACACAAAAGTGTGTGTGCCAAAAAAGAAGCTTATTTACTTACTTTAATGCATTGCTGTATGAGGGTTTTAACTCTTATTTTCAGATATGATGTTATGACAGTTGATATCACACAATTCCAGTTTAATTTTATCTCATAACACATAAAAACTATTAAAATAGTATCTGTAAGTAGTGTTCTACTGCCCAATATAAGTTTTCTAATTGCCATTTTACTATGGTGTATTGGTGTGCATTCATATCAATATTTAACTCATTTGTTAAAGTCTATGAGAAACTAGCCTAATATTCACTACTTCCCTAAAAATTGAATGTATTTTGGTGATTGCAAACATAAGTGCACTTGTATCAGACCTTCAGCTAGTCTGATAAATGATCCAGAGTTTTGTTTTTTTTTTCCAAATCAGCTGGGACAAGTCAGGTGACAAATGATTTCCATTAGCTTCAGGAGAATGGAAACAAAACAGATCAATACAAATGATTTGCAGCAAGTTTAGATCATAAATTTCCTTTTGCCCTCGTACATCATTTTAATATAGAAGCTTTTTCTTTTGATAGCAAAGAGAAAAGTCATTAGAGAATTGAAAATTCTAGTTACAGCAAACTGTCCCTGATTTAAGGTGAGACCATTTTAATGCACTATTAATTTTATCCAATGGTACATAACAATATTATTTTAAAATATGGCAAACAATAAAAATGTTAATGAGCCACGTTCCAGAAAATTAATTTCACCTGTAAGTTGTGTAAAACCATAAAATGCTTAAGTCTACAAAGTGAGCTTTTTTGTTTCTATTTTAATGTAAGACCCTTATGGTTAAATTTTTTCTTTAATTCTATTTTTAAGCATGTTTATTCTAATCATTTTTAGTTGGAAAAAATATTTTCACTTTCTTGCATTATATTCAAAAGACATATTTTGCCTTCATGCATTATGTTTCCAATTACAAAAAAGGAGGGATAAAGGGAAAGAGGAAGAAAAAAAATTTTAAAATGAAAGCAAATTTGGGTTACTTTTCCTTACTTATTTCAAAATAAATAGTTTCTTATATAGTTGTGGGGGAATTTGCAAAGATAAGGAGGACCACACCCATTGATTACCAAGGGAGTTACCGCAATTAATACAACTATTCAATATTTGTATGACAGTGGACTCATAAAGCTCTGAGCATAAAACTGTCAGTCATCCTACTTGCACCAAGAGCAACCATTCTGTGCAATGTTCTGTTATAACCAGGAAAATGTATGAAGCTATTCACTCACCCAAGGAACTCCACTCACTGTTGTAACAAACAGATGGTCTTGACCTCAGAATAGAAAATGTAATTTAAATCCATCACCACTTTCTGAGAGATAAAGCAAGAGGAGAGTGGTCAGGATGCTCAAGGTCCTCCCACCTATCACAAGAACAAGGACAAAGGGGCATTAGCACAGCATCTATGGCCTCTCTATTAAGTCAGTTAGCCAGCCCCCAAATTATTAGAAATTACTCTATAATTTAAATCTCAGGAATGCAGCAAGAGAAGTCAATTTGGGATGGAGAGGGTGGGAGGAGAAATAAGCACGTAGTTTACTTATTTCATAACCCAAATCATTTTAAACATTTGGGTTGCAAGAGTAAGCCTATTTGGTTGGGGACAGGGGTGGGAATGGGAGAAGGTGTGTACATGGGAGTAAGGTCAGTACCGAGATATGTCTATGTTCCCCAGAACCAGATCTTAGAGGGAATTTTAATATTTACCCAAGTAGTTTGAAATCATTTTTGTAGACTTGTAACATGGTTTACAGAGAGAGTGGTAGACATCTGAAAATCTGAGTCCCAATACTGACTTTATTCTTTTCTCCCTGTATAATCTTTAAACATTAATTCATTTTCAGATTATTTGAAAATCAGGCAAAATAATCTCTATTTTGTCTAAACCTTACTGCCTATTATCATCCAGTTTTCAACCTGTCCTAATGAGTCCAAAGTGTGTACCAATATAGCATAATATTAAAAACTATGAAATCTAGAACTAGACTGCCTAAATTCAAATCCGGGCTTTGCAGTTTACTAGCTCTGTGATCTTGAGCAAGTTATTTAACCTTTCTGTGATTCAGCTTCCTCAACTGTGAAACAGAGGTAATGATTATACCTATCTAATAATACTGGGTAAGGATGAAAGTATCAGTGTGTTGCTATAATAAGGTGCTTATGAACAAAGCCTAGATTGGCTCTGGCAGGTGGCATGGTGGATAAAGGTGCAGGATTCACACATGGCCAACCACGGTTTGAGTCCTGGACCTGGCAGCTTGCTTTCTCACTTTCCCTTTCTCTCTCTACTGTCTGTCTCTCTCTGGTCAAATTAAAATAATAACAACATATGGAATTAAATAAGATAGTATTAAGTAATTCTTTTTTAAAAAGCCTAGGTCGTGTTAAATGCTATTGGTTTAACTATTATTGTCATTATACTATTTTATCCCTAAAATTGATGTGTGTACAAGAATAGCAAAGAAAATGTGACACAGGAGTTAAAGACTTGGGAGAAGGCAATAGAGGCTTAAGAGTCAAATTAAAAAAACAAAATTCTTTCCAGAAGGAACATGCTAACCATTTACACACTTTCCAAGCATTTACTGACATTTATGAAGTATTAGAGAACTTTTGTTTGGTTCTCCTGGGTAATAAGTCATCGTGTAAGAAATCTGAGTACACTGAAATTGCTATGCGGAAGAGGATTTATGTAGGCTCTTGAGTCACCAACCGTAGCTAACTGTCCAGGTAATAGTCAGGACTGACAGCCATGAGAATGAGCCACATTTAATGCATTGTCTATTCTAAAGGGGAGATGACCATAGCCAGTTCACTATTGCCACAATGGAGAGAGAGTCCAAGCAAGAGCTGTCCAGCTAAAGCTTTCTGAACTTCAAACATGTAACATGATGAGCAAAATAAAGTGGTTTATGTTTGATGGTAAGTCTTGAAGCTATTTATCATGCAGAAATAAACAACCAGAACAACATCATCTCTGTTCTTTGTTCTTATCTTCAATAACTCAACTTCCAGTCACCAACATTTTGTCTTTTAGTCTTTCCATTTTTCTGCCTCCTACCTACACCTGTGACTCTGCAGTTAAGCAACTTGCCTGGAATCTGAGTCTATTACCTTGTAACCAATTGTGGATTCATCTTTCTATATATCAGACTCTAGAATTTTGGTCTTCTGTATTATTTCTCTAGTGCCCTTCAGAAATTTAATTATGTTCTGATCTGCTTTAAATGTTATCTGGATCCTCTAGCTGTTCCTAATGGGAAAATTGCACTACAGTAAGGTACTCTTTCTTAGCCAGAAGAAAAGTTGTTTTCTGCCTTAAGTAATGAAATTTAAGATCATTATTGATTCAAGTCCTTAATCATAAACAAGAAAGTAGAATTTTACTCATATTTGAGTTCAAAATATTTTATATTAACTAAATTATTCAGAAAACTTCTACTTCATAAAAATTGCACTTTAATTATATGTTTGCTGAACACAACCTATTTCCTTAGAGATTTATCACTCTAGAACTGAAATTAAGCTATTTGTCACCACCAAGAAGAGCTCCTCTAGATCTCCCTTCATCTGGTGTGAGCCTATGCTCTTTGGAATGAGAACACTTACTTTTCTATGGAGCCAAAAGTCTATAGGTGACCCCCCAAGACAGTTTCTTGCCAGGATTCTTAATTCTTCACTATTTCCCACAAACCATCAGTCAGATGGTCACATATTTACTTTTGTTCTTTCACTTGGATGTTGAAGTGAATTAGGGAAATGCAACAACATGCAAATTGTGGTGAATGCAAACATACAGTTCTGGGCTGGACCTTTAACATAGCCAGTTCTAATCCACACAATAAAGTCAAGAGAAAAAGAAAAGATGCAGATATCAAAGAGGAGGAAACATAATTTAACAGGTGCAAAATAATATGATTGAGTTTGTACAAAATCCAAAAGAATACTCATAATAAATTTCAAATTAATTAATTAATACAGGTAAAAGAGAAGAGTAAACAAGTGTACATTGTATTAATCTAGTGCAATAACAAACAGTTAAGAATTAGATTTTTAAATACTGTTTAAAATATTATAAGAATGTAAAATATCTAGAGACAAATTAAACAAACGTAACAAGCCGCATATTTGGACAAACTATAAAATATAATTTAGAGAAATTCAAAAATATGTAAAATAATGGAACTTTATGTATGGTCAAGATTATAAGACTCACTTTAAAAGATGTTAGTTTCACCCAAATCAATATATAATTCAAAAGCATAACAAGTTTTTAATTCTTGACAACTTTATGTAATTTATTTATGAAAATTAAAAAGCCAATCTAGCCAAGATTTTATTAGAAAATACCAATGTATCAGGAATTTTCTATATATTTATCACCTTAATATAAAATAACAATATTTAGAATAGCATAGTAGTGGTTGAAAGACAGACAAAAATCTGCTGATGGAATTAAATTTATATACCCTGAATAGAACATGCATATGTGGACATCAGATCAAAGAAGCACTGCAGGAAAGGGGATATTATATTTTTTTAAGAATTATCTTTTATTTAACTCTATTTATTTATTTTTTATTTGACCAGAGAGGGACAGAGTGAGAGAGAGAGACAGCAAGAACAAGAGAGGGAAAGCAGGAAAGCAAGTCACTAGGTCTGGGACTTGAACCATGGTCAGCCATGGGGAGTCCAGCGCCCTTGACCACCACATCACCTGCTGGCCCCCCAGTGCAATCTTTTTACTAAGTGATGATGAGATAACTAGGTGTCTTATCTGAATAAAAAGGAAAAAAAAACAAATCACATGACTCAGTTGAGAGTCATATAGACCAAATATGAAAAGCAAAATACTGAAGGATCTAGCAACTAATATAGATGAAACTATTTATGACTTCAGATTATATCATTTTTTTCAGAGGTTTTTGCTATAGGACGCGTGCACTCGCCAGAAAGAGAGAGACAGAGAGACAGAAAGCGAGAAATTCACCTCCCGGGGGGGATGGCCACACAGCAATCCCTTCTGGTTCATTCTCCTCTCAGGATCCTGGGCAGGCATGCACATGTGCCCAGCGTGACTTTTAACACACCAGGTCCGGGATTCGAACCACAGTTGACTACATGGGAGTCCAGCAACACAACCATTATACTAACTGCTGGTCCCAGATTATATACATATTTTGAAAAGAACAGAAATAACTGATTTGAAAGTTTATTAAAATCAAGTTTTAAGGCCAGCCAGGTGACATTGTGGTAAAGATGGCTAGAGCCCATATATTTAACAAGGTGGTTCAAATCCTGAACTCTATGGCTTGAAAAACACACTGGATACATGTGCATGCATGCCCAAAATCCTGAGAGAAGAAAGAAGGAGAAAAGATTGTGGTTTGGTCATCCTCCTGGGGGTGCTTTCACATTTTCTCTCTTTCTTTCTGTGAGGAGGCACACATACCCAATAACAAATTTAAAAATAATGTAAATAATAAATTCGGATTATAAAACTATGGTGATGCAAAAAATGCTAAAGTCTGGGTTGACTATGCAATTTGGTAGTTAAAGCAACCAGATCCCACATGACCAACTGTATGGTACAAGTCCCAGATGTAGAAGCTTCAGAAACACAATAGTCATGTATAAATTCTGAAAATCCTAAATGGAGGAGATGAAGGAGAAGGAATTGCAGCATGACCATTCCCCATGGGGTGCTTTCTTTTCTCCCTGTCTCTGTGTCTGTTTCTCTCTGGCAAATGCATGTATCCTTTAGCAAAAAAAGAAAATGAAAGTCTAAATTCATATGTGAAACATGATAAATAAAATGTAAATCATTGCAAATCAGGGGCTGGCAGGTGGTAGGGTGCTTAAGGGTTCTGGACTCCCACATGGCCAACCTCAGTTCAAGTCCCGGACCTGGCAGCTTTCCTTCTCACCGCCCCACAACCCTCCATCTCTCATTCTGTCCCTCTTCGGTCAAATAAAATAAATAAAGTTAAATAAAATAATTCTTTTAAAATTTTCAAATTAATAAGGAAAATATAAACATGTATAAAAGGTAAGAAATTAAATAGAGGTAACTTAAATGTGTAATAAAGAATTAAAAATTTGTGCAATTTCATGAATCATCAAGAAAAAACAGATTATAGTTCCAATTAATTACAGTGAAAAGAAAGGATGTTCCAGGGGTTTATGTGAATGTGAAAAAGCTCCTATCATTTCTTTCAGGGAATATATTTATGCAATTGCTTTGGAAAACAATTTGATGATATCTAATAAATTGAAGACATGAAAACCCCAACATTTTTCTTCACATGAATGCATTCAAAAGTGAACTCTGAGACATGTGTAAGAATATTCATAACGTCAGTCGTAAATACAGGAAACCAAAAACTAGCCAATGCCCACTGAAAGGAAAACCAGTGGTTAAATCTTACTATATTCGTGTACTGAAATGTTTTACAACAATCACAGGAAATAGAAATATACACAATAATTTAGATTAATCACGCCAATATTATAATAAGCAAAAGAATCCCTACCAAAGCTTTATTAAGCATGTTATCCCATTCACATGATGCTCACAAATAGGAAAAACCAAACCATTTCATTTCGGTACATATTTTAAAGTAGTAACACTATAAAAAATTTGAGGAAGTGATTATCATTAAATTTAGGTTAGTGATTGCCTCTAGAAGAAAAGGAGCAGTTATTTTGGGGGTGAGATTTGCAGGTTGCACATACTATTCTATTTTCCTTGAAAGTGGTTGCAGGGATATTCACCACCTAATACATTTTTAGCTGCATATTTAGACTACATGCAGTTTTTTCTATGTGTTCCTAATGTAGTATAAAAAAATACTTTTAAATGCTCTCAATGTCTTACTTCCTTTATATTTTGCATCTTTTCTAGACTCAACCTCTGCAAATTATAAGTTTATTTAAAACTATAGAGAGGGGTCCAACAGTTTACGTAATGACTAAGTCGCTGGACTCTCGGACCCGGTGACTTAAACTCACGCCAGGCACATGTGCGTGTGTGCCAAAGATCCCGAGAGGAGAATGGAGGATAAGGGATTGCGGCATGGCAATCCCCTCTGGGGGGGGTGATTTCTCGCTTTCTGTTTCTCTGTCTCTTTCTGTCTTTCTGGCGAGCACACACACCCTATAGCAAATACCTCTAAAAAAAAAAAATCTACAGTGAGTAAGTTTAATTAGAGGAGTAGGGAAAAGAATGGAGGCTATTTAAGTGATACCACAGAAACATATCATGTTAAGGGAAATTTCATGACAAATACACACTGCTGCTTCAGTTAAGGGAGGTCATGTTTAACTAGACTTCTGAAATTCTTTGAAAATAGTACATCCATAATAGATGATAGAAATTCAATGGTGTAGTAGCCTTGTATTTTTCTCCAGGCAAATAGCCATGTTACACATGAGAGATTAATGAGTGAAGTAACAAGTTATTGAGTAAGAGGGTGGAAATAGTGCTGAGTCGGAAGCTGACAGTAGTATTTATTTTACTCACAGGCTGGTGCCATAAAACTCTTCTAATGTCTTCTCTGGAATATCCTAATGATGAGACCAGGAATCCTGCTGGAACTGCTAAGGATGGAAAAAGTTAAGAAAGCCAAGATCCATTTGAATCTCTACCCTTGGCCACCTCTTTTTAAAACTTGAATTGAGGGACCAGCAGTTAGCGTAATGGCTATGTCGCTGGACTCCCATGTAGTGCCCAAGATCCCAAGAGGAGAATGGAGGAGAAGGGATTGCAGCATGGCCATCCCCCTTGGGGGGTGATTTCTCACTTTCTGTCTCTCTGTCTCTCTCTGTCTTTCTGGCGAGCGCACGCACCCTATAGCGAAAATCTCTCAAAAAAAACTCAAATTGATTCTTCTCTTTTCTTCTTTTCTCTCCTCTCCTTTTCTTGTCTTCTTTATTGATTCTTTTATCTTTCTCATTCATTCATATTTCCATCTCCCTTTTGGTGGGTAGAAACAGAAGAGCTTTCCGGACAGAGGAAATGTTACTTGACAGGTATACAACAATAATGTTACTATAATTTCAAGTTATTTTTAGGAAAGAGAAAGAATCATCTGAAATTCAGAGACTTGAAAATAATTTGAATGAATAAATAAAAGATGTAATAAAGTTGTATATGAATAAATAAAAGATGCAATAAAGTTGTATTTACTGCTCTGTGTTATAATGGTTATTTTCCTTCTTTTCTAAAGGTTCTTTTCTGTTTATTTCTTGCATGAGAGAAAAAGAAAGAGATAGAGATACTGTCCACTGGGCCTCGCCATGCTATGATCCTTGCCTGAACCTCCTGGCCATCCAGGATCATGGGTGCACTCAATAATACCTGATATATTTAGGTCAACCTGAGACCTAAGTCTGAGTCTCCCATATGGCTTCAGTATCGTATCACACTGCCCTATCACCTGTGGCATTGCAACTGGGCCTATAATAATTATTTTCAAAAAGAATAAAAATTTAAAAATACATCATCTTCTATTTTTAAATTGTAAGCACTTTACTCTAACAAGGAACAGGAAAAATAAAACATAAGATGTGACAATCATCTTAAGGAATTTAGAAAAGTACACTTTTAATGGAAATTGATTTTGCCAGCACCATTTGGCTTAATAATAATTACCATAACCAGATCACCACCAAATCTTCATCCTATCTTTGCTTTGAAGACTGCTTTCTGAGGTCTATTAGAGCTTAAATATACACACATACATCCATGAGTGTGTTGCATTGACAGATTTATAAACATATACTATGAGAAATCTCTCTAAGAAATGTTGGGCCCTCTACCACAACTATTAAATGCTGTGCAGAGGGAAAGGGATACCGCGTGGCTGACTGAGATTTGAATCCCAATGCTGACAGTTTGGAAAACACACTAGGCATATGCACCCATACCTAGGGCCTTGATGGGATAGAGAAATGAAGAAAAAAATGAAAAGAATGCAATGTGACCGGTTTTCATGGGGAGATAGGGTCCTTTTACTCTCATTCTCTCTCTTTCTTGTGCACATGCACGAGTCCTCTCACCACAGCCTAGTAGGCAGTAAGGACACTGCTGTGCAGTGCTGAAGTCCTGTGGGAAGGTCCTAGGTTTGCCTCCCAGCTCTATCTGAATGTGTTGTAATCTTGGTTGATTGAAGGATACAGGAAGGTGAAGGAGGGTGAGATCCAGATGAGGACTGCTCTCACTATCTCTCAAGGGGAAGAAAGAAATTAACTTTTCAGAAAATTAGTACTGGATCTGCCAGTTGCATAGGGATTCAGGTACTGAATCCCACATGGCCAACTATGTGACTAAATTCCCAGACATGGTGGCTTTAAAAACATGCTGGGTGTGTGTGTGTGTGTGTGTGTGTGTGTGCGCCCAAAATCTCAAGAAGAGAATAGAGGAAAAAGGACTGCAGCATGTTCATCCCTCCTGGGGAGTGCTTTTTCACATTCTCCCTCTCTCTCTTCTCTTCCTCTGTCTCTCCCAGCAAGCACACATTTTGTAGCAAAATTTAAGAAGAAGAAGAAGAAGAAGAAGAAAGGGTAAGCACCAATAAACAATGTTTTATGGTGAGCTTGTCAGTTAGAAATGGAAAGCAAATCAGTTGATTCTTAGTCCTTGTAAACACCTCCTAGTAACTTCATGGACAGTAACATCTTAGGTTGAAACTACTTGAGTTAAAAAAATGCTCACAAAAGGATATATATATATATATATA
>NW_006159901.1:2508511-2510004 GCF_000334495.1 Tupaia belangeri chinensis | reverse complement strand
TATATATATATATATATATTTCAATGCTAATATTTTTATTTTAAATAGAATATCTAAACAAAAGTAATAAATACAAATGATATTTCTAATCAAATATCACTGCCCATCCCAGTACACCTCCAGCATAGTCCCAGTGGGAACTCCTGCAGTCTCTGCCATTTCTGGTGTCCCCCACAGAACACTACATACACTAACATATCCATTTCTTAATTCATCAGATGTGGCAAAAACCTACTGACTCCCTAAAATTAAAAATAGAGAAAAACTTGAATCACATTGAGCTCTAGTTTCCCTCACATTATTTCCATAGTCAATATTATACTATGTTTATTTTTATGTAGATTGTCTTTGCACCTTGATAAAAAAGTGCAAATATATGTTTATAATACCTTCTATTAATTGCCTCATTAACTTATAACAGCACCTCCATTTGTTGCCTTTATTTTTAATTTTATTAATTTACATTTACTCACATATGTATTTAGTGTACAGCATTTCTTTTTCCAGCATGAATACCATGCATGTCAGTCAAGACAAAACCACTACTATACACATGATCATCAGCAAATAACTTATTTTTTTGTCAGTTAAAAATACTTTTACATGTTTTTACTTTCTTTTTCCCCTCCCTTCCTTCCACACTAAACTTTTTTTTCATATTTTATTGATTCACAAAAGATCTTAAACTAAAAATATGAACAAAACTAAAATCTAGTGACAAATCCAATGTAACTTTCTTCTGAAACATTTTTTTTCTATCTCCATTCCTCTTCTCACTAAAAAGAAGTATAAACTAACTTATTTGCAAAAAAGCAAAAAATTAGGTTAGTCTCAATTTGGTCTGTTATTTGCACAAAGCTCCATAAGAATTCAATTTCTGATGCAAGGCAACAGATACTATTGTATTATTGAACTTATGCAAATAACCATTCTGCCACAAAATAAGAATGCTCATAAATATTTTCCAATTGCAAAGGGGTAGAGAAGGGAGAAAAGTTTATGTTTCAATTTTTAAAAATTAACCCATTGCTGAACCTATCAACAACTCACAAGAAAACCAAAATCTTTAAATCTGGAAGACAAAGCACAGAAGAAAATTAGTAATGTTTTAGACAAGTCATAGAATTCGATTTCACCAGTTCGGTCTCATGTAATCTCTCTTTTCTTGAATTTGCAGTGTTACTGTGGTCTGATCTTTCAGTTTAAATCCTGGAAATTAATTCAGCATTATTATTGATATTTATGAACTTGTCCAACCATTAAGTGGGCCTTTTTCTTGGTCATTTTTTTGTTCTCTTGTTTCTGTCTGTCTGTCATTAGTTTTCTTGGTATAACACTCCCTTCAGAACTTCTCGAAGCCCTGGTCTGTTGTTGGTAAATTCTTTCAGGTTTTGTTTATCTGAAAATGTTTCGGGCTTTTCTTCACATATGAAGGATAATTGTGCCAGATATAGTATTCTTGGTTGAAATTGTTTTTCACTTAACTCTTGAAT
>NW_006159901.1:2491717-2508497 GCF_000334495.1 Tupaia belangeri chinensis | reverse complement strand
TGCTTGCATTGTTTCCAGTGAGAGATTCAATGTTAGCCTGATGGAAGTTATTCGATGTTAGCCTGATCCTTTAGAAGTGACTTGACATTTCTCTCTTGTCAGTTTTAGTATCTTGTCTCTCTATCTGTGGTATTGGTCAATCTAGCTATGATGTGCCTTGGAGAAGTTATTCTTGGGTTGATTCTATGTAGGATCCTTTGTATTTTTGGGGTCTGGATATTCGAATGCCTCTCTAGGCTTGGACAGTTGTTTTTTTTTTTTTTCCAGAATGTCATGGAATATCAATGCCCTGATTAGTTTCTCCATCTTCATTACAGTACCTCTTAACTCATCATGTCTATACAGTAAAGAGTAAACAAGAGTATCAGTACTTTTATCAAGTCTTCCCGCTCTTTATATTTCTTCCCCATTCTAATTTCTTTCTTCCACATTGTAAACTGCTAGAATCTTTCACATTCACTGGCTTTCCTGTAACCATAAGCAAGCATTTCAAAAGTTGATTCTTTTGTAAGTTCTAAAGTTGAAACCCAACAGCAACAGTTATGGCTATGTAAATATTATCCATAGTCAAATAAAATCAAACTCTAAGTCTACAAATGTTTATACCACATTGACTTGTTAATCTAAAGATCATAGCAATTACAAATTTATGTTTTGAAATAAAATTTTTGTATCTTGCAAGTATGATTTTATCACAGCTTCAAACACCTTATTTTAGCAAAACTTGCATGTGTTTGCTACACAGATAATCTAATTAAAAAATGTAGTTCCTTGTGTCTAACATTATTAGTTAATAATATGCATTCCTAATAAAAAAAGAGGAAAGAATGGTATTTGTTTCTGAATAAAATAGTAACAATATTGGACTTGTAGTAGGTACTGAACAAGTATTTTATAAATGAATGAACAGATTTATTTTTAAACTAAATTCTAACATGTACTTGTATAGACATTTAAATCTAGGAGTAAATTCTTATTGTATTAAATGCAGCAGGTGATAATAGATTATTAAAATTATTGTTAGTACACTTTCAATATAAAGAAACTCAGGAAAAAACTAACCATTTTTCAGGGCAATAATTTGAATAACATTATTCAAACCTGAAAGAACATTTGAATTATAAATGTGAGCTTATCACAATATAAAAATAGTTAACCACAAGTTTAATAATATGGTATCAACTAATTCAATAAATTAAAAAGATTTCTTGTCATTAAATACACATGAAAATTATACTTAAATTTAGGAGAATGTTGTGACTCTTTCAAACAATATTTTTTTCTGAAGAAAAGTATGTTCTTGATCTTCAAACAAGGCATAGTTGTGGGAGCCAAATAACAGCTACTTTGAAAAAGGAAAAATATAATTATTCCATTGTTTTATTTTTATAAAATATATACTTAAATTCTTGATAGCTTTACATATTAGTAAAATTTCTGACAAATATAATTTGTTGTAAATATCATGCAAGTTGTTCTGAAAGGAATGTTAATAATAATATGATAATTATTTATTTTTTCCCAAGACAAAAAAGTCTGTAAGGGCTTATGGAAAGATAAAGCATTCCCTCTTAAAACTATTCCATGGAACTGCCTCCTCATCAGTAACAGGATTGTGGACTCTGGATCAAGATGAAAACATCTCGTGGGACCAGCAGATGGTGAAATGGTTACATCGCTGGACTCCTATATGATTGACCACAGTTCAAGTCCTGGACCCCACAGCTTAAATAAAACTCATACCAGGCACATATGCATGTGTGCCCAAAATCCCAAGAGGAAAATAGAGAAGAATGAATTGCAGCATGGCCATGTCCCCTGGGGTAGTGATTTTTCGCTTTCTGTCTCTCTGTCTCCCAGGCAAGCACACACACAACACATCCTATAGCAAAAATCTCTCTCTCTAAAAAAAAAGAGGTAAGCATCTTTGAGTAGCTCTGTTATGGAGGTGGGACCACCATTTGGAGCAATGGGTATAAAAGAATGATCTTGTCATATCTAATTTGTAGTTAGTGAAAAAATTCATTAATGCCCACAAAACAAATGGGAAATAAGTGTCCATAAAAATAAAGAAAAATGTATGTCTTTCCTGTGTGACCGGGAGTCCTTCTATAATCAGTGTTATTTAATTTCCATACAAATTCATTTTAACCAATTTCAACAATCCTGACATCTTCTGAATTGCTTTAGTTTTCATAAATCTAATGTATCATAATCTATTTTAATTAATTTGACGTATTCCTAAATGGGACTTAGAAGAATGGGCTGGATAAACTTATAATTAAGCTACTATTTATTGAAAGAAATGTTCAGTTTCACTTTGGGGTACTTAGAAAAGGGAAGTCTAGGAGGATAAGGTGTAACATGAAGTACATGGAGAGGTTAGAATAAATGAATGAAAGCACAACACGGTCAGAAATAGTCATGTTCTAGGACCAGCAGTTAGCATAATGGCTATGTCACTGGACTCCCACATAGCTGACAGCGGTTCGAGTCCCAGACCCGGTGGCTTAAACTCACACTGGGCGCGGGTACGTGCGTGCCCAAGATCCCAAGAGGAGAATGGAGGAGAAGGGATTGCGGTGTGGCCATCCTCCCTGCAGGGTGATTTCTTAATTTCTCTCTCTCTCTCTCTCTCTCTCTGTCTGTTGAACAAACCATCCTATAGCGAAAACCTCTCAAAAAAAAAAAATAGTCATGTTCTAATATCCTCCATTCTGAACTAGAGTGATAGATGCTCTCATTCGCCGAACCCCTCATGATACGTGTGCACAGAAGGCATTCATTAAAGTCAATGAAGGTTGTTGACGAACTGAAAAAACCTTCAAACCTTGAAATCGATTTACCATGTCAAGTTCAAAATGTCTCTCTAAATGCTATATCTGTTTCTAGTTAAGATTTAATGCTATTCAGCTATTGATGAAGTCACAGTTGCAACAATTCCCTAAGGAAATATTTCGTCATACAAGTGATAATTTTTACCTAGCCTACTTTTATTTTATTGTACTAGAGGGCTATAGACTATGAGGGAATTATTTTTTAGAGGAGTACTTTATGTAGTTGCAAGTGCCTAAGAGATACTTCTATAAATGATGATACTTCGGTTATAGGAAATGGTTTAAATTGCAATTCCAATTTTCACCTAACATTACAAAAACAAAATGGCTAAAAATCTAAAAGAACATTTTTGCTGTATCTTAGCTCAATATTGATCACTGCTGCACTTTTACATACAGAATCTACATAAACAAGAGAGCAAATCCAAGTTTCAGATCCATTAGACACTGTAAATTTTCCTCATTTCTAACCAGCATAGGAACACCTGCACAGAATAACATCCTGCTGATAATCAATATAATGTGTGGCATCTTCACTTACTCTAATCTCATTTCATTCTTTTATGTTAGCTAACATGTTTGTTCACTAAAAAAAACAAGTCCATAAGAATATAGCAAACATAACTCATATAAAAGTGCTTCATTTCTGGGAATTTTTCCAGCCTCTTCTGAAAGTAATACCATAAAGGAAAATACAGGGAAGCTAAAATCTAGTATCATTTGCCACTATTTCATAAATATTTATTATCCAGTGGTACCTCCAACACTCTGACATTACAGTCTTATGGTTAGCAATGTACTTTTTTTTTTTTTTTGCTATTGTTATTGTTTGCTTTGCTGTGTAACAAACCATCTCAAAATTCAAAGATTAAACACAAAAATTATTTATTTCTTACAATTCTTTGGGTTCATGGTATGAGTCTGAATCAATTGGGAGGTTTCTCTTCTGGTACTGCTTAGACTTGCACATTAACCATCAATTATCTAGGGCTGATTTGTCGGGAATGAACTTACTCGCTGTCTGAGAACGGATGCTCATTATCACTTGTAGCTCCGACCAGCAGGCTGGCCTGGGCTTAAACAAGATGCCTGTCACAGCTGTTATAGAAGCAAGCGACGTAAGGCAAGTGGCAAAGCATAAGCACTTTTGAAGTCCCTTTTTGTGTCACATATACTGTTACCCAACTGTCTGAAGCACGTTTCATAGTTAATCCAAGTGTAAATGAACTTTAATCTTTCTAAGAGCATGTATGTATTTGGATACTTGTTAATAAACTGAGGATTATTTCTTTAATAATCTGTAATGGTTTACTAATAAACTGTAAGCAAATTGGATCTTTACATTCTAATTGAACCAAATGTACATCTCAATTAATACATGCACTTTTCTTCATCTATTAATTTATGAATGTATTCACATTTATTTAATCAATTCACAGTAAAAAGTAGAATTGAAACACAAGATTTAAATTCAAGTCTTAACAAAAGTGTTTTTTTTTTTTTCTCTTGGCAATGTTAAGTATTTAGAACTGAAAGCTTATATATAGAGCAGAGAAAAAAAAAAAGATAACTGATCCTCAAGAGGCACTCTGAGTCCACACATACAGCCACTGGAACAGAGAGGCAAGGTAGAACATAAGAAGAAGAGTTTTTAGAGACAGAATGGAAGAAGGCATCTTAATTTTAATACACAATAACCTTAAACACTGTTATTGAGCCCTTTCCAATTAGAAATTCCTCTTCATGTGTAAAGAACAGAAGCACTTGGACAGAGAGAAACAAACTCAACTTGAGAAATAATCTCGTATCTAATATGTTTAAATACTAAAAGCCAATGTTGCACATACGAACTGCTGCAGTAAAAATGGTAAAACACATCATGTAAATATGACATAGAAAGGATGAGCAAAACGGCACAATTATATACCTTTAGTTCCATACCAAAAAAAAATATTTTCAGGAAATTAATCAACAAGATGTTTTACATTCATAATAAACATTAACTTTCTTTAGGAGAGGGAGAAAGAGATTAAAAGAGAGAGACCGACTCCCCAATGGGAGCTGAAAACTTGTGCTTTCGGGGAATAAGGGAAGTGAAGATTTTTCTACTGAGAATTCACTCTTCAGACCCCATCCTTGGGTGGTAGAGCCCTCTGTATCCTTCTCTCCATCTCTCTCTGTCTCTTTCTGTCTCTCTGTCTCTGTCTTTTTCTTTTTTTATTTTTTAAGGTAAAGTATTTTCTTTGCGCTTAGCTTCTCCTTTATCTTGCTAAAAATCCCCTTCTCCCTGGCCCATTTAGGAGAGGCCAAAGAGAAAAAGAAAATTGATTCCTCCATGGTAGCTACTTTTTAAAATAAATAAATAAATAATTTTTGTTGTTTTTTCCCCCTTTTTTTCTCTCTTTTTGTTCTTTTTCTCTCTCCTTTTATCTTCTCTTTCTCTGTTTTCTTATCCTCTTTCTTTTATCTCATCACTTTGCTCTTAAGCCTTTACCCACTGAATGTCTAGACAGGTCTAAGTGAACTATAGCCATATAATCAAATACTATTAGGGTCAACATATTCCTCAATTCCTCCTGAATCTGCTGCACAAAGGTAGAAAAATGGAATGGCAAAGAGATTGCGAATCACCTCCATCTGCACGCTTCTGAACACTCAGCTTGAACTTCTAGAAATTAGGAAGAAACGAATAACTAATCAGATGACTAGAAATCACCACAGAGGGGCAAGAAATTCAAGAAACTAAGAAAATATCCTTTCCCCAAGGGAAATGAATAACTTCTCTTCACCCACAGACACTACAATGGAACTTGAGGAAATGTCTGATAAAGAATTTAGAATATTCATAGTGACAGAGCTAACAGAGATGCAAGAAAAGAGAGACAATGAACTCCAGAAGAGGCAGAAGAAAAGAGCCAACAAGTTCCAGGAGATGAGGAAGTTCTTGATTGATCTGAAAGAGGAAATACACACCATAAAAAAGAATCAAATGGAAATGTTAGAAATGGAGGCTATAATAAAGGAAGTCAAAACTTCCCTTGAAAGTATTAAAGCAGACTAAATCATACAGAAAATTGAATCTCAGATGTAGAAGACAAAATTGCTGGACTAGAAAAATCCACCATGAATACTGAGAAAATAGCCCACCAAAAAATGAGAATAATATGCAAGAAATACTAGATACTGTTAAACATTCAAACATCTAGATAATCAGTATCCCAGAAGGTGAAGAGACTGATAAGGGCATTGATAATCTATTCCATAAAATCTTGGAAGAGAACTTTTCTCTTTTTTTTGGAGAGGTTTTTGCGATAGGACGTGTGCGCTCGCCAGACAGAGAGAAGCAGAGAGACAGAAAGTGAGAAATCACCCCCCTAGGGAGGATGACCATGCCGCAATCCCTTCCCCTCCAGGCTCCTCTCGGGATCTTGGGCAAGCACGCACACGCGCCCGGCATGAGTTTTAAGCCACCGGGTCCAGGACGCGAACTGCGGTTGACTACGTGGGAGTCCAGCGACATAACTATTACGCTAACTGCTGGTCCCGGAAGAGAACTTTTCAAACCTAGATAGGCATTCAAAGATCCAAATCCAAGAAATACAAGGACTCCAAATGGGCTCAACCCAAGAAGATTTTATCCAAGACACATTATAGCCAGATTGACCCAAACCACAAAGACAAGACACTAAGAATGGCAAGAGAGAAACATAGTTACCTACAATGGATATCCCATTAGGCTAACAGCAGACCTCTCATCGGAAACAACATGGAGCAAGGAAAGAAAGGGAAAATATATTCAAAGTATTGAGTGAAAAACAATTTCAACCAAGAATGTTATACTCAGCTAGATTATCCTCCATATTGGAAGAGAAGACAAAACATTCTCAGATAAAAAAAACCTGAACAAATTTACTGACACCAGGCCAGTTCTCCAAGAAATTCTAAATGGAGTCTTATATCAGGAAAACTATATATAGACACACAGAAATAAGAGTTCAAAAACAACTAAGAAAATGATCAGCTTAATGATAGAAACAAATCTGGAGTTGAATGTTATTTTCCAGAATTTAAACAGAAAGGTTGGACCACAATAGAAGATAGATTAAGCACATGAGATTGAACTGGTGAAGGAGAATTTTATGACTTTTGACTAAAACTTCACTGACCTTCCTCTATGCTTTGTTTTCCAGAGTTAAGAAATTTTGTCTTCTCTTGAGCTGTTGACAGGTCCATGTACCTCCTATTTGAACAGAATCCTAACCTATTTCCTGGCTTTAAGATTTAGGCAAAGTTTTCTTAACATTTTTCTATTTTGATTTATTAAAGCTAAAACTGCGTATCTTGAAATTAAAAAAATATATTAAAAAATACCTATTTAATGACCACAGTAAGCTATATAGCCTCAGCTAGGTGCTACTTTATAGTAAATTCATTCTACTCACAGAGTTTCATACCTAAAGTCAAACATGTTCACAGATACATAATATTAGCTAAACTTGCTATTGAAAGTAGTTAGATTAATTAAGATATTTTGTGGGACCAGCAGTTGGCGTTAATGGTTATGTTGCTGGACTCCCATGTAGTCCACCGTGGCCTTTCTTGCTTTCTGTCTCTCTGTCTTTCCATCTTTCTGGCAAGCACACGTGCCCTATAGCAAAAACCTCTCCAAAAAAACATGATATTTTGTGAATCAATAAAATGTGTGTTGGGGGAAGAATGCAAAGCAACCGCAGACACCAGAAACAGTGTGAGACGAAGGTGGGAAATGGCAGAGGGTGAGAAATTGGGGAGGGGGAAATATATATATAGATGATATAGATGTAGATGATATAGATAGAGATAGAGATAGAGAGAGATAGATATGAAACAAGAAATGGAAAATTATTTGTTGATAATGTGTATGATTAAGCTACTATACAGTATATTCTCGATGAGAAATCACATTTTGTATGCTGTGATGATGTTCAGTGAATGAATGTAAAATAAACAAATTTAAAAAAATAAAAGAGAGAGGTTTTCCTGATAGGTTCTTGTGTGTTGCAATCGTCCAATTAGCCTTCCAATTAGCTATAATTACAGACATGCATAACCATGCCCAGCATATTCAGGTTGGCCTGGGAACCAAACCTGGGCCTCCCATATGGGTTATGGCTTCCCCAGCAGTGGTACTATCTGTGATCTTTTGTGGCTATGCCAATAATAACTATTTTGAGAAACTGAAAATAATTACACAAAAATGAATTAAATTATAATTTAATATCTAGATAATAAGGAAACCGTGAAGAGTAATTATGAGGGTCTTTAAAAAAGAGATAATATTTAACATATAAGTAAATTTGGGACCAGCAGTTAGCGTAATGGCTATGTCGCTGGACTCCCATGTAGTCGACCACGGTTCAAGTCCCAGACCCGGCGGTTTAAACTCACGCTGGGCGCGTTGCGTGCATGCCCAAGATCCCGAGAGGAGAAAGGAGGAGAAAGGAGGAGAAGGGATTGCGGTGTGGCCATCCCCCCTGGGGGGTGATTTCTCACTTTCTGACTCTCTGTCTCTCTCTGTCTGACGAGCGCACATGCCCTATAGCAAAAAAAAAAAAAAAAAAAAACTCTCCAAAAAACATATAAGTAAAATTGAGTACAAATTTAAATATATATATTATTGTTACCAAGTGTTTTATAAACACACACACACACACAATTGTGTGCGTGTGTATAAACTTAGATGTAAAATCTAAGTTATAGTGATTGGCTAAAAGGATAATTATTTAAAGTAATTTACATCCCTATGCATTGAATTTAATACACAATAACACTTCTTGAAATAACTATATCCTGACTTTGTTTTAAAACTTCATAGAAACAATTTTTTACAAAAGCAAAATATATGACGTAAGTTTTGTATTTTATCTATCAATTATTTCACCTCAAAATTATTTACTTTGGCCTGTGCACTAACAGGTTAGAAAACTCAGTAGGCTATGGTATATGTGTTCTCTTGGTAAAAAGTTACTAAAAAAAAATGAAGTAAAAAACAGAGGGAAATACATTTATAGGTAAAACTGAAAGAATGCTCCAGTGGTCCAAATTAAGTAAAAAAAAAAAAAAACAAAAAACATGCTTTTTAATATGAATAAAAGTACAATTGACTTAATACCTTACTTTTCTGTGTATACAGTTTAAAAAAATATACTCAATATTTTGGAAATATCAGAGATCATATTATTTATGGTTGACCTATTTCTAGGTGAAATATGTTTCACAAATATTAAGTACATTTTAACTTGACTTTCAAACTAAATTATTAGTATTTCTAGAATATCCATCTCTTTTGCCCTGGTATAGAATTACTCAGAATGTGACTCTAAGTTATCAAGCTTAGGAAATTGAAATGGAAATTTAGATGTAGGCTGTTTTCAGCTCAGTTAGGAAGCGTGCAATTGCAATTGAATGCTCAGCAGCAAACACTGCTTGTGCCCAAAGGCCTTTCAAATTTTTGTTAAGCCACTCACGTATGTGATTAAAGCATATGGCAGTGCTGTCTTTTCTTTCCTCCATAAATAAAAGAAATGTTAGTAGTATTTAACTTTGACCCAGATACACAATGCTATTCTCACTGCAAAATGTCAACCCCATTCATGGAGTTTAAGATAGATATATTAGGTCAGATAAACTCTCTTGTTTTTTAATTGAAGGGAAACATTGAGCAATATATATTGTGATGACAGCAAAGACATTGAAGTGTTTAGAAAAATATTATTAATTTGATATTCAATTTAAAAAAAACTTGTAAACCCTACTTAACATGGAGAAAATGGTTGTCTTCAAAGGGGAATTGAAATTGAAAATGACTCAAACTGATAGCAAAGTTACTAAGCTGTGGTATAAGTTTCAGATTTCTTTTTCCTGTAGACTGTGAGATATCATTAAACACCAAAAATCTAGACTTGCTAATAAAATCCCTATGATTTTTATGTATCAAGGTTCCTGATACAGGGACCAAGATGGTGTAATGGTTATGTTGATGAACTCCCATTTATTCAACCATGGTTTTAGTCCCAGGTCTGATGCCTTAAAACTCAAGCCAAGTGTGTGTGCATGTGTGCCCAAAATCCTGAGAGGAAAATGGAGAAGGGATTGTGGTGTTGCCATATCCACTTGAGGTGATTTCTCGGTTTTTTTGTTTTGTTTTGTTTTGTTTGTTTTGTTTTGTTTTGTTTTGTTTTGTCTCTCTGGTGACCACACGCATCCTCTTGCAAAAATCTCCCTTAAAAAAAAAGAAGGGACCAGCAGTTACCATAATGGCTATGTCGCTGAATTCCCATGTAGTCAACCATGGTTCGAGTCCCGGACGAAGTGGCTTAAACTCACTCCAGGCATGTGTGTGTGTGTGCCCAGGATTCCAAGAGGAGAAAGGAGGAGAAGGGATTGCGGCATGGCCATCCCCCCTGGGGGGGGGGGTGGGATTTATCGTCGCTTTCTATCTCTCTGTCTTTCTCTGTCTTTCTGGGGTGAGCACACGCGGCCTATAGCAAAAACCTCTCCCCCCCCCCAAAAAAAAAAGATTCCAGATAAAACACTAACTTTTAAGAAAATTCAAAGAATTTGAATAATAAGTAATTCAACTTTTCTTGAGCAGACAAAAAAGTGACTCTAACTTCAGATTTACACTAAAGATTTCTGATTATTAGGAAGGGGAGAAGAAGAAAATAAATGAAATACTACATATTTTACTTTTTTGCATGCTTTTAATCTAAAACTCATGGCATGTTTGGGATATCTTTCATTATTTGAGTTCAAAGTATGGCTTGTAATCCTGAACTATTAATCTCTGTGACCTCTTCCTCTTTTTATAAACCTTGCTCCATGTATCCCTCCATATTATCTGAGAAATATCATGTTTTGAAATATATTCCCCTTCTGTTTCAGTTCAGAGTTTTTTACTCTTGTTTGCCTCCAAAACCATTAATTTTCAGGCATTCTATATTACAACATTGCAGGCAACAGACCTGAAATCTAGTGTTGGTCACTAGCTTAGGAGAGAATAAAAAGCAAAGTCTAATTAGTATAGAAAGCATTGCATCTCGTAGCCTATGGCTTGCAAGGTGAAGCAGTTAATAGCATTACCTCTAATGAACTGTGAAGGCCAAGTTTTGAGGATAGATAGAATGGAAAAGACGGAACTGTCACTATTGTATGAGAATACACATGATGTGAATAAAACAAGCCCCATGTGGTTAGGGGACTCAAACTAACAGAACTGAACTGCTTAGAAAAATAAAACAATATATTCAAATTGCTGACTTATAAAAGCCGGGTATTTACTGAAATCCAGAAAACTCCTACAACTGTGCTAAAAAAAAAAAAAAATGGATTACCTCTTATGACTGAGAACGTATAGTACTTCAGCCTACTAGTTGTGAGACAAACAGTGATAAATCTGCCTAGGGAAGCTCTATACCTTGAGATAGTTTAATAGTTTAAGAGCAGATACTTTAGTAGGGGAAGAAAATAATAACAAAATTGTGATGATGGATGGATAGAAAGAGATTAATGTTTAGAGATGTATGACAAGAATGAGAATATCAGAGAGGGATGGGTGCATAATTAGGGAGGGTCAAAAATGGGAGTTGTCTCAAATAGGGGTTAGGAAAGGTGCACTGGTAATTTTCCATTTAAGACAGACTAAAGTAAGTATTGAAATGAAGCATGCAGTTTTCTGGAGAAAGAAAGCTGGAGGCAAATAGATGAACAAGGACAAGAGTCTTAAGATAGATCCTTTCTGATACCTTATAGAGAAGCAAAGAGGCCAATGTAATAGGAGCAGAGTATGTAAGCTAGAGAGTTGCAGGAGATTAATAATTTATAGGCTATTCCTAGGACTTTGGCTTTCACTCGAACTTCATGAGATGGGAAACTATTAAAGCATTTAGAGTGGAGGACTGATACAATCTGTTTTACATTTTTATAAGATCAGCCTGACTGCTCTAGCAATAGTAGACTTAGTGGTCAAGGTGGAAACAGTGATAGTTTTAGAAAAGAGGAAGAGGGTTCTTTAAGGTTTTTTGGCCTAAGTAGTCAGAAGAATAGATTTATCATGGAAAGGGAGTGTGTAAGTGATACAAATCAATGGGGATGAGGAGTTAGGAATCATAAATTCAGTATTGGACATTGTGATGGATAATTTTATGTGTACACTTGATTGGTCTAAGGGATGACCAGTTAGCTGGTAAAACATTTTGCTTTGTCTGTGAGGGCACTCTGGATGAAATTAACATTTGAATTCATAGGCTAAGTAACACACATTTGTCTTCTCCAATGTAGGTGGACACTGTCCAACTCACAAAGGGCCTCAATACAACAAAAAGGCAGAGGACAGGAAAATGCATTCTCTGTTTGAGCTAGTATATTGATCTTCTACTCTTGAACATAGGTGCTCCTTGTTTGAAGTCTTTGAATTTGGAATAGACCTTAAACCATTGGACCCTATTTTTCTGGCCTTCAAACTTTAAATGGATCTTACACTTTTGACTCCCTGGGACTTTAGCCTTCAGATTTGGACTGAAACTACCTAAAGTAATACTTTGGCTTTCCTGGGCCTCTGGCTTACAGAGAGCAGATTGTGGATTTTTCAACCTTCATAACCACATAAGCCAATTCCTTATAATAAATCAAATCTTTTTACATTTTTACATTCATACTTATATACACATGTATGTACACAGTCTTCCATTCCTTACCATCAAGAATACATTCAGAGAAATATATCTTTAAGTAATTTTGTCATTTTGAAAATAGTAGACTATGTCACACCAACCTAGATGATCTAGTCTATGACTCACCTAAGCTATATAGTCTGTCCTCTTGCTCTAAGGCTACAAACCTTTACAGCATGTTACTGTACTGAATATTATAGGTAGTTATAATACAGTGGTAAACATTTTTGTATCTAAACATAGAAAACATAAAGTAAAAATATGAAAATATGGCATATAAAGAACAGTCCACCTGTAAAGGGTACTTACCATGAATGGAACACACAGGTCTGAAGTTGTTCAAGTAAGTCCATGAGAAAATGGTAAGGAAATATGAACATTCAAGTCTTGGACATTATTGTACACTCTTGTAGACTTCATATCCATTGCAAACTAAGCTATGCTAAGTTTATAAAAGTGTTTTATTCGATAATAAATTGACATTAGTTTACTGTATTTTTTTACTTTTTAAATGTTTCATTTCTGACACAACACAAACACATTATAGAGCTTTACAGAAAATTTTTTCTTTACATTCTTCATTTTATCACCTATTTTTCTATTTTAAATTTTTTTAATTTATTTTTTTATTTTTTAAATGTTTTTGTTAAATATAAAGATGCAAACACACATATTAGCTTAGGTCTACACGGGGTCAAGATCATCAACATCACTGCCTTCTGCTTCCATCTCTTGTCCCACTAAAAGAGCCATGATGAACAAAATAGCGTGAAATTAAATCGAGCACAAGAAAAAATGATAAGAGAGGTGGTAAACATGAAATATATGAGGCTGTTGCTGGCAAAATGCAGCACGCTGATTTATAGTAAACTTTTTTTTGAAACTAGGAGTACACTATAAAATAACAATAAAAAGTATAATATAGTAAATACATAAATGGGTATCATAGTCATTTAACATTATTATAAAATATTAATGTACTGTACATAATTGTATTTGCTATACTTTTATAAGACTGGCAGCAGAGCAGGTTTGTTTATAGCAGCATAATCACAAACATGTGAGTAATGGATTGTGCTATGACAACTACGAAATTACTAGGTGATGAGAATTTTTTAGCTCCATTGTAGTCTACTGGAACTATTGCTGTTTATGTGTTCTGCTATTGACCAAATGTTGTTATGCAATACATGACCATATTGTATATGAATTTATGTGTGCATATGCATGTATGTGTTCTATTTATCTGAAAAACCCTAACTAGTACATATTTTTGTGTTAAGAGAGGTTCTAGGTAAAAAATTAATTTTAAGGATGAGTCTTCTAAATTGGTTCCAGGATGGCTGATACTGGCTCTCTATTTAGGTTTAAAGATTCAAAGCATTCTACTTCCATTAGTAAAGACAATACTGATAGTCTATGATATAAACTGTTCATAGAGATATGCAATATATCGGCATTGAGTACTCCTAATCAACCTAAGAAACAAGAAGCTGGATAATTCTGGATATAATGTTTTCAAACATTTTTGGGAAAGTAAGGAATATAAAGACATTTGCTATATGTTTTTAATGTTGCTGAACATGGTGAAAGAAAGAATGAGCTCAAGGATTCAGGTTGCTACCTCAAGCATGTATTAATGACTTAAGACCTGTGTGAGCCCTGAAGTCGTCCCTCATCTCCCATACCCTTAGCTAAAGGACTGAAATTGCCAAAAATCAAATGTGAAATCTTATCCTGCAGCTGGCTGAGTGGCAAAAATCAAGTAGATCTTCCAGTCTTGTAGGCTGTCTATTGTTGAAGTGAGAACTTTGGTTGGGGAAGAATGGGATCCTATTAGTTAGGGCATGAATGTATTATGGTCAGGGACTTGGAAGGAACGTGACTGGAAAACTGATGACAATGAAATTTTGGGGGAAATTATGTAAATACCCCTATCTGAATCTGCAAAGAAATGCGAAGATGTACATCTCACATGGCTGCTAATGAAAGGGTGATCTTAGCAAAGGAGAATTTTAATAATCAAGTAGACCTGATGGCCTATTCTCTGGATAGCAGTCAGCATCTTTCTCTGCTGTCATCACTCAATGTGCTTGTGACCAAAGTCACCATGATACAAGGACAGACATTACATATGGGCTCAATAACATGGACTTCTATTTACCAAGCCTAACTTGGCTATGGGCATTGCTGAGTGACTGCCTAATTTGCCAACAGCAATGAAAAATGAGTCCCTAATATGGAACCATTCTCCATAGTGATCAGCTAGCTAGCTGGTGACAATTTGATTACACTGGACTACTTCCATTATGGAAGGGGTAGCATCATTTTGTCCTTACTGAAATAACATTAGTCTAGAAATAGATTTGCCTTCCCTGAATGTAATGCTTTTGCCAAAAGTACCATCCATGGATTTACTGATGATTCATCACTGTCATATATTCCACACAGCATTGCTTCTGATCAACAAACTTTATACCAACAGAAATTTGATAATCAGCTCGTGTTCATGGAATTCATTGCTCTTAACGTAATTGCTACAATTCTGAAGCAGCTAGCTTGATAGAATGGTGAAAGGACCTTTGGAGACTCAGTTACAAACTAGTTAGTCATAAAATCTTGCAGGCTGGGTAAGAATCTCTAGAAGTCTGTATATGAATATGACCTGAATCAGTGTCCGATGTATAGTGATGCTTCTTGCATAGCCAAAATTCATGAGACCAAGAATCAAGCAGTGGAAATGAAATGGCACTACTCGTTATTACCCATAGTGACTTACTAGCACAATTTTGCTTCCTATTTCCATGACTGTATGCTCTCCTTGCCCAGTGGTCTTAGTTCCAGATGAGGAATGCTTCTACCAGAAGACACAATGATATAATTGAACTGGAAGTTCAGACTATCACCTGGCCACTTTGATCTCTCTATATCACCTTATTAACAGGCAAAAAAAGAAGTACAGTCTTGACTTGGGTTATTAATTCTATCAAAGAGAAATTATAATACTACTCCACAACAGAGGTAAAAAGGATTATGTCTGAAATAAAGGCAATCCTACAATTAAAATCAATGACAAATTGCAATCCAATCCAAGTAGGTCTAATGGCCCAGACCTTTCTGAAATAAAGGTTTGAGTCACCCCACCAGGCAAAAGAAAAAGTCCCAAACACCAGAGATGCATGCTGAAGGCAAAGGAAATACAGAATAAATTATAGAAGAAAGTAGTTGTAAATACCAGCTATAACCATACAATGAGTTACAAACACAGAGACTGTAATTGTCTAAAGTATTTTTTTGTGTGTGATTGTAAGCCAAAGTATTTGTTTTAGAATATTTCTTATTCCTTTATTACGTATCCCAGGATATACTGATTTTATGTTAGTATTTACGTACTGATAAGTTTGAATCATAGCAAGAGAAGATATGGGATATTAGAAGAAGAGTAAACATGGCTCAAGGACTTTACCTCCTCTACAGGGGAAAGGACTAATGTGTAGGATAGCTGAATTATGTTAGATAGGATTATGACTTTGTTATTGACTTTATTTGAGATTAAGTAGAATTAAAGGAGACCTATACAGGTGTCAAGTTGATAAAGAGTGGAAATGTGATCTTGGACTTCTCAATCTCTAGAACTATGAAAAATAAATTTCTGTTTGCAAGCCACTCCATCTATGAAATGTCATCAAAGTAGCCTGAATTAAGATGAACATGTTACAGTTGAGTTTCTCCTTGGATTTGTAATGGAAAATGTAGAGACAAGAGTTGGCTATATAAATTCAGAGTTGAAAAGAGAATGGAGATATTGTAGCATATACACAATATTTGGAGACGAGATTGGATGAGACCATTAAGCAAGGAGGTGCAAAAGACAAACAAAAAAAATCAGCACTGAGATCATCCAATGTTAAGAGAAAAGGGAAATGTGAAGGGCCAGCTCCATGGCCTAGTGGTTACATGAACTAGATCCCACATGACTGATCACACTATTTGAGTCCCAACCCTGGAGCTCTGAAAAATACACAGGGCATATGTATATTTGTGCCTCAAATCCTGACTTGATGGAGAAGTGGAGAAGGGACTATGGTATGAAAGCAGTGGGTAATGCTTTCTCTCTCTCTGTCTCTCACAGAGCATGAGTGCCTCTGGCAATTGAAAAAATAAAAAGAAAGAAAAGGAAATGTAAAGAGACAAAAAGGATTACCTATTAAATTAGAAAGAACAAGGAAAGAG
>NW_006159901.1:2475915-2491576 GCF_000334495.1 Tupaia belangeri chinensis | reverse complement strand
GAAAGAGTGGGTATCAGAAGTAGCATAAAAACTAAGGAACAATATGATGAGGACTGAGGTTTGACCATTAGTGATTGCCTAAATTACTATTTGCAACTTTCCATACGTTTTTTGTTTTGGAATTTCATTTCCCTTGACCTGTATAGCATAATGCTAACAGTGCTTTTTTGAGAAGTGGGATTTATTTTCCTACTACCATTAATTTTAAGTTTTAAGATGTTATTTGCTTCAGCCAATGGAATATTAGCAAATGTGACACAAAAAGATATCATAAAGGTTTATACAATTGAGTTTGCTCTATCTCACTCCCGCCACTCATCCTGACAAAAGCATCCCACCATTCACTATGAGAAAAATATCCTCTGGAGAGCAGCTGGATGAGGGATGACGAGAGAAATGTAGTGGCAAGCTTGAACCCAATCCAAACAAACAGGCAACCTGAAACAAAGCCATTTCTCTATTCTCATTCTACATTAGTCCAACTGCAGTCAATCTGCAGCATGTGAACTAGGAAATAAATCATTTTTTTTGTAAACCACTGAGATTCTAAGGTATTTTTGTTATGCAGCATTAATTCGGCAATTGCTGGGTAATTCCGTGTTGTATTTGGCAGTTTACAGTCATGTAGTTATTTTGTCAATGCTGTTTCAGAGAAGTGTCTGGAACAAAACCTTGATTAGGATGCATTAAATACAAGTGGAAGAAAGATGGGGAGAGAATGTGCACCAAACTCTTGTACATGTAAAAGGGGAGAAATTAAAAAGTATAGATGGGGATATGAATGTGGCATACAAATAAGTTTACTTTTTTTTCTTGTGTTTCAAAAAGTATAATCATGGACCATCCTTCATAATTTAACTTCAGACAGTATCGTTTCTCCAGAAAGCCTACATCCAGAGGAAAATAAAAGTGTTCTATTAATTTGGTCTACATCAGCTCAAATTGAATCCTGGGAATAAGAAAAATCCCACAAACTTAGACCTGTTTTGTATCAGTAGGATCAAAATCTGTATAATCTTTTCTGATTTCCATTACTTGGTTAAATGGAACGCCAATGAGGAGGAAAATAAATTCCCTCTGTATCAACCTACTCTTTACGTCACTCCTGAGAATATCTTTAATTTAGAGCAAATAATTCTTGCTTCCAATGTATGCTAAAGGGTTTAATTAGCAGAATATTATATTTCACACATATATCAAGTATGAAATACATGCACAGAAATTTTAAGCAAACTTACTTTACAAAACCCACTTGTCAGACATACTAAAGTGGCAGTTGCTACCTTTTCTGAGTAGAAAAGAAAATTTCTGTGAGAATTTACAGATGGAAAGTCTCAAGTGCTCATAAATTCTGTTTTCCCTGCACTACACACAAAAAGAATAAGAGCAAACAAAAACACTTCATGGAGTTCACCTCCTCTGAGCCTCACTTTCCTTGATTGTGTAAAGATCTTTAAAAACGTCCTGCCTCTAGACCGGTAATATAGATAGAGTGTGGAAGTGGACCTCAGAGGGATGTCATAGGTCAATGGGCTCCCCAGAATACTGAAATACTTTGGGTGTGACCTCTCCAGGGAAAAATGGTAGTACCTTCACCAAAACAAAATGACCAAAGCTGGAGAGTTAAAGATACCTTCCTGGGAAGATAGTGTACCTATTTGACTTGAAGTGACCAGATTGTGTCTCGTCATCACTCTGCTGTCTGTGTGGTTGAGAAAAGAGGGTCTTTTCTAGCTTTCCTATATCACCCTAGAATCTGAATATGGGGGAAATTCCAATAGGGATAATATCACTATCTTGACTGACTCACAAAGTCACTGTAAGTATAAGATACTTACAAAATGGACAGTAAATCAGGCACCTCTTTGCTGTTAGCATGTGTTTTGTTCAGATATATGCTCCCTGAAGGTGAGACTAAAGTTTACAGATATGCCCTTATCCCACAGAACAATGGCATTCCTTTGATAAGCATTTATTGAGCACATTGCTAAACTGGATAAGACAATCCCTACAAACTGGTGCTCTAATTTTAGTACTAGATAGAATATATTACAAAGGAACAAATAAAGTAGAGACCATCAGATGGCCTAGTGGTTATGTTACTGGACTCTCACAAAGTCGAACATGGTTCAAGTCCCAGATCCAGTGTCTTGAAACTCATGCAGGACACGTATGGGTGCATATCCAAGATCTCAGGAGAATAGAGGAGAAGGGATTGCAGCATAAACATCCCCCAGGGGGATGATTTCTCACTGTCTCTGTCTCTTTCTCTCTCCAGTGAGCACATATGCTCCCAAGATAAAAACAACTTAAAAAAAAAAAAGGAACAAATAAAATAATTACAGAGAGTGAGAAAAGCTAAAATTACACAAGCACTAGAATTTATCAAATTGAGACAGGAGTCTTGAGTGATCAGACCCAACACCCATGTTGGTTCTTGTACTATGCCCATGCAGAATTAGAGACACATGGGGCCAGTAGTTTAGCGTAATGGCTATGCCGCTGGACACCCACGTAGTCGACCATGGTTCGAGTCCCAGACATGATGGCTTAAACTCACACTGGGCGTGTGTGTGTGCATGCCCAAGATCCCGAGAGGAGAATGGAGGAGAAGGGATTGCGGCGTGGCCATCCCCCCTGGGGGGGGTGATTTCTTGCTTTCTGTCTCTCTGTCTCTCTCTGTCTGGCAAGCGCATGCTCCCTATAGCAAAAACCTTTCTAAAAAAAAAAAAAAAAAGAATTAGACACAGACACAGAAAGGAGAGGAAAGTAAGTGAAATTTATTAGGGAAGGAAAAATAGCTTCTGATGCATGGAAGGGGGTGTGAATGTGTTGCTGAAGAGTGGCTGGAGGCAAACGGTTTTTATCTAGGAGTCTAAGCAATGGACTGACTTTCTGATAAGGAACTGAGTTTTAGAAAATGGCTACTTGGTAGTTTGAAGGATTTATTACCCTATCCTTTGTGGAGTCAACAGACCATAGAGTTCTGCACTTTTTGTTACAATACAGTTACTGAATAGAAACTGCTCCCCTTAGCTACTGTTTTTTGAGTCTCAATGCAGCCAGCTTTTGGCCATGAAAACTTAGCCACTGTGACTCCATCTTGGGTCTTACATTGTCTATGTATTCGCTATCCCTAGCTTCTGCCTTATTAGAAAGGAGACACAAATTCTTTAGAGACACGTAAAAGGGGTTTATATTGTACATTAATCAGACCATAAAGGGAAAAGAGACTTCACTAAAAAGTAAAACAAAAAGGACTTCTTTGGGGGACCCTTACCTTATCTACCTAATAAGTCTGGCCTAATTTCTATATCAAAAAGACTAGAGGAAGTTGCTATTTTGAGTAGTTAAAAATAAAAATAAAGTGTCTGCTGTGGCTTGATGGTGATGATCCCACATGACTGACCCTGCAGTTCAAGTCCCAGGCCCAGCAGTTACACACCGGACATGTGTGCATAGGTGCCCAAAATCCTGGAGAGAGAAATGGAGGAGAAGGGATTGCAGTTATGCTGCTGGATTGTTCCCTGTGGGGGCCAGGGAGGGAGATGCTTTCACGCTTTTTCTCTTTCTCTTTCCAGCAAGTGCATGCACCCACTGGAAAATATAAATAAATAAATAAATAAACACTAGAAAGCCTTTAGAAGAAAAGACAATTGAGCTGAAACCTGGCTTATGAGAAAATGCCAGTCAAGCGAAAGCTGGGAGGAAAGCATTCAAAGCAAAAGGTTTACAAATACAAATACCCAGGGAAACAAATGACCTTGGCATGCTATAGATAAAGAATTCTATAATACTACAGAGTGTAGTGGAAAATGGAGACAGTGTAAAATCAGAAAAATAGACAGGGATCGGGTATGTATGGAGTTTGCTTTCCTTTGTAAACATGCATAATTTCCTTTGGTAATGATAATGATTGCAGTAATGAACGGACTCACTGAAAAAGCTTGGTAATAATTTGTGGGAAGAAATATAGTGTTAGGAGGACAAAGTCATAAAGTGACCACAGACAATTAAGAGGCTGGCTCTATGATGGAAACCAAAATCAATGATGAGGATGAAAATAAACAACTTGGGAAATTCTACTTCAGCTGTTGGGTTTAACTATATTATTCTAAGTATATGCATTTTAGAGATTATCATATATTTCATTTGATTTTTTTTTAATAAACATTTTATCTTAGAGCAGTTTTAGATTTACAGAAAAGGCAAGAAAATAGTATAAAGGGTTCTTATGTAGTTATACTCTGTTTCCTCTCTTAATATCTTCTATTGATGCATACATTTGTATCAGTTTGGAGGTGTCTGAAATCTTTCTTATGACTAGACCCAGAGCGTGTGTATATATATATACATATATATATACGTATATATATGTATTTCATATATATACGTATAAATATATATATACATATATATATATTTTTTGAGAGGTTTTTGCTATAGGGTGCGTGCGTTCACCAGAAAGAGACAAGGAGACAGAAAGCAAGAAATCACCCCCCAGGGGGAATGGCCATTCCACAATCCCTTCTCCTCCATTCCCCTCTCGGGATCTTGGCCACGCACACACATGAGCCTGGCGTGAGTTTTAAGCCACCTGGTCCAGGACTCGAACTGCAGTCAACCACATAGGAGTCCAGCAACATAGCCATTATGCTACCTACTGGTCCCAAGTGTATATTTTTAAGCAGTTCACCATTGTACATGCTATTTCCATCACTGTTAATATTATAATTTATTATCTGGCCATGTCAATTTGTTTTTCAGGTTTTTCATTGTGAAATTACTCTGTGCCAAACCCCATGGAAAACAACTTCATCAGCTAAAGTACATAACTTATGTACAGTCTCTTGCTTTTAGTCTTACAAACTCTGCTCGTTTCTAAAATTACTTAGCTTAACATTTTCCCTCTCCCCTTCAGTGAGGTTATTATTAACATATCCACTTGTCATACAATTAGATTCTTTTCTCAAAAGTCTGCATCACAACCTGAGATCCTCACTTTCAAAAGGATTTTTTTAAACTTGCATATACTGTGGTTCCTTATTCTTGCTAAAACGTTGTATGGGTTTTGACAAATACGTAGCGACATGGATCCACAATTACATCATACAGAATAGTTCCACCATGATAAAAATTCCCCTATGCTTTATCTATTCCACTCTCTCCCTCCCTCCAAAACATGGAGACCACTGACTTTACAACTCTTGCTATAGTTTGATCTGTCTAGACTGTCAGGTAATTAGAATCATCAGTATATAGCCTAACAAAATTATTTCCTTGGTGATTCGGTCTTTAGTATAGAGAACGCCCTGAGTATATTTGACAAAGAGAACCTCAAGGAAATTTTTCTTGGATCTTATATCATGAGAATCTTTAGCATGAGAATCGGGTGGGGCTTCCAGGGGATAAAACCCAAGCGGGTGTGAGGGCTCTCCCCACACCCCCTGCCACTGGCCAAGACCTTGACCCAAGAATTCCTCACTATCCTGTTGGTATGCACTCACCTTCTAAGAGTTGGTAGAAATGATCTTTTAACTAGTCTAGACAAGTAATGGTCCCAGTGGCTGCTATTTCAGATTTCAAAGTGACAGTTTGCCCTGTACTTCAGTTTGTTGAAAAGTACAAGAAAAGTTATTGAGTTTTAGTTTGTTTATATTCTTTGAGATTGTAAAACGCAGCTCTTAAGTTATTTCTCTTTTAGAATTGAAGTTGAAAGCCCATTTCCTAGTCTTTCTTTAAATAAGTTAATATCTTCTTTTATTTTACCTTTAACTGAATTTCTCCAGCACCATGGCACTTCCATTGAATTTCTCACTGTTATTTTTTATGTCTAATATAATAGGTGTATCCTCTCAAAGAACCTCAGCAAATGAGCTCTATGAACTGCACTTTCTGTTTGTCTTCATTTTGTTTGCAGTTTTTCTTTAGGTTGTTCATAACAGAAACTTAATAAATTATTACCTGGATGAATGATGAGTCAAATAATAAATACATAATGTGAGAATAAATAATTCAGTTTTATCTACCAGATAAAACAAATATATGTATATTTAAGGTTTTTTTAATTTGGTTTAGTTTACTTATATTTATTTATTTTGTGAAGGTGAGAGAGAGAGAAAGATGGGGAAAGACAAGCACCTTCAATAGGGTTTACACCGAGATCCCTTTCCCCAGCCTATCCAGTCAGTCAGGATCATGGGCAGACATGTGCATGTAAAGGACAACTGGAGAGAGGCTGACAGAGGATCCAAACCCACAATCTTTCAAAGGATCCAGTAGTGCTTGAGCACTGTTTCGTGACCAAAATTAAGGAAAATAATAATCATTTTAGCAATTACCTATGCTATAGGTTGAAACAACTCACTAGAGATTATATGATCACTAAGGTGACAACTTGCACATTAAAATTATAGGCATCACTGACAGAACATTTATGAAAGTTATTCTGGGAACTAAGTTAGTGATATAGAGAAAACAAATTTAACATAGACCTTACCATTTGGTGACTTTCATTATGGGAATTGTAGTAAGTTATAAGCCTTGAAATAAAATGTTCATACAAAAATGAAAGCATAATACAATTCTAAATAGAGAAAATCAAAGGTGATTTCACCAAAAAATTCAAATTAAAGAAATGGGCACCAAATTCCACTCATTTTAAATGTTTTCCTCCAACCTAAGTTTGGGCTTCCTTTTCTCCTGCTAAATAAAGCATGGTTAAAGCCTAGGAAATCATTCTAAACTCAAACATTGTTACTCAGACACGACATCCATTTTCTGTCACTTGAGGTAGTATGACAAAGTTCTACACGTGAAACAAAAGTAACACAATTTAACATCTAAATTCTTCAGACCGACTTCAACCTTCACTGAACTCCTAAATAAATCGGATTTCTCCAAAACATACTTATGTTTTCTTAAAATCAATTGGCAACAGAAAGGTTTGAGATCTCTGCACTTATCTACCAAGGAAAAATTCCTTATAAAACCATCCAAGTGAATAAAATATTTTGTTCATTAGGACCCAGTTCTTCACAGTATCTAGCCAGTTTGGAAGAGCTATTAACTTTTTCAGACCATCTAAAATCCAAATTAATTGAAGCAGCAATACAATTTTGATTGGGGAACGGAAATTGATATGATATAACGTCCTAAAAGAAACTCTGGATGTTGGGTGACTGGATTCCAATCTGGTTCTGACACTAACTTACTGATACAATTTCTGGGTCTTAGCTTACACATACACATACATACAAACACACCAAACACACATACTTGGTATCAGATGAATTGCTAAAAATCTTCTACATTCCTTGCGTTTTTCTCCTCATCCTCAATAATTAGGTTTATCTGGTAGGAGGTGTTAAAAGGCAATATTATGTTGATGGTCTCCAAAACGAGATTGAAATCATCCAGTAATTTCAGTAATTCTGCAGTAAAAACTAGGATTTAACTTTGATTTGAGTGCACAGCTCCATCTAGTGAGTTGCTGTTACACATTGTTTTTCCTTGTGTTTAAATAAGCTATTATTAAGAAAGGGAATAATTTTAATAACTCAGTTCATTTTTCTTTGAAGATTCTCTCTTCCTTTTTACCTGTTTTGATGATGCTTCTTACATGAGAAGTATCTCTGATCCTTCTCATCCCCAACATACTTTCCTATCTATAAATAAGCAAATTCATTGATGGAAAGTTCATAATCTAACATACATTGATTCATGCTTCTCCATTTAATAGACTTAAGGTCTTGCATTGTTGTCGTTCTCAGGTATACTGTCCCCACTTTCTTCCTGGGCAGCTGAAAACTGGATATATTATCAAGACCAATTCCAAGAAATGGGCACCTGTAAGCCAAAGCAAAGACCTGCCTTCTTAGAAGCACATCTCAGACTCAGGTGTGAGGATGTGTGTGAGGATGTGAATGGACAGTTTCCAATGGATAACATCAGGTAAATGAGAACTCAGTATATATACATACATCAGGAGCAGTTCCTAAGGTCTAGACTTAGCTAAGTGTATAGAGCAACATGGAAAAACTACTACTAACTACAATTCTAAGTCACATTCTTCAATTGAGATTTCCTACATTAAGAATAAAAATGCTTTTGATATTCAACTGGACTTCCACATCCAATCTCTTTTTTAAAATCTCCATTATGAAGAAATAAAACAGTGTGAGTGTGGACGTAAACATTTCCCTATTCACTTCCTTGAACAAAAATTCATTGAAAAAAATTTAGAAAAACTAATTCCAGACCCATATTTGTTATTATATAGTTATGATTTTAATATGACTTATAAAAACATTAACTTGGAGTCAGCAGGTGGCACGGTGGTTAGGGTGCTAGACTCCTATATGACTACCTACACTTCACTTCAAGGCCTGGACATGATGGTTTCCTTTCTCACTATTTCTCTTTCTCGTTCTGTCTCTTTCTATGGCAAAGAAAAAAATAAAAACACCATTAATAATAATAATTTAAATTAAATCATTCTTTAAAAAAAAAAACATTAACTCATGGCAATATATGTTTACCTAAATTGTCGTTTCTATATTAGGCATCAAGACTCAAACAATATGCCTTTTTTATTATTTTTTCCATTTATATTTATGTAAAAGCACTTGCTTTTGTAGTCCACATTTTAAAGATGTTGTCAAATATAAAAATATCAATCAAGTTTGTTCTTTTTTTAAAAAGGCTACTTTTTAACTCATGCTGATGAAAAATCCAGGGAAACTAGATAATTTGAGATAGAAATAATACCAGAACAATTGCTCTCTAGAGAGACTTGGTGAGACTCATTAAAGAACCAATTACTAAGTGCAGGTGAATTGTTACACTGGAAGTGCTGCGTGTCATGTAACTATCTTCATCAAGCCTCAGGCTATTGCTCAACTACCACAGCTCTATTGCTGACTATGAAGATTGATCAAAATGAGCTCCAGAGCATGCTTGACTTGATCTAACCTTAGTTTTTTGTGATTACACAGACCTTCCAACCAAGTTAATTTCATTGCTCTCCTTTGACTATTAACTTACTATGCAGTCTTACTCCCTTCACGTCTGTCTTACCTTTTTTTTAGACACCCATTTCCTCTGCCTTTGAATGCACTTAATGGAGTAGCCCTTTCTATCAGCCCCACTTCCAAAGTTCATTGCTGAGCATTCATTTTGAACCGCTGGAAGAGAGAACAGGATGGTCATGGTTGATGTGGGTGCTCTCTTTAGTTGCAGGGTAGGAGGAGGTGGGGAGAGAGTGGGGAGGAGGTGAATTTTGAGCAGTTCAAATCATAAAAATATAATTGCCACTTTCATGGCAAAATATCTGGAAATGCTATGCTAACGATAGAAAGTAGAACTTAACTTTAAAAATGCATTATATAACCTGCATTTCATAGTGTTTTTATTATGGTCACATTATATATGTTCTTCAACATATTTTACAATAAAAAAATAAATGTATCATATTACCAATTTGATCAAGTTGGCTAGAATATTTTAAGTAGTAAATGACAATGTTTATATTATGCAAGGAGGAAAAGAAGCATGCTCATACATGCTAACGCCAGTGTAAGCAGATACAATCATTTTTCAGTGACAATTTGACAATATGCACTGAATCCTTAAATCAGTGCATTTCCTTTTAGTAATTTTATCCAAGGGAAAATTTGGATTGTATACAAAAATACAGAAAAATATATATAGTATCTCTGTTTATTATAATAATAAGTGATCATAGAGAATGATATATCTTATTGTCTAGAATTTATTTAAAAAATACTTTTGATGAAGTTATATAATTTTTTGGGGGGGACCAGCATATGGCATAATAGTTATGTCACTGAAATCCCACATAGTTGACAGCTGTGCGAGTCCTGGACCTGGAGATTTAAAACACTCTGGGGGTGTGTGCATGCATGCCTAAAAGCCCAAGAGGAGAATGGAGGAGAAGGGATTGCAGTGTAGTCATCCCCCTGAGGGGTAATATCTCACTTTCTGTCTCCCTATTTCTGTCTTTCTGGGAAGGGCATGCACCCGTATAGCAAAAATCTCTAATTATGTAACATGTTGAAATGATGGTGATGAAGACTTTCCAGTGACATGAATTGCCTGGATTGCCTTATTTATTTTTAAGTTAATAAATAGTAGGTGAAATATTTTATGGTGTGTCATCCACAATGCTTTTACAATAGGTAGTCTTCTTTCAGGTGTTCAACATTTGCACAGCTGAAATTTTATATTTCATATATGACAAATTGTATTTCTTGATTAGTCCAGAGTTAGTTCATTCTGTTCATTGTTTCAAAGAAGCAACTTTTTTTCTAATTTTCTCTATGATTTGTTTCTTTACTATTTTTCTATTCTTATCAATATTGTATTCATTTTTCAAATTTATTTAGTGGTTCATTTGCTTTTCTTTATTTAGTTACATAAAGTGGAACCTTAGGCCATTAAATGCAAAGCTTTTGCTTTTGGCTTTGAAAAAAGGAACACATCCAGCTGTGTTGATATAGTGAGGACGGGTGCTGCCCCACAATGCTGGAGGCCTTATGGGAAGACTTCTGTCTCTGTCTCTCTCTATCTTTCTGGCGAGCACATGCACCCTATAGCAAAAACCTCTCCAAAAAAAAAAATGCTGTCACTCTCTGAATATAAATAAACTTTTTTTTTTTTTTTGAGAGAGAGAGAGATGTTATCTATAATGTGTGTGCACTTTCTGGAGAGACAGAGAGAGACAAAAAGCGAGAAATCCACTTCACATATTTGGGATTTTTTTATCTTATTTTGATTAATTTCTACTGCAATGTCTCCTCATTGATTTATGATTTAGCGATCTTACAGCATATACACTATAATACTTGATGTATAATAACTTTGTGGAAACATATGTTAAGCTCTACCATATGGGTGGTCTTGGTGAACATTTCTTATGCATTTGAATAACAAGCATTGTGTCATTATTAAATGTAGTGTTCTATAAATAGCAAAGCAGTCAAGGTGGTTAATAGTATTGATCTTATTTTTTATAAAATTATTGGCCATTTTCTGGATTTGTTTTATCATCTAGGAAAGAATATATTTACATGCTTTTAACTTTAACTTTGTCAATTTTGACTAATGGATTTTTAGGTTCTGTTATTAGATGTATTCACACTTTGAGCTTAAGTTAATTCTTCCTGGTGAATTGATCTTTATATCTTATGCAGTATTCAGTTAATACTCATCTTAAGTTTTTTGTGTATTATTTTACCTCTCCAGAATTTCTCTGCTTACTTTTTGCATTGCATATATTTTTCTGTTGTTTTACTTCTCACCTCTGTGTTTGTATTGAAGCTGAAATCAAGTCTCTTATTAACAGTGTAAAGTTGCCTCTTTTATCTAGAGTGACAATCATTTCTTTTCATTGGAATTTTTAGGCTATTTAAGGTAGTTATTGATATGGTTGATTTGATGTGTCATTTTGCAGTTTTCTTCAGTAATTACATTAATGATTATGATATATATAACTAATATGTCACAGTATAAAGTTATCATTTCTTCATCTTGTAAAATATATAAGAAACTTACAATGATGTTTTTAAAATTTAATTTTATTATTGTTGTTATTGGACATGGATACGTGCCAGAGAAATGACAGAGAGAGAGAGATAGAAAGAGGAAAAGTGAAAAAATCAATCCCTGAGGGGGATGGACACTGTAATCCCTTTACTAGGAATTTTGGTCACATACACACACTCACCTAGTGTGATTTTCAAACCACTGGGTCCAGGATTTGAACAGTGCATTTAGCCATGTGGGAGTCCAGCACCTTAATCACCATGTCACCTGCTCATTCTGTAAATATATTTTTTAAAGAATTACTTTCAGCCTATGAAAGGTGATGTTTGGAACATTATGTTGATTTCTGGGGGATGTTGACATTGTTAGGGAGGCTATCTCTTCTGTCTCTCTTCTTCACTTTGTAGAAGCCATTCTCCTGTCTCATGACATCTGTTGTTTCTAATGAAAACTCAGCTATTATACATATCTTTTCCCTGTAAGCCAGGCAGCCTACTTTGCTAGGTATTTTAATAATTTTTTTCTTTATATCAGGTTTTCATCAGTTTGACTATGATGTGTCATTTTCTTTGTATTTATTCTATGTGGTGCTCTAAACGTTTTGATCTGTAGGTTGATGTTTTTTGACAAATTTGGGGAAAACTTTAATCACTGTAACTTATGTCTTTCCATCTTATTTTCTCCTTCCTTCAGGAAATGGACTTATTTCTCTATTATGTGACTTTTTCACTGTTCCACAGTTCACTGAGGCTCTTTTTGTGTATTTTTCAATTTTCTTTTGTTCTTTAGATTAAACACATTCTGTTGATCGATTGTCAAGTTCTCTGACTCTCTTGTCATATATATTTGATATATTTTAATGAGATTTAAAAAAAAATCAGTTGTCACAATTTCAGTTCAGAATTTTCCATTTGGTTCCTTTCTATAATTTCATTTTCTCTGCCAAAGGGGATCCTCTTAATGGACTACAAACATATTTTCTTACCTGCCCTTAACAGAAAAAAAGTCAAAACTTAAATTTTATCTTCTAATTTAGTGTCTGAGTTATCTCAAATCTGTTTCTATTTCATTCCTTGGTCAGGTTTTATGTTTTTCCCTTGTCCTGTGTCAAAATGTTCTACTTTTTGGCTTGCCAAACAATTATTGTTCTCATTTGTTGCACATTGCAAATGCTGTGCTGTTGATAATGTGTATTTCTTTATTTTGCTTTCAAGAATGTTGGATTTTACTCTGGCAGGAAGTTATACTTACTTCTTCCACTAACATTTTGTTAACTCTAAAGATATTCAATTATATTCTTGCCTCCTTGATTTTTAGTGGTCTTTCCAATCATTATTTCCATATATGTATTATGTCATTTATCTCTAGCTGCCTTGAGTAGCTTTTTTCCTTGTCTCTAGATTTTTTTGAGGGGGGTGTTATTACAATGTGTGTACTCATGGTTTTCTTTACATTTATTCAACTGGGAATTCACTGACTTTTTAAATCTCTCAATGCATGACTGTCATCAAATTTGGAAAGTATTTGGTTACGATTTTTCTGATCTTTTCTATCCCACTTATGTTCTTCTATTCATCTGAGACTCTAAGTAGACATAATTGTCACATTTGATATTGTCACAAATGCTGCCTGAACCTCTTTTAGTTTTTAAAAAATATTTTTCCTATGTTCTTTATATTGGATAATAGTGACTATTTACTGTTCTGTTCTCTACTAGTTTACTCGGTCACCTCTTTCTGCTACTGAATCTACTTGGTGAGGTTTATTGTTTTGTTTTCAATGCTTTTGTTTATGTGATCAATCACCTGGCTACCTTCAGACATATATTCTCACTTCAGAAAGCAGGAGTTCAAATCCCCAAATCTCATTTATGTTACTGAGGTCTTTGGTATGCTTGTTTGTGTCTGTATTACAAATACTCTTCTGTGCCTAAGCTTTTGCTATGTTGTATTGGATCTGGGCAGCACATGCAGAGACTGTAGGTTAGACTGTGGTTTGGGCAGGTTAAACATATAAATTGGAGTCTCTCCTCTGAAGTTCTTCCACTTGCTGTCCAGCACACAGGAGTCTCTTCTCCTAATTCTCCAAACAGAAATATGCTACACTTTTATTGTAGCCATGTATGCCACTGCACCACCTGTGCATGAAGCAGGGCTAAACTATAAAGTCAAGACAAAAGAAACAAATAAAACCAGAAAACTCACATTCATACAGGTTACTTTTCCAAGTTTTGACTCCATTCTAAGCTATCCTTCTTTTGTTTATCTCCAGTCTTTAAAGGTAATGGTTGTTTTTGGCCTTGTTTTGCTTTCTGCAGAGTTTTTAGTTGTAATCATTAGGAAGAATGAGCTATGGTAAGTTTATGCCACCATAGTGAAACAGGAGTTCTGTAATCAATTCTTATGACTTGATTTTATGCATTGGTTTTCTCAAAAACTTCTATGAACTCATGTAAGTTGTACGTCATTTTATAGTTGAACATATTACTCATATGATACTCAGCAATGTAATCTGTAATAATTTATCCTCAAGTATTAAGAATATTTCTGTATATGTGTCAAAATTTACTTCTAAAATGTCTATAAGAGAAAAAAAAATTATTGTAAAGGAAACCAACTTCACAGGGAATGATTTAAAAAACAACAGTGCAGGGGCTGATCAGTGGCAGAGCATTAATACACCTAGACCACACAGGAAGGTCTTGGGTTCCTTTTCCAGGGGCCTCTTGTACAAACTGGACTCTGCACATGCCTGTGATCCAAGCCAGCCAAGAGTGGATTGTAGCATGAACTCTATGTTGGGGGTGCCTCTCTCACCCTCTCAAAATAAATATACTTTAAAAATAACAGCACATTTTTCCAGTGTGGGCAGTCTGGACACTGGACAATGCCTATGGCTGTCATCTTCATGTCCCCCACTGGAGCTTTGTCCCAAATGTGGAATTGGTCACTAGAGACAGGAATGCTTTGAGCTCGGGAGTTTGGGACTTCTGAGTCCATGCTGGTCCCTGAAATTGAGGACTGATGAGGCCTGAGATCCCAAGGGCTCCCCTTGGATATCTGGCAATCCCACTGGACAAGTCTTTAAGGGTTACTCAAATAAGAATTAAGCATGTATTGTTTTTGTTTTAATAATATTTGTCTCAATCAGAGGTTAAGGTTGTTTATAAAAATACACTTATAATAAAAATAAACGAGAAAATAATAGTAAGAAAGGTGACATAAAAGGAAGGTTACCGCAGTAAAATATAGTTTTAGTAAAAAGGTTAAAAGGAAAGGATTTAACATAAAAAGGATTTTGTATGATAAGCTTTTGCCTTTTGGAGAATGGCTAAGGTAAAGATAAAGGGACAAAAAAACATGCTACAGTATGTTGTAGAAGATTTGAGTCATATTGGAAAAGTCTATCTAGTAACTAAAATATTTAATAAAGTTTTATTAATAACTAGTATAAAGCTGGTTGTACTAAAATGATACTATCAGTCATAATTCTGGATGTTAATGAGGTAACTAAACAGGGACCCTAAAAATGTAGTTAGAATATGGGCCCAAAATGGAATCACAAAATGACTAAGTTTTGAGATGAAGGCAGTGGTGGCTCAGTAATTGGCCTAGGCAGCATGACCTAAGACCTAAACCAAAGACTCTTCATGCCCCACCACCTTTCAAGGAGAAGACAAGATAATGGTTTTCATGGCCCAAAGCACCTTGAAAAAGAATCTCCAGACCTTGGAACCCACTCCAAAATTAGAAAAATTAGATCCACCCAGCATGTCCCCCTCCCTACAAGGAGGGGAATGCCTGCACAAGCTCCATCTAGAACCCAAGTATGGACAAAGTCCTTTCTGACCCACATAAAAACCCCTTGTCATAGTTTTTCCTTGGCAACCCATTTTCTGGGACCGTTCCTTTCTTGGGAGCTGTTTTTTTTTCCTTCCTGCTCCTTTTATAAATGCCTTGCTTTGTTAATAAATTCCTTAATTTGCTAGTAAACGCCCCACTTTGCTATACCTACTTTCTGTGTCTGTGACTCAAATTCTTCCTAAGCCTGAGACAAGAACCTGTGTCTCATTACAAGTGTGGGCCAATCACCCCGG
>NW_006159901.1:2457833-2475893 GCF_000334495.1 Tupaia belangeri chinensis | reverse complement strand
TCATTACTTTAAGTGCTATATCCAATAGAAATAGCCAAATTTCTTTATCTATTACATCATTATTGTAATAAACTGCTCTTGTCATACCCAGTCACCATATTCTGTTGACCTTAGACCTGTAAATCTTGTTCTTGAATAACTCATGACCCAAAGCTTTTAGAGGAAGAATCTCCTGACCTTGTATCCACTCCAAAATTAGGAGAATAATTGGACCCCTGCAGCATGTGCCCCTCCACAGTAGGAATGTGCACACAAGCCCCACACACAACCAGTCCCAACAAAGTCCTTCCTGACCAAAATACAAAGCCCTCACCACAGTTCTTCCTTGGCAACCCATGTTCCAGGACCCCTGGCTTCTTCTGAGGAGCCCTGTTTTTCCTTCTCTCTCCTTCAATAAGCTCCCCGCTTTGCTATACAATAATAATAATAACACATCTGTAAAACAAAGTATTCTCTATCAATAATATGTTGGAAATACAAATTACTTGGAACAACATTTACTTAGTTTTAGACAAAACATATATGTTTTACTCAGATATGAGAAACAGGGTCTGTGTTCACACATACACACCCACAGTGGCAGATACCATCATTTGGCTGACCCAAACCATTCTTAAAAACTTTAATCTCTTGTTGTCCTTTCTTACTGAGAAATAGTGAAACAGCTATGCATTTTCCTCAGCTTTTCTGTAAAACAGTATGTCCATGCGACCTGGTGCTGGCGTATCATCTTGAGGAAAAGTGTAAATGAGGGTGCTGAGAAAGACTGTAGCACCTCTTAGAGTAAAGAAATCGAATGCTCACTCCTGACATTGGGTACTTGCCGACTTCCCACCTTTATTTAAAATCTAAAGAATGTGACACTCAGGGTTGAATTAAACAATATGAAATCCTAACAGGTTGAAGAAAGTCACAGTCACTGACTCTACACCTGATCTCTTAAATCTGTTTAACCGAAATTAGAACTCCCTATCTACAGACTATTAGTTATGTAAGTAGTATGTTCCTTCATAGTTTAACATTGTTGGATTCTTCTCTTGTAAATCAGTTCATCCCACATGCTTTTCCCACGCATAGTGGGTAAGCTTATGGCATGGTGGTTAAGGCAGTTAGATTTTACACGGCCGACTGAGTGGTTAGAGTCCCAGAAGTGGCAGCTTGAGACAGGCACACGTACGTGCTTGTCCAAAATTCTGAAAGAAGGAGGGATTGAAGAGAAGGGATTGTAGCATGGTCATTCTCAATAGGGTGATGGGGGTGGGTGTTTTCTCACTTTTCCTCTCTGTCTCTTTCTGAGAAGTGAATGTACCCTCTGAAAAATTAGAAAATAGTTTGTGTGTGTGTGTGTGTGTGTGTGTGTGTATTATATAACTATGATTATTTCAGAAAGCTCAATGCCAGCATGCAAAATATGTTTATATTTAACTGATGGTATTGCTATTAAACATTTCTTTCCATTTGTGTGTTTTATAAATTTTTTAAAAAGAATTATTTTATAGAATTATAGGAAATGCACAGTCCTATTTAATTTAACTCTATGTTGATTATTGTTGTTAAAAATATTTTGTTATCTAATGAAGCAGGAGCACCACCGTTTTGAACTCCTCTCTTAGAATCTTGCTTTCTCCTTTTGTGGAAGGTAAACAGTGATAAACATTCCTACTGTCTTTGCAAAATAACTGAAATAACCGAAAACTCCCTACCTTAAGATGTTCTATGGTGATTTGGCCAACAGCCAGCAAACCCATTTGCCCTGACCCATAAAGGTCATTAAGATTCCATTGTGTTTAGGTAAGGATAGAAGGTACCCTTAGGAATGATTAACCTGCTTGTTCAGCTTCTGTGAACTGCTTCTGCATTGTAAGCCCCTATCCTCTACCCTTTCAAGCCCACTATGTTTTCGTAATCCCCATGTCAACCCAGAAAAGAATGTGATTTTTGCCTTTGTAAGCACCCCTTACCTTTCACTTGCTGTAAGGGTTTCTGAGAGGCCTGAGTCCTCCCATATGCCACAGGCTTAATCAATAAAACTCCAACAATCTGGCTATATCTGAATGTCCTCTTATTTCTCACTGATTAGGCTATAATACTAATACTTTATATTGACTTGATTTTCCAGTAACAAATAAGGTTCCACATGTTCCACACATTTGTACTAGGTGCAATTCCTTTTTAGTGGATTCTGAGTTTCTATCTGATGTGGTTTGAATGAATTCCCTTCAAAATATGGGTGTCCCAATGAGAATAGGTGTCCTTATAAATGGCTTGATGGAGGCTTAGGTCCTGCCTTCTGCCACATGAAGACACACGGTTCTTCTTTTGTGGACACAGTTCTCATTAAACACCACAACCTGATGCCTTCATCTCGGATTCCGAGGCTCCAAAACAGTGAGAGGTAAATTTCTGTTCTTAATAAATCACCCAGTTGCTGGTATCTATCACGTTTTCATGTTAATGTACAAATAAAACTCCAAGTAAAATTTAAATTTACAAACTGTCTGAACTATTTAAGATTATTTAAAGAATTTTATGCAAATTAACCACAGACAAGGCTATTATTTCAAATACTGAAAAACATGCTCTGGGTTTTATTTTTGGGGCAAGACAATGAACTAAAATATTTGAAGGAAAAGGGTTTTTGTCACATACTCCTACACTGTCTGGGTTTATGGCATCACATAATTATCTAAGCATTATTTCATGAATCTAAAAAAAAGTTTACATTTTTAGACATAGCATTTGACAGCATAGGAATTTTTACAGTTTTACATTAAATTTGAGGAAAATACAAAGAATATCTGCAGGCTCTGTTGGAACAAACAATAAATTTATTTGTTTCAGAATTATGTTTTCCCCTTAATGCAAACACACACCTTATTTATGTACATTTATTCACTAAATTTTTTAAAAAAAGTATGCACTGGGGCCAGCAGTTGGCATAATGGCTATGTCACTGGACTCCCATGTACTTGACCATGGTTTGCGTCCTGGACTCAGTGGCTTAAACTCATGTGGGGCACGTGTGCATGCTTGCCCAAGATCCTGAGAGGAGAATGGAGAAAGGATTGTCGCAGGGCCATCCCCCTAGGGGGGTGATCTCTCGCTTTCTGTCTCTCTGTCTCTCTTTGTCTTTCTGGAGAGTGCACGCAACCTACAGTAAAAATCTCTCAAAAAAAAAAATTATGCACCACCATATTAAAAAATGTGTGTCTGGGGACTAGCAGATGGCATATTGATTATGTCACTGAATGTCAACATATCAACCACGGTTTGAGTCTGAGACCTGGTGACTTAAAACTCATGTCAGGTGTGTATACATGCATGCCCAAGACCCTGAAAAGAGAATGGAGGAGGGAACCAGCAGTTAACGTAATGGCTATGTCACTGGACTCCCACGTAGTCGACCGCGGTTCGCGTCCCGGACCCGGTGGCTTAAAACTCACACCAGGCGCGTGTGCATGCATGCCCAAGATCCTGAGAGGAGAATGGAGGAGAAGGGATTGCGGCGTGGCCATCCCCCCTCGGGGGTGATTTCTTGCTTTCTGTCTCTCTGTCTCTCTCTGTCTGTCTGGCGAGCGCACGCGAACTAAAGTGAAAACCTCTCCAAAAAAAAGAAAAAGAGAATGGAGGAGAAGGGATTGTGGTGTGGCCATCTCCTCTGGGGGTGATTTCTCACTTTCTATCTCTGCTTCTCTTTCTGTCTCTCTGGCAAGTGAACATGTCCTACAGCAAAAATCTCTCTTAAAAAAAAAAAAAAAAGATTTGTCCAATTTTAGTTAAGGACTCTAACTCAATTAGTGGGAAAAGAATAATTACATTACTGGGCTCCATTTTCTGACAGTTCTTAGTAGTGAAAGGAACTTTTACAATGTAGTGCCAGAACAAAGCTCAATATATATTTAAGTCTAAGGGATTTGCTTCACCATTTTCTTTAATCTAATGTAACTTCTTTTTTTAGAGAAAAGAATCAGATTTGTGACTTTTGGAGAGTTTTCTTTCTTAAATAGAAACCAAATTATGATTTTTATATCTATTTAAATATTGAGGCAAGGGCATGAATAAGCCTTTTATACAGTAAGTATAAATATATATTGCAGATACTTGTCACTTGCATTTATTATTTTATTGATCTTCAAAAATTATTTTAACATAATCAAGTACAATTCTTTTGTTGTTTGATCTCTTATCTGTTCTGAATTTAGAAGCATATTTTGTTTCACATTTTCAGTTTTTCACTTATAATAATTTTATAATGATTTAACATACATACATGCCAAACACACACATACACACAAACACACACACGCACAATTTAAAATGTACTTGGGCTATGACATAACTGTTTTTTTTGTTTCTTTGTTTGTTTGTTTATTACTAACCAACCATCTGCCCAATGCCATTTAAAGAATCATTTGTCCATTTTCCCTTGCATCCCTAAAGCATGTACCAAATTTTTGTTCATAATAGATCTACACGTAGGCTACTAAGTTTCACTGAAGGCAAACTTTTTTCTTATGATACCAGCACATCAACCATACTATAACTACTCACTATATCAACCACACTGTAACTACTCACCACATCACTTTGTTGTATTTATTCTAATAGAATCCCATTTTACCTAAAATTCCTTGAGATAGCTATAGCTTAGTAAATGTCAGTCAGATCTATTCTAGAACCAATCTGGTTTATTCATTCCAAGAAATTTTAAAAGTGCATGAGTCTGGTTGGATATCAGTTAAAATGGTTCACAGAGACACGGTCCATTCTCAAACTGATCAAATAATCTGAAATGGATAAAAATGAATTGTAACCACATCCAAATTTTTGCAGTGAATCCAAGCAAATTTAACAGCTTTTGTTAAGCAAAAGTGTCATCTGCCATAACAACTCCCACAATTGTAACACACAAACTGCAGACAAAACTTCTTTCATGCTCCAATGTGTATGTTTATGCCTCAGGATCTGCTAACACTTCTCAAGTGGAAAACATTTGCTGTTGAAACAAATAGTTCTTTTATAAATCCCCAACTGGGCTGTGAAGACACTGACAAGTCTGTTGATTTTTAGGAGAAATCATCATTTATATCTCACCCAAGGAAATATAATTTATTTTTCCATAGATAAAAATGTTATCTCGATACTAAATTTAAGAGAAAACATATCTGAATGTATAGCATGATAGCCGTACATGAATTTATTCTTTTTTTTTCATTATACTTAGTATTGTTTACTCTGTAGAAGGTACAGGGAATATGAAAATGAATACGAAAAGAAGGTAAAGGATTTAGCTCAGCTCTATCCTCAAATAAACAGCCTGAGTATAAATAGGAAGAGCATATGTACACGTAGAATAAATAATACATACACATGGTTATAGATACAAAATGCCAGTATAAAACTGATGTAGCTACATGCTAAAATGCTGAGATAAACAATTCTACCAGGAATTCAGAAGAGAATCAACAGTAGAAGATGGGATATTTAGACAGAAATCCTGAGACTAAATAGCTTTTGAATGAAAAGTTGAATCTAGATAAAAGAGGGAGCGACTTTCAGGCAGAAAACTGCAAGAAAAAAAAAAAAACATACAATTAGAAATGTATGTGAAATGTTAAAGGAAAAATGAGTAGAACAGTTTGGCTAAAGTGAGTCTTCGTATAAGAGAAGAATGAGAAATAATATCGATTATACCAGTAGATGCCACACTGAAGATCATCGTTAATGTTGGGACACTATTTCACTGAGAATTTTTGAGGTGGAAGATGCCAAAAAGAGACTGAAATGGGTGATTAACACTAGTGTGTTTAATACAGACTAGATGAGAAAGAGAATGAGGTTGGCATAGCAACTAAGACAGTATTACGGCATTCTAATTACAATACTGTATTAGTGTTTCTAAGTATGCTTTCTTTTTGTTTGTTTGAGAGAAAAGCATTTTTTATATTAGTTCATTAATTTCTGAAAATGGTAAAACTATAGAAACAGTGGAACAGGCACTTCAGGCTATATCAATATAAAACAAGTACCAATCATTCTTTGTGGAGAATGTCTAAATGTAGGGAAGTAATCTGAATAGAAATGTTTCAGATTAAAAAGTTACCTGTTTGTTCATTTTATTTGAGCACATATTTTAGCCTCCAGACTAGGTTTTCTAAAACTTAATTTATGTATCTTCAATTTTAAAGTCACTTCGTGCTAAATGTTGAAAAATACAGTTTCTTGGGTCCCCCTTCACACTTACTAAAAATAAGAATTGTTGTGGGAGGAGTTTACGATTTTTATTTTTGCTTTTTTTTCTTCTTTCTTTCTTTCTTTCTTTCTTTCTTTCTTTCTTTCTTTCTTTATCTCTCTCACTTTCGTTTTTATTAGTAGGAAGTGCATGCATGTGCACAAGGGTGAAGGAAAGGAAAGGTGCCCTTGATAGGATTTTGTCAAACCACAATCCACTTTCCTCAGGCTCTCAGCTCTGCTGGATCCTGGGTGCCTACGTGTGCCCACTGTGTTTTCAGGCCAATCTGGGATCCAAACCTGCATTTGTCATATGGCTTCCAGCACTGCAGGGCACTATCACTACCATTTCACTACAATGGCTAGGGATATCTATACTCATCTACATATAAATATATTTCTATACATATAAATATATATTATATATTTCTATACATATATTAATATATGTTACATTATATATTAATATTAGCTATTAATAGATATTAATTACATATAATATATAAAAGTTACATATTATATTTAATTATATATTAAAGTTATATATTATACTAAATTAATATATATCAATTAAAGGGTAGGGTTTTTTTAGCACATGAGAGTATATTCAAAGTCAGCTTTGGGCTTATGTTTCCTTCTCTCATTTTTTGTTTTTTTTCTGTGTACAGTTTAAGACATTACTGTGCTTTATGTTATTGTTATTCTTCAAAAAGTTGGAGATGTATTTGCACATGCATGTGTTATGATTTAAGCAGTACATTTAAGCACTTGTACACTTAAGAACAGATCAAACTGCAGAAGAGAAACATCTGTGAAATGGTAAAGCTGCTCTTCCAAATGAAAGAGAAACCATTCAAAACAAAACAAAACTCTTTGTAGTGGTATTGGTGAATTCTTAGGACACTGTTAATGTTGTACAGATGATGTACAAAAAGACCTGAATGTTAGAGAAGCACAGAAGCTAATCTATTTGTGATCCTTGGATTGTTCATAAAGTCAGACCACAGCCAACTTCTCAAATAGAGAGCAGATTTTACTATTCATCAGCCTCAAAAGAGATTCCTCTCAAACAGAAAATGAAGATGATGGGGATAAAGTAACCCCACAAAGAAAGAATACCCTCCTCTCTCTGGGGCCTGATCTGTCCTGATTTTTAAATGTGGAAAGAGTCTAGCAATGTGTCGGTTTAGGTTGAGTTGAGAGTTAGTGTGAGAGTTATCCAGAGAGGCAGTCTATGAGGGCCTCAGAGTTTGATGCTTTTCCACAGGAAGCGGGAGGGCATCATTGCCCGAGACATGATTTGTCATCACAGTGACAAATGATGCATCACTAGCAGAGGCATTAGTTTGACTGAAGGATAAGATGATTTTAGTGGAAGAATGTGAAAGACACATTTCTGAGCACATACATGGGGGGCAAAGGGAAAGGAAGACTCAGTGTATAAAATGATACTCCACTTAGAAACAAGTGTAATTTATCACATTATTAAACTTGATAGAGAATGAAAAAATGCTTATAGAAAGCAATCCTCAAGAAAGACAAGTTACCACCCATCTTAAAAGTGTGCAGTTTATTAATTTAACTTCAAAAGGACTGGACACACAGGATTTGTTGGCAGTAGCTAAAGCAAACCCAATTAAAAATTTCAAGCCTATTGATCCTCTGTTTTGGTGACCTCTTGTGTGCATCTCACTCATAAATAAGATGACACAAAAAAGGAACTATCGATTTTTGCATGATCTTTTGCTTGCCTCTTTTTTCCCTGAACACTAAAAATGATAGGGAATATTCTCCAAAATAAGGCTCCGAGGATAGGTAAGGGTAGGATTGTATTTGTCTATTATCTGAAAAACAACTGTAAATGAATCCAGTTCACTTCATTTCAATAATCTTCAAATGTCTCTTCAAATATCTCTTCTCTTCACAAAATCAAATTTGGGGTAAGTCACTGTCCTGCCTTGCGATTAGCAAAGATTATTTGAACAGCACTTCTTTACCTTTTAAGTAATGGGCTTTTAGGAAAAATCCTACTGATAACCTGCTTAATAAAAGATATGGGCGATTTCAGACAAGAAAATCTGTCAGAATGTTGATCCCCTCCTGCAGACTGCTGTGCAAGTTTCTTGCTGCTTCTAGACACCAAATTCCTGCCCCAACGTCTGATCTTGCTTGTAACATCATCAGTGAAAGAGAGTGATGAAGAACACAGGATGAGGATTAGGGGATTTGAAAGTTAATCCTGAATAATCCTGGTTCTCTTCCTACTTTACTCTATGATTCTACACAAGATATTGAACCTCTGTGAGCCTCAAACCCTTCTTCTGTCATATGACAGAAGAAGAGAGCAGGACTTTAGCTGATCTCTAAACTTCTCCTCTAATATTTTTAATATTCTAATATCATATTTAGTATTCTGAGAGAATATTTAATATTCTCTTTTCTTTACAATAAATCAAAGAAAGTTTAGTAAGTAGGCTGACTATTGTATGGTAATGTGATTGTGACTATAAGCCTTCTCTTGGAACCTAACAATGTTGACTCTGCATCTATTGGGTTATCTGGAAAGTCATTTTTACATAGAAAAATACTTCATGACTTTCTTGACAACCTAATAGATAAAGATCATAACCCACAGAAAATTGAATAGACTAGAAGCCTTTAAAAGTTAGAGATTATCTGTTATGAAATATATCAGAAAATAATAATGAATAATCAGAAAGCAATCTAATAATTATGGAGTAATTAAGAATTTCCGGGCCAACAGGTGGTGTGGTGGTTAAGGCACAGGACTTCCACATGGTCAACCATGGTTTGAGTCCCCAACACGGTGGATTAAAAATCACGCTGTTAATATGTGCATGTATGCCCAAACTCCACAGAAGAGAATGGAAAAGAGACTGTGGCATGACCATTTTCTCTGGAGTGTGATTTCTCACTTTCCCTCCCTCTGTTTCTCCCTGTCTCTCCCCAATGTGTACAAACACCCTATGACAAAAACCTAAAAATAAATAAAGAATTTCCAATGCTTACCTATGTAGGAATACATATCAACTAAGAGTAAATACATAAATAAATAAATGACTATAGATGAGATGACAAGAACTTTTATCAGAAAGACTGCTTAGAGGGGAACAGTTTTATAGGTGTTTCTTAAATCCCTGAACTGTCTCTATTCTCCTTGGATTTCTCTTATACTGATTCCCAAGGTCACCATTATCCTCTACATAACTTCTCCTCAAATGTTGCCCCATTTTTTTTTAAAACTTATGGAAAATTTCTAAAATTCTCTCATCTTTATTCTCTTCAATGCAGTGATATAGGATGAGTTTAGAATGGTACTACAAATATTAGCAAACCTGGGCTGGCTGCATAATATGGTGCTGAAGTGCTATGCACTGGGAACCGGATCCTACAAGGCCAGTCACCACTCAAATTCCAGACCCGGTGTCTTGTGAATCACACTGAGCATCTGTGCATCTTCTCTAAAATCCTGACGGAAGAAAGAAATGAAAGAGGGGTCGAACCTGACCATGTCCTGTTGGAGGGTGGTTTTTTATTTTTCTCTTTCTCTCCCAGTCTCTGAAAAAAAATTATTTTATTTAACTTTATTTATATTATTTTATTTGACCAGAGAGAGATAGAGGGAATGTGAGAAAGTAAGCCACGAGGTCCAGGACTTGAACTGCGGTTGGTCATGTGAGAGTCCAATGTCTTTAACCACCACGTCACCTGCTGGCCCCATCTCCAATTTATTTTGAATCAACTTACTGACTTATCATATCACCAATACTCATATCTATTACCATAATAAGCTGAACATTCATTGATGGTAAAAAAATGAAAAAGAAAAACAATGTGATAAATAAGTAAAATATCTTTTAATTTTACATGTACAATATTTAGTAAAGGTGAGTGCATATACTCATAAACCAAATAGAGTTTCATTACAGGCATTCTCTTTTTGGTAATGTTTAGGAACTGTTCTTTGGGGACAGCAAGTGGTGTGGTGGTTAATGTGCTAGACTCCCACATGATCGATGGCATTTGAGTCTCAGACCTGGTGGCTTGAAAATCATGCTGGGTGCATGTGCATGCCCAAAATATGGAGAGAAGAATGGAGGGGAAAGGACCATGGCATGGCCATCTTCCCTAGGGTGGTGATTTCTCACTTTCCCAATCTCTCTCTCTCTCTCTCTCCCTCTCCCACACATACCCTATAGCAAAAAATCTTTTAAAAAAATGACAGATATTAACACAACAAAGAAAACCAATCTTAGATTGAGCAGAGTGGTATGATTGAAATACTTGGCTTTACATCATAGTTCAGCACAGGGAGAGTGTTGTTATAGTACCAATACAGATGACTTCTTCATAGACTTGATCTCTACCAGTCTACACAGGAACATGTTTATTCATACAAGGATATATTTTTATCCAAGAACCTATTTATCTAGACAACAACATATTTTATATACAAGTCAATGAAGAAAAAATGTAAGGGCCCATGTAAGTCAAGAAGGAGAAAATTTAAATTTCCAGGAACACATAGAAAATAAGAAATCACAAAAGGAAATATAAAAAGGTAAATATTCAAGTTAAAATTATTTAGACAGTTTTTATTAGCAGATAAGTCAACTATTTTATATTAGAATTTTATATTGAAACCATACACTAGATTATTCATGAATATGGGAGACTGGCAATTGCATTACATATAAAGAAAGAAACTGTGAAATGTTGACTAGTAATTTCACTTCTCACAATTTTTAAAGTAAAAATACCCTTTGTAAGCATGCATGGAAAAAAACTGTTCTTCAAATAACTGTGTGTTTCTAAAAGAAAATCATTTATCATCCAATTGTTTGTCAATTTAATATAATTATATATTGGGTCATCAGAAAAGTCATGACATAATTTTGCATAGAAAAACATAGAGGGACCAGCAGTTGGTGTAATGGCTATGTTGCTGGACTCCCATGATGTAGTCGACCGCAGTTCGAGTCCTGGACCAAGTGGCTTAAACTCACACCAAATGTGTGTGTGTGTGTGTGTGTGTGTGTGTGTGTGTGCCCAAAATCCCGAGAGGTCAATGGAGAAGGGATTGTGGCATGACCATCCCCCCTGGGGGGGGTGATTTCTCACTTTCTGTCTCTCTGTCTCTCTCTCTTTTTGGCGAGTGCATGTACCCAATAGCAAAAACCTCTGCAAAAAAAAGAAAAAATAGAAAAACATAGAAAAATACATCATGACTTTTCAGACAACTCAATATTATGACTAACACGTTATACTATCCTACTATTTTTAGTGATGGCTTTTTAAAAGAAACAAAAACAGTTCTAATAAAAGAAATAGTAGGTGATGATACAAGACAGAAAGTACATGTGCACTATCTTGGTATGTCTTGGATTAAGATCAGCTGAGACAGATCGCCTGATCTACTCGAGATTAGTTTTTGTATACACAAAGAGTAGTTAGACACATATCTCTAGGTTTATTTATTTCTCCCCTGTAAAAGTAGAAAAGAGAAAGCAAGAGAGAAAGATAGAGAGAGAGAGGGAGAGGGAGAGGAAGAGGCACTCCCAAAAGAGACTTCATGCCTCAATCCACCCCAGTCCCACCCAGCCCAAATCAAGTATGTGTGTGTGCCCAGAACTCAAGGAGGTTCTAGGACCCAGGACCTTTCTCATGAGGATCTAGCTCTGTTACCATTGTACCACCACCTGGCCCACCATTCAACTTTTAAGTTAAAATTTTAATATGATATTTTTATAAAACTTTTAAATTTAACTTAGAAATTGAATTACTCTGCCTTTATATCTAGGGAATTTTAAAATTCACTTTTAAGAAGACTTTGATTAATGTTTGGTCCCTTTCTGAAACTTAATTAAGTAAACTCAATTACCATGTTTAAATGAATTTATAAACCTAATATATTCAATTTATTTTTAATTATTTAAATTGTTTGACTACCAAACTAAATCTTCCCAAGCACTAAAGTAAATCTTATAAATGAATTACATTAAACTTATAAATAAGCCGATTAAGTTTTCTTAAATGTTTCAATGCTGTTTATAAATACAGAATGATTTAAGTGTAAAAATCACAAGTCTAAATTACCCACTGAGTTATAAATTTTACGTTAAAAATCACAATACATTTTCTTAGTCATATGGTGTGATGTATGTTCATCATTGAAAGTATTTGAAATACCAAATGTGCACAAATTAACCCTTAACCCAACAAATGATGCTATAATTTGAATTTATCTCATCATTTTATTAGTGGTGGCATATATCTCCTGGTTAACATATGCCTACTACTGGTGAAACATAATGTTTTGCCATATGAAATAAATTGATTTTTCCATCTATTGCATTAGTTCCCTAACAATTAGAAAGATCTCCAGCTATAGCACTGATATGGATCATTGTCCTCAAGAAGCAGCAGCATACTAAGTTCTATTATAAATATATATCCTTGAAAAAGAAACCTCATGCCCTTGATAGAGCATAAAGACTGAACTCGTGGATTCAAGTTAACACAAACTTTTTTTTTAACTGCTGGAGGGCACATGCACTTGCCAGAGAGGGAGAGAGAGTAAGTGCACACCTCAGTGGAGCGTTGTCATACCTCAATCCTTTTTCTATTTCTCCTTCTTGTCAGGATTTTGAGCATATACCTATATACATATATCTAGATTGTTTTTCAAGTCACCAGGTCCAGGACATGAACCACAGTTAACTAGGTGGAATCTGGTTCCCTTAATCACTGAGCTACAGGGCCAGCCCTCAAGTTACATAAATCTTAAAATGGTAGCAAATCATCACTAATATCATTCACTACTTCACTTCTATCTTATGTTTATTTGACTCTGCCTAGCTCTAAAGACCTTTTATGTTGATGGAATTTGCGTAGTTCCATCTGCTTCTGTGGTTATAAATTCTGAGGTCATTTCAATGACGAATAAATAAAGTTCTTTTGTCTTTAGTCCCTTGTTCAAGAGTGAAAAATTTGGCTGGAATATTCCAAAGTAATATCATGTATTCAGACATAGCTGTTAGAGCTATAAGACCAAAGAGATATTGACCTAAACTTTCACAAGAGAAGGGCTATTGCCCTGAAGTAGAACAGAAGGGGTTTAGATTCTGGACATTTAGAAATAGATGTGTATCAGAACTTCTTATGTCTGTTATCCTGTTGTTTTTCCTGGCTGCTGTTCCCATCACTTGGCATGTATCCCCAAAGCTTGTGAATTTTCCCATAAAGTCTAAGTTGACTGTGTTTGGCTCTTACCTGTACGCCGGATTTTTTCACTATTCCTCTTCTACTCCTACAGTCTGTTCAAACAGGATAATTTACCTTTTCCTTAACACATTTCTAAGGCATTTGGTAGTATCTTTTCTCTTAATATCATGGATTAGAAATATATAACCCAGTTTTGTTTTTCCCAAAGTCTTGCTTAATGAATAACTTAGGGATCCAGACTGTAGAGAAAGAGATCAATGAAAGGAATTAGAATAGTTTAGGAAAGAAATGATAATTATCTTATCTGTCTGAAAAAATGACAATGAAGTTAAATGTTAATACAGTTGAATTTAACCAAATTAGATGCTTCTGATAAAATTGTGACAATATTTGTTGCCTGTATGCTAAAGTGCCCATCCTTTTTTTAAAAAATATGGTGATAAAAAGCAGATTTTTAAAAATACATTTAGTGTCTTCACTTAGCAAAAGTAGGTTAATAGGCATTCTATGTCCATTAGCTCTTTTAAAAAATGCTCCTGCAGGAAATATAAAAATCTGTGATAACTGTGGGTAAGATCTATTTTATAAACTTAAGGCTGCCGCTCTAACCTAACAATGGAAACAAAATATTCCAAAGCTAACAACAAACCCTTTAGGGGTGGGAGGAAAACTAGAAAAAGTTACTTTCAATTAATACTTATTTTGATGTTTTCTTTTTAATTAATGCTTTATTTTCTACTTGTGCCTAGAGGTGATTTGTTTTATTTTGTTCAGTCTTGTTATTAAGGATTTGACAGGATTTTTAAATGAAAATAAACAAGCTTATCCATTTAGGGGATGTTTGGCCCAGGTTCTATTTAGAATGGTATATGTATTTAATCTAAATATTTGTCAGCTTCTGCAAACCACATTATGCCTTCCAGTTAAAGACTGAAAAACAAATAAAGAATTAAGTATACTTGTAAAAAGCCTGCTCTCTAGCTGTGGTTTGCTACTCAGTAACTGGGTAATTTCAGATTTAAAACTTCAGTTTCCTAAAACGTTATTATAGATAATTAATATTAAAACTGCTCTTCTGATACTCGTTTGAAAATTTGGGGGGAAAATATAAGCCTATTGACATTCTCAGGCTTAAAATGCATCTTTACTGTATTGAGCAGGTGGCTATTCTAGTTCATTTTATTAATTACAGAAAATGAGTCTGGATAATTTATAGAAATAGAGGTTTATTCAGCTCCTGGTGTGGAAGTCTGAGGACCAGAGGCTGCACTGGTGAGGGTCTTCCGGCTGAATCACAACATGGTGGAGGGCAGAAGCATGTGCATCTGTGTTTGTGTGTCTGTCTTCTGGTGTCCTCGCTCTGTACACTTGCAAGGAATCAATGATGGGGGCCCCACTCTGATGTTCTTAATCTCAATCTCCTTCCAAAGGCTCACCTTTCAACAACTAGTTGAATTAAATTACCACCCTCTGAATCGCATCACAACCAAATCTCAACACATGAATTTTTGTGGGACATTTAAACCATAGCAAAGGCATGACAGTAGAAAATAAACATAATGCAAAAAGCATGTGTCATTGGCATTTGAGGAGAGAAGCAAGAATCAATCCAACAGAAGCAAGAAGCAGTGTCAGATCTGAGTCCACATATTTAAAAGTAAGTGAAGGAGTGGAAGTTTAGGAAATTAAGAATGGTTTGGAAAGTTAAATTACAAAGCAGTACTACACCACATATTTTCAGAAAAACATTCTGAGAAGAAAGGTGTTTTGTTTGCATTTGTATTTGTTTTCATTGTGTGGCTCCTGTAACTTAGGATCACAGAGTGAGTGGGGCCACATTCAGAGTATTTCTGAATAGTAACAAGTTATTCATCTAAAAACACTTGCAATTATATAATTGCAATTCTCTCAATATGCCAAATAAATACTTAAGTCAAAATTAAATATATTCACAATAGAGTGTCTTTCACTGATTCAGAAATAATTATCACATGTGCTCTGTGTGTAAGGGAAATTGCTAGTGCTATGAAAATAAAACTAATGACACAATTTTCTCTCAACCCAGAAACACCACCACAAAGGTAGTAAAGAAAGACAGCACTCTTACTACTGAATAAGCTTAAAAGAATGTGATGAATATCATGGACAATCCGTTAAAAGACTGCAAAAGTAGAAAGAAATCTCACCCTTTATATAGCCAAACAGATACAATGCAATTCATACATGTGTTCAAGATAAGCAATAACTAGTCATTAAGAAAGAAGATTTGATAGCACTATTTGACACATATTGTTCATGCCAACTTTACCTGGTAACTGGGATGACCACCTGTATTATCTAATTGGCTTTTTCAAGGAGAAAAAAAAAAGAAAAAAGAAAAACTTTTCATCTCTATCATACCTTTATTACAGAAGGTAGTTCTGCAACTTAGAGCAATGTACCCATCAAATTTAGGCTTCTGCCCCCTCACAGAAACTTGGAGATAGGAATGCTATCCTCCTTGATAATTTCATCTCAAAGAGATGGCTCCCAGGCCCTTGAAAAAGACTTTTTTGGTCAAGGAACTGACATAAAGGCCCATTTACTTTTCAAAAGAATGTAAATACATTTCAAAGAAAGAAAAAAGTACTTAAAATTACCAGTTTGGTAAAAGGAAATTCTCTAAGAAAAGGGAAAGGAAAGAAATTTCTTCATGTATTTCAACAGGGAGAATTAGGCTGTTTATTTTTAAGTTTAAATTTGTCTTTCTGCTAGAAACTGTACAAAGACAGTGATGAAAAATATAAAGTTTATACCCTCAAGATACTTTATAGAAAAGGTATCTAAATTGGCACCAGAACTACTGCATTTACCATCTATCTCCAATTTATAAGGTTATACACTTCGAGTGAGTGAATACTGAAATAAATTACTTTCATGTGACCAAATTAGAAAACTTATTTTTTCTTTATCAATATATTTTAGAATGTATGTAACATTGAACTTAAATGATAAGGTCAAATCAATGAACTGTCTTGAAATATTAAACCTATTTGAAATCCATTAAATAATTTGCTGTTTTCATACCTAATGAAAACAAAAGTAATTTTGAAAAAAAAAAAAAACATTGAAATATCAGTTTCAATTTAAATGTTTATGCATATTATTTCAAATCATACCTATTCACTCCTACTTTCGTTGAGTAAATTATTTATTAAAAGTATCTGCTTAGCAATAACAATAATCACTATATCACATGTTAACTATAAGAAAATAAACAATATATTAAAATAATATTGGGCTGGCTCCATGGATCTCATATGATGAATAGCATGTTTCAAACCCTGGCCCCAACAACTTGAAAAGCATTCCAGGCACATGTGCACGTACACCCTAAATCCTGACAGCATAAGAAATTGAGAAGGCATTGAGATGTGACCATGCCCCGCTGGTGGACGCTTTCTCCTCCTCCCTCTCCCTCTCTTTTCCTCTGTCTCTCTCTGGCAAGGGTACATGCCCTCTGACAAAGTTGGAAAAAACATTGAATTTGGATTCAGACCAAAGTGAATTCAAATTCCACTTTTTTGTCATCTCTAATTATGCAACTTATGGCTACTTGCATAAGGTCTTTGATTCTTAGGCTGTTAATGAAATAGTTATATGATATATGAATTTCATGGGTGGTAACAAATAAGATTATAGTTGAAAAACAATATAGTATTTTTTTATTATAGAATGTTCCCAGAATACTAATTGTTAATTTCAAGGAATATAAAAAATGTTAAATATGAGAATACTAATGAAAAAGCAATTCATTTGTTCTGACTGTTATACCAGAATCAGGGTGAAGCCATTGGTAAGAGAATTTATTTGGCATAGTTTTAAAAACTGATTATAGAGGGCAAGCAGCATGGTGGTTGAGGTGCTGGACTCCCAGTGGCCTACTCCAGTTCTGGGTGACTAACCCGGATCTGGTAGCTTGCTTTTTCACTTGCTCTCTCATTGACTCTCTCTGGTGAGCACATGTGACCTATACCAAATTAAAAAATAATAACTATAAATAAAATTTTAAAAAGAATTATGTTAAAAAACTGATTATGGAGGGGCCAGCAAGTGGCATGGTGGTTAAGAGCACTGGACTTCCACATAGCCAACCACAGTTCAAGTCCCAGAACTGGTGGCTTGCTTTCTCACTTTCTCTCCCTCTCCCTCTCTTCCTCTCTCTCTCATTCTGTCTCTCTCTGGTCAAATTAAATAAATAAATAAAGTTAAATAAAAAAATTCTTAAATTAAAAAAAAACACTGATTATGGAAAAGGTATCTGCATATGAGAGACTTGACTTTCAGGCGGGGAGTCAGAGGCAGAGAAAAAGTACAGAAAATCTTCAGCTTAATTCAATGTAGTTCTATTTTTAGTCGTAATTATCTGTCTTGGAAAACACATTGTAATATTCCCTTTACAAATGAGAAAAGAGAAACTCAGAAAGGCTTGGTAATAAAACTCGATACTTTTCAATCTATTGGTAGTAAATGAATTTTATTTTTATTTTTTATTTCTTTTTTTTTTTTGAGAGGGTTTTATTTTCCCCTTATAGGGGCCATGCA
>NW_006159901.1:2425066-2457784 GCF_000334495.1 Tupaia belangeri chinensis | reverse complement strand
CACGGGGGATGGTCACACCACAATCCCTTCTCCTCCATTCTCCTCTCGGGATCTTGGGCACGCACACACACACGCCCGGCGTGAGTTTTAAGTCACCGGGTCCGGGCCATGAACTGTGGTCGACTACATGGGAGTCCAGCAGCACAGCCATTACGCTAACTGCTGGTCCCTTTTTAAATTTTATTTATTTATTTATTTTTGGAGAGGATTTTTTTTTTTTCACTATAGGGCACGTGCGCTCACCAGACAGACAGAGACAGACATAGAGACAGAAAGAGAGAAAATGAATTTTATTTTTAATTCTAGCCTATCAGGTCATGATAATTTTGTGAAATATAAGAAAAGTATCAGGAATAAAATAAAATAAAAAATTAAAAGCTTGCATATTATAATCCCTAAATGTCTTAGATTTAGACATCATAAAATAACAATTTTTAATAAATATATTCAGAAGAACATAGGAAAAACATAAATAATTATAAAAACTGTATATAGTTTTATTAATAGGCAATTAATAGATATAATTGCTATTAGACTTAAATTTTTTGCTATTCTATCATAACTAAACAAGGATTTTTGAATAAAAGAAATTCATCATAATAAATTCCTATAACATTTTGAATAAACAATTTACATATTAATATTCAACAGTCTAACAGGAGTAAATCTTTCTGTGTGTCCACATGGTCAATCAACACTGAATTGATGATAACACACTATATATTTAAATATAGATATAAATATATATACTTGCTTTACATAAGTATGTTCACATAAATGAAAGTTGTTTTAATTTTCAGAAAGTTCAAAATTTTTATCCAACATTATATAAATAATGGTATTTTTTCAAATTTCATCTTTAATTCTTCATTTGTAGTCAGGTCTACCAACTTATCTCATTAAATTTATATCATAATTAAATTTAAATGTTTATCTAATGAAATAAATGAATTTGGTATTATGAAAATTCTATATATGAATTTTCTTTTGATGGAAATAAATCCAAAGTGATATATCCAGTGGTGTGTTCATTGACAGCCTTTTTTGCAAATGAGCAATATAAAAATCATTTAGCCACCTGATTTATAATTTCTGTTAATTATGTAATCTTCAGAAAAATCTTAAAACATTCTATCCTTTTAAATTTCTAACATTGTATGTGCCCATTGTTTTATTTCCCATTTTATTTCAAAAAAGTAAAAAGATAATTGAAAATGAAAAGTATATCAAACTAATAAGCAAGCTTTGCTCTCCAGTTTACTTCCAAAAAAAAAAGCAACTAAACTGACTAATCTTGAAGAATTTTTTAGTGTTTTTATTTAGATCATCTTGCATATTATCATATAATGATCATATTAGCCTTTCCATAATTCACATATAAACTGACACCAGGTTAGCAACTGACTTTATTTTTCTTTCTGGCATGACCTTCTTAGTGAAGAAATTTATATTTTTGCACAAGCTTCTTATTCTGGGTGACCATTCCACAGAACATACAGCTTCTTAAAACTTAAATTGCAAACTACATTTGTTGACAGTTATATTTCATAATTTTACACAGTAAGTCAGAGCTACTTGCATTTGTCAGTAATCGATGTGAAGGAACGTTATTTCATCCTATCGCTGATGTTTAATTTACATAAGTTGTAAAAGAATTACCATTTGATGTCATGAATTCATCATTACTATAAAAATACTATGCTAGCTTTATTTTTTCTATGAACTGGTCTTCTATATCATTAGTCAATTTCCAAATGTATCAGAGTACAGTGTTATTGTAGTACTTGAGTCAACTGCTTTTTCATGAAGCATTTCTATGCAAACATATTTGCTAGTACCATTCACAAGTATCTCAGTACTGCTATGTGGTATTTTGTTTGTAGGAAACTGAAATGCTACATTAGACAAAGCCAGCAAAGCACTCATATTTGTATGTGAAATATTGAGCATCTACTACCATCATCTTTTTATTTCAGTAGTATTTCTTTCACAAAATTCTTGTGATTTTGAATGTATATCTTTATATTGTACATGTAAATGCCAGTTTTGATGTTTAATGGCTTGCATATACACAAATAACACATTTTTTAAAAAAAACTTTATCACTAATTATAGTGATGAAAAATTAAAATTAACTAGAAGGGGGCCTAGCAGAAGGCATGGTGATTAAAGTGCTGGACCCCCACATGGCTGACCATGGTTCTAGTCCCAGACTTGGCAACTTCCTTTCTTGCTTTCCCTCCCTCTCACTCACTCTGTTTTTCTCTGGTCAAATTAAAATGAAAATGAATTAATTTATTTATTCAATAAATAGCTTTTAAAAAAGATTAGTTAAACTATGTTGCCTTAATTAATTCAATAAATAGCTTTTTAAAAAAGATTAGTTAAACTATGTTGCCATTGTTTGGTCTTCATTATTTTTGAAGTAATTTTAATTGTCATTGGTAATATACAGGTGAAAGAAAAGGTATGTCATGTCTTTACAAAAAATATTCTTATCAACCTCCTTTACCATCTGCAAATTAGCATTAAAATGTTAATTCTTTAATTTATTCTAAGGATAGTAAACTATACATTTAAAATATGTCAGAATAAACTTTAAAATAAATGTGTACCCACATTTTCTCTTGTTTTTATTGACTTACACTTGACAAGCTAACCTTAAAACATCAGATGTTATTTCTGATTCACTTGATGAAAATGCCACTCAGTGCCCTAACCTTGCCTTTCTTGGGACACACTAAGCAAACTGAGCAACACTTGGACTGGTCTACACTGTTTATAGAGATGAACCAACTTATTGCAAGTGAGATCACAAAGAAATGTCAACTTTGTCAACAGTGGTCAAATGCTCACTTTCTGTTATGTTTTATTATAGACCTGTGACAACCAACTCACAGACATAGACCAGTCCTCCTATCACATGTTGAGTAGCACTGGTAGAGGCCCAAGAATTTAGCTCACGATTTGCAGAGCCTGGATTCATATTCAAATATGTCATGCTTCAAAACCCATGATTTTGCCTCTGTATCTTAATACACCTCTAGAGTGTGTATACACTTTACCTTGTACCAAATACATTTTCCACTCAATCCTTCCATTTCTTCCTCTTCCTAAAACTATGACTTTTCAATCACAGTTAAGCTGCTCTCTATTAATGACTCTATTTCTTATTCTTTTTTCAGAATATTGGAGGGAATTCATAAAAGAATCCTCAACATTAGGGAATATAAACTCGAGGTAGACAGTACACTGAAAAGGACAGTCTCAGACTACCTATTTCTTTTTCAAATTTTTTCATCAAACTGTGAAATAATAAAAATATTTTCAAAACTGTGGAAATCTTTCATTTTTTACTTTTGGAATGACTTTCCCATTCCATCATTTTAATCTTTTCTTAATCTACCAGAGGACAAGTGAAGTACGAGTATCTAACTGGAAACTAATTTCTGAGAAAAGCTATTGTACCATTAAAAAAATAATAATAACGGGAACCAGCAGTTAGCGTAATGGCTATGTCGCTGGACTTCCACGCCGTCGACCGAAGTTCGCATCCTAGACCCGGTGGCTTAAAACTCACGCCGAGCACGTGTGCGTGCATGCCCAAGATCCCCAGAGGAGAATGGAGGAGAAGGGATTGCGATGTGACCGTAACCCCTGCGGGGTGATTTCTTGCTTTCTGTCTCTATGTCTCTCTCTGTCTGTCTGGCGAGCGCACGTGCCCTATAGCGAAAAACCCCTCCAAACAAAAACAAACTAAAAAATAAGAAAAGTAAAAGAAATGGGAAAAACTATACAAATAACTACAGTGCCATAATTTAAATAATCATCAAAAATAGCTACTATCAGGGCTGGCAGATGGTGTGGTGGTTAAAGATACTGGACTCCCACATGACAGACCACCGTTCGAGTCCCAGACCTGGCGGTTTTTCTTGCTTTCTCTTTCTCTCTCTCTCTCCCTCTATGGTCAAATTAAAATAAACAAACAAATAAGTAAATAAAAAAGTGAAATAAAATAATTCTTTAAAAAAAAGAATAGCTACTATCAGGAACTAAATTTAAATATAGAATTACTTTGTCAAAGTATGCTGGCCAAAAACAAAGAAAAAAACAAAGCAAAACAAAAAATAAAGGGAATGCAAAAACAAGGCCTTAATTCTAAAACAATGATGAGCCCTGAGTCCTAAGGGCATTGTGCTGATCAAAGTAAAACAATCACAAAAATACAAGCACTGTATCACTCCATTTATATAAGGTACTATGAGTAGTCAAAATGTCACAAACAGAATAGAATGTTGTATGGCACACCTGAGCAGAAAGGCCCTTATTTAATCGGTAGAATTTTAGTTTCACCAGATGAAAAAGTTCTGAAGATTGGTAGGACAACAACATGAATATACTTAATACTCCTGAACTTTACTCTAAAATAAAGTTAAGGCGGCAAATTTGATGTTTTGTGTGTTTTAGTACAATTTAGACACAAATAATTGTGGTTGCTTCTTCCCATACACATTTAAGATGCATTTTCAATAACCCTAAACAGCAGTGATGAGGTTGCTACCAATCTGCCTAACGTGCCTTCCAGAAGTCAAATCTTCATTCAGCTATATTTGAAAAATGACACAAAACTGTAAGTACTTGTATCAAGTTATATACACCAGAAACATTGCTCAAATCATATGAATATATTCATTTTAGAAAAATAATTTGAGGATCAGATAATCTATCTAAAAAGTGTTTGCAAGACATATTTTGATTACTAATCCTTTTCTCAAATAATTAAATTTGTGATGAGTAAAACAGGGGCTATATGTTTTACAATATGTATAGTATAATCATCTATTATAGTATTATCTCATTTGATCAGCAGTTTGTTAAGCAAAATATGAGAATAATACCAACAACTTACTTATGGCTTATTTTGAGAACTTACACTCTTAGCCTAAAAAGCACTATAGTGACAGGAAAATAAATCTGCTCTTTTTCCTGTGCATTCTAGGAGACCAGGAAAACATATAACATATATGCTGATGATTCAATGTATGGCTTTGGTGTTCCTAATTTCAGTGCTACCCTGTCTTATTTGAGGGTTTGGCTTATCATTTTTCTGTAAAAAACTGTATGAAATATTAAATTTACAGAGGGGAGAATCAAAATAACTCAGAAGAGCAAAAAAATATTATGTGACAAAGACTGCTTATTATCTAACCCATTAACCAGCCTTTTCCTTCAATAAAGAACCTCAGCTGAATGCACACAGCAAGTAATAAGCAAAAGAAATCTATAGTATGTGTCACCTTCCTTGCAGCTGGGATCAGGCCATGTGAGTAAGACCTAAACGATGCAGTTTAGGCAAATACATGTGTGTTACTGCAGGAAACCCTCCTAGAATAAGCTGGCCCAAGTCCTATGCTTCTTTGTTCGTCCCTTTCTTCCTTCCTGATGGCTCAATACCAAAGCGATGACTGCAGCATCTGTAACTCTGGTTCATGTGGTCAGAGGCTAAGAATGACTTAGTAGTCAGAGAGAAGTCTAAGTTTCTAATGCTGTGGAGATACTTAACTCTGAATTTATATAAAAAAGTATTAATTTATATACAAAATTAATAAGCCTATGTCTTACCTAAATATAATAGAGTTGTTTATGGTTCCATCGCATATAGGTAAAACTTACTTTCTTGTAACAGAGTATAAAGCCACGATCACAGATGGATACAGGATAAGCAGAGAAGCTCTTAACATCAGCAACAAAAACATATGCTATTAAAATTTTTAGTACAAATTTAGTTACTATTGAACTTAGTTTTATATTTGCTATATTTAATCTTAGTTTAGAGTCTAATTATTCTACAAAGCTTATTATAACAGGAAAAAAAGAAAAAGAAATTTTACAATCCATTTTATGCTCCATAGAGAAAACAATTTTCAAATCTTTCTAGTAAAGTATCTTATTTTAAAATCACATATATTTAAACAGGATGAATATATTGACTCACACCTCTGATTTTTTTTTAATTTGCTAAAGGGTATGTATGTTTGCCAGAGAGAGAGAGAGTATGAGAAAGCAACTCTCTCCCCTCCATTTCTCCTTTGAGATTTTGGGCACGTTCACACACATGCCCAAAATGTATTTTTAAGCAGCTGAGTCTGGGACTCGAACTATGCACTTGGTCATGCGAGATCCAACCACCTTAATCATCATGCCACTTGCTGACCCAGATCTCAGAATTTTATATTCGATTTTTTCCTCAATTAGCCAGCAGTCATTGCTTATTTAGTTATTTTAAAAATTTAATAGGTTCTACTTATACTTGTAACTCTCATTCTAATATGCTATTAAAATTTTTAGTACAAATTTAGTTACTATTGAACTTAGTTTTATATTTGCTATATTTAATCTTAGTTTAGAGTCTAATTATTCTACAAAGCTTATTATAACAGGAAAAAAAGAAAAAGAAATTTTACAATCCATTTTATGCTCCATAGAGAAAACAATTTTCAAATCTTTCTAGTAAAGTATCTTATTTTAAAATCACATATATTTAAACAGGATGAATATATTGACTCACACCTCTGATTTTTTTTTAATTTGCTAAAGGGTATGTATGTTTGCCAGAGAGAGAGAGAGTATGAGAAAGCAACTCTCTCCCCTCCATTTCTCCTTTGAGATTTTGGGCACGTTCACACACATGCCCAAAATGTATTTTTAAGCAGCTGAGTCTGGGACTCGAACTATGCACTTGGTCATGCGAGATCCAACCACCTTAATCATCATGCCACTTGCTGACCCAGATCTCAGAATTTTATATTCGATTTTTTCCTCAATTAGCCAGCAGTCATTGCTTATTTAGTTATTTTAAAAATTTAATAGGTTCTACTTATACTTGTAACTCTCATTCTAGTAGAGGCTAGCTGGTCCATTTCCTTTTGTAATCTGTAATTACTATTCTTAAATCCATTCTAGAGAATTGGTCAGGCTCCTGAAAAGAAATTTCTCCAAACTTTTGCTTATAGGAGAGACAAAGTGAATAAATTTCTATTTATCAGGGAGGTATATATTGGGCTGCCAGTATTTGAAATACTAATAAGATAACACAATTATGGACTTTCAACATTTTCTATTATTAAACTCTTACTTAAACATAGGTTTACATAACCCTGAGCTCAGAAAGGATTGTGTTGCTTTAGGAGAGAAAGGCAAAATTTATATTGTAAGCCATTTATACCCAGCATGTTCTAAACGTTTACAGATATGCCAATGAGAGTGGTTTTAGAAAAGCCGATGTCCTGTTAGCAGGGAAAGCATTTGCATTAATAATCCTGAAGAACTAAGAAATATTTGTCCAAGATTCATATTTTTAAAAAGAACATATTATAAGGAGATCAGGAATAAAAGAATTGGGATTAAATGAGGATAAAGTGAGGACTGAGTGCGGCGGGGGGGTGGGGGGGTGAGAATGGGCGGAATGGTTTGGAACAAGTGATACAAACTTTAGTACATTAGCCTGTTCTCCATGGGGTTCAGCCAGAAACAAGACAGAGTGAAATTCTCAGAGATTTTCTGACTCCCCTGTCTGCTTTGCTTTTCTCTTTTTCCTTTTTTCTTTTCTACATTTGATCATTGTGTATCATTACAGCATACTAAACGAGTTTTTCCATCATGAATACAGTGCATATTGGTCCAGTCCAAGCTTTTCTACATAATGTATTGATCTTCTAACATAGAATTAAAAGGAGTTCAATGAAGAAAGGTCATTTTAGGTTAATCATTCAATTATTTCAAGTGCATTTTTGGCTGCTATTTATAAACCATATTTCCTTGATTCTAAAACACCTTCAGTTATACAATACACTGTCAATTTGATAACAGTTTTTTTTTTTAAAAAAAAAGAATTACTTTATTTAATTTTATTTATTTATTTTAATTTTTTAACCAGAGAAGGTCAGAGCAAGAGAGCGAGAGAGAAAGAGGAAAAGTGAGAAAGCAAGCAACCAGGTCTGGGACTCAAACTGTAGTCAGTCATGTGGAAGTTCAGTGTCCTTAACCACCATGCCACCTGCTGACTTTGACTACAGTTTTTTAAGAAAAACTATTTCTGCCCATTAAATGTTTATATTGATTAAAAGACATTTCAATTTTAGAAACTACAGTTTGAAAATGTAACTCTGTCCTTGAGGGACACAGAACAAAATATCTACTTCCTTACACTTGCAATTCCAGAATACCTTCGAATAGAAATTAGCACGTATGATTTTATCTTCATAAAGATTATTGGAAACATTGCCTCTAAGAAAAGAAAGGTCACTATCCAGTTTCCTTGCTACAGTTGGCCTACACAAGTGTAAAGCATTGGGTCCTTTGCTTGTCTAATAACTAAAATCAATGTAAATGTAATTTAAAGACTTTGTTTTGAGAAATATAAATGTTATTTTGTTTTATCTAATCTGGAAAATATATGAATTATGTTTGCCTAGTAGTATCTTAAATATTAGTGATTTCTTTCTCCATCTGTCTCCAGAAGTGTTTGGAAGTTCGGTATTTCAAATATGTCATTGAATGCAGATGTGTGACAAAGACTTCTCATAGCTGAAAAATACACATGCCAGGTTGGTTTTGTATGGATGTCAATGATGTTAGACTCAATGAGTAGGGGGGGGTGGCGTTCATAAATTTCACTGCTTTAAAATGTTATATACACCTAGCTGCATAGGAAATGTTCCATAAATACACATTTGAGTATACATCCCCAGAAAGTATTTTGAATGAAAGGGTTAAAGAAAATTCTGGGATATTTTTGTTTCCATCACCATTCCTGGATTTATCTTTTCTAATATATGGTGATTAGTATGACGACTACAGTCACACTTTCAATGTTTATCTTAAAAATATATGAAAGCTTTAGCCACTTACCAAACTATAGCAAGTTGTAGAATATAATTAAATATTCCAGAAAAAAAAACCTCAATTCTACTACTCTAAATAAGTTAAATCAACATTCAATGTTTTATTTTGTTTTATCTTGATTTTTCTAAAAAGGGAGAAACTATGTAAAGCTAAAATACAAGTGAACTATTTTCTGTTTCAATAACCAGGCTTTAGAAGTCCTGTCCATTAATTACACAGTACAGTGATCAAGAAAGAAATGGAATAAGTGTACCTGATCAGCATAGCCTGCTTGGGTATGTTGTTCATTCTCTGGTGTTCATTGTTCAAGTCCAGAGTCAATCATTTTTTAGCAACTCATACATATCTTCAAAGGCAATGTAGAACAAAAAATAAGTAATATCATTCTCTGTATCTCCTTGCAATTACATTTCTTATATGCAGCCTATCCACAGGATAGAATAATTACAAGATAACACATGCATTTCATAACCAACCATATCTATTTTTGCATCAATCTATTATATTTTTTATTATAAGATTTGGATATGGAAACAATTTAATTTCTTGCAGAAGACAGTGCAACTACTTTTCCTATTCACTCTAAACTAAACTAGAAGTTATTTCAAGAGCACACAGACATTGAAATAGGTCTGTAGAGTTCATAATATCAGCCCCCAAAACATGTTACTTTTAGAAGGTTTTTTATAACTATAATGTTCCTAGTATATTTTTCTTATCATTTGTTTTCGGACTCATCCTGTCATTAGTCTCATTCTCATTATTTCTGCTTTCTTTATCAGAACTGCATTAATTCGAATATGCATTTATTCATTTGCTCAACAGCTTTTTGGTTCATATTTACTCTGTGCAGAGCTTCATTTTATTTTTTTAAAGAATTATTTAACTTAATTAACTTATTTCCTTATTTTTAAAATTTGACCAGAGGGGGTCAAAGTGAGAAAGATAGAGAGAAAGAGAGAGGGAAATTAAGAAAGCAAGCCACCAGTTCTGGGACTTGAACCGCAGTCGGCCATGTGGGAACCCAGTACTCTTAACCACCACTGCACCTGCCAGACCCAAGGGCTTCATTTTAGACACTAAAGATACCACAGATAAAAAATTTTTATTTCATGTATTTGTCATTCCGTGTTAAAAGACAGAAAAAAAAAATTTGGCTATTCCCTTTCTTTTTAAGCTAATTTCACATTTTACATAAAGTCTCTATCAAAATGGATGCTATATATATATTTTTTCCTTAACAGAGAACTTTACATTTTTCTGTCAAATGTTTTCTCCCCTAACATCTCACATAAAAATTGTTATTTTTAAAAATCACCCATAAGTACAATTAGGAAAGAGAAATGTAGTTTCCAAGGAAACATATAACAAAAGGGCATCCTTTAGTCAGAGAGATGGAAAATTAGATATTTATTTCTAAGAAGATGCTAGCAGTGCTAATCTCCCTTAGTGGCATAGGAGAGCACTTACTTATTGGAGAGACGTAACTACCTTCACAGGAATTATTAACTTTGGAGAGGAATCAGGCAAAAATTGGAGAGACTATTCTTTAGTATATGCTCCTGGATTCACCTGACAGCTGGTGGGTTACTGTCTCCTTTTTTCCATGAGAGACAGAGATAGCAAAAGGGTAGTGGAGGGTTTTCATGCCATGATGTCCCTTACCAGTCTGGATCATGGGCACATCATACACCCAGCAGCTCAGAGAGTTCCTTGGATGTGAAACCAATATCTTTCCCCTAAGGGTCCAGTTGGGTTATTGCTGTTTAACCAACTGGTATTTCTTAGTTCTTAATTGCAAATCAGGCTAAGAAAGGAGACATCTAGCATTTCAGACAGTAGGGCAGAAAGTAGAATGTCTGTTAAAAGGTGAGAATAGCTCCAAATAAAAGAGACTAGAACTAGACAACCAAACAAGAAAAATGACTTTCCCCGAGTTCACTTTTGACATCCTAGTACTCTACTCCATTTACATTTAGACTTAAAAGTTTCCACCTAGCATGATCTTACATACTGCAACTAAAAAATACGCATCTTTTTTTCCCCCTTAAATGTCTATTCAATGTCTAATCAGTGATTACACCCATCTCCAATTTAAGAACTCTCAGTAATGTCATGACTTCATCTAAGAAAGCAATAATCCATCATGAATAACCTGTAATATATACACTAAAATATAAGTTTTACAACCAATAACACACTACACATGACAGATAAGGAATAAGGAAGAAATTGTTAAAATGTATAATATGAAACAGAAAAGACATAAAATGAATATTTCATTCTTCATTTCCACAATTGGTCATAAAATATTATAGATACACAGCTTGGGCCAAATCTCTATTTTATTTTTTTGAATTTATGTCTTTCTTCTCTGGGGAAAAAATATACATAGAGAGAGAGAGAGAGAGACAGAGACAGAGAGACAGGCAACACTCAACAGGGTCTTCACTGTGCAAACCACTCCTAACCTCAGCATTGTGCTATTAGTTTAGGAAACCTTGGGCCAACTGATAAGTTATATACTTTTCTAGGAGTTGAGTATAGACTTAAGAATTATCTTTTCTGATAGGTAACCTAGACCTATGTGAGAGAAGAATCACAAAAACAGACTTTGGTAGAGATTGGCTATATTTTTAAAAATGCGTTATAGAATCAAAGTTAAAGGCAACATTGAAAGTGATAAAATCAGGGGCTGAATGGTGGCACAGAAGTAATGCAATGCTCTGCAAGACTAAGCCACATGGAGAGGATCTAGGTTTGTATCTGGAGACTTCTGTGAACACTCAGGGAATGCACATACATGCCTATTATCCACAGCTAACCTGATCAAAGGGGATTATGGTGTGGAGACCATGTTGGGGTGCCTATCTTTCTGTCTGTCTATCTTTTTCTGTTTCTTTTCTTCTTGCTTGCTTATGGAAGAATACATAAATTAGTATTTAAAACATTATACAAGCATTTAGTCTAACTCTTCATGAAATTAGAATTCCAACTTTACCACCCCAGGTCTTGGTTATTTTGCCTCTGCTTGACTACATCCAGAAAAGGAGACCCCACAATTCTCTAGGACAGTCCTTACTGTTTTGAAGCAATTTTACTTGTGAGAAAGTTCTTCCTAATGCTGAACCCACATCTGCCTGTGTCTTAAACTAGATTCTCAGAAGGAGATGTTGAGATAGACATTTATGTACAGACTAATTGAAAGGTGAGTTTTAGATCAATGCCTCTGAAGGTGTGAAGGTAGTAGGAGTGAACAGATAGTTTCATTCCCTGGATACAAAAGGCTTGTGGAGATCTGGTGTTGAGATGAGCCTTTTAAGCAAGATGGAAGTGTTCTGTTTCCCTTATTGACTAACCACTAGATTTAGGCTCTCCTTAGAGAAAGAACAGAGTTTGGGTTCAGCTGAGAACGATTAAAAAGGAGCCATCTTTACTCCTAGAGACTGACATGTTGCCTCTGTTCTGTGAGAGGTAACTTGGTCATTCTTCCCTACTACTATAAATTTCTGTCTCACGGTTTCTTTTCTGATTTCAAAAGTCAAAGAAGCTCAGATTCTCTTCCAGACAGGCCAAGAATATCAAAGCATACATTTTTTATCATTCACCACTCTTCAGTTTTTCTCATTTATAACAGTGGTAATCTTCAACTCGCATACTGACATGATTCTTATTTAAGCAGGAAACACAGAAATGAATGAACTACTTGGATGTGATCTCAGCCCACAGTGTACAATGAGATGACTTTCACCCAGATCCTCTTGACATTCTATCAAGAAAGGCTTCCTTGACTTAGAATCAGCAAAAGTACAAACCCTAACCTCTATACCACCAGAAAGCTATTCTTGACATTTTAATGCACCCTAAAATTGCATTGCTTTTCTGAACAATTTTGCACTTCCAGTGACTAACATCAAAGTGATAGTCAATGAATACCCATAATTTTTCTCACATATTGCTATTTTGCTTTATTCCCTATTCTGTTCTTGTACAGATAGTTTTATTGTATTTAAGGGTGGAAACACATCTTTCTACAAAATTCCACCTTGTATCTTTCTAAAACATCCATATAAATTTTCAAAAGACTTTGACTTATTCTCTACCTATAGCATCTAATCTAAAACACAGTAGGTGCTCCATGAATATTTTTTGAGTGAATAAAGGGAGTTTGATTTCTAACTGCCATTTAAGTTGCTTTATGTCTAAAACCAGATGTAAACAAAACAACCTCAGAATTTCACACATATGAAATGTAGCTTTTCTATTATTAATCCTATGCTTTAGATTAGCAACTTGATGGAATATAGTGAAGACAAAAGAGCCAGATAGTCTCCTAATTCTGGCCTTATTTCTTTCAATTTCCTTGACTTCTCGTGTGTCAGAAGCAGCTTTGTTAACCAACTCCCTTGTGATTTTTGAGGAGTGATGAGAAAATTCCAAACCGAGTCTTCACTTCTAATTTAACTGTATTGATGGACTCTTACGCTGAGAGGAACACTAGCTATCAATCAACTGTACTTACTTCTGTGTACTGAAAAAAACTCATCTTAGCTCTTTTTTGCCCCCTCCTTTATCACTGTCTTCCTCTTTTGTGATTAAGCTAAGATCAACCACCTTTCCAAAGAGAAGTTGGTTTTCAGTCCAGATTCATTTTTGGTGGCCATAACAAGAGGATGTATTTTGCCATGATGTGGTTCATCTTTAACCAAGTTTTTGTTCCTATTGTTTTCCTCACAAGCCGAACACTTGTAATCAATATCCTTTTTATGAGTGATGATAACCTCTTACCGGAGGCATCACATAGAAAATTTCAAGAAAAGGGGATAAGAAATAGTTTGCACCAGTGTAATTTAATGACCCAGACAATTTTCACACTCTAATTCAGCCTTAGTATCTGTTTTAATTACAGCACAAAGTTTAGTTATTGGTAAAAACTTCATATCTAATTACAACCCTATATAATTTAAAGTTATTACAGTGTAATGCTACAAGGTGGTAGAAAAGTAGCAGTTGTCTTTCAGGTAATAGGCTTGTGTTTTATACATTATATATAGGAAAAGTAATCATTGAAGTTCCTTGTCAACTAAAACTACATTTTTTATAGCACAAAAAAGGCAAGAACTTGAAAATATTTTGTGACTTATTGCTATGTTAAAGAATGCTAAATTTGAGAAAAAAATAAAACTTTTTTTCAGCATAACAAACAACATTCTAAGAGCTTCATTTGTAACACATCATTTAAATATACATATTAGGAATTCCTATCATAATTTTACAAATTCCAGAACTGAGACACAGTGAAGTTAAGTAAATTGCTCAAATTCATAGAGCATTTAATAAGGTTATTATATAGGTTTGAAATGTCACTAAGTCCATTATCTAAATAACATGTTCTACTAATTCTCTGAAGATGTTTACACACTACAGAATAATACATTTTTCCCTTTGGCAAATGATTCTTATTATAAAAGTAAACATTTTTCCCCTTTATAGTCTTATAAACTATCACAATCTTTGAAATCGAGACAATGTTTGACTTAGTATTCCTCTATGGATCAATGTATTTGTGTGAAATGACATGTTAATTTGGAGATTCTGGTGGATGAGCATGTTAAAAGTGTCTAGGTATAATCAGGAGTTCAAGATTTGTGACTAATTTGATAACTTTGATATATTACTTACAACCTGTAGATTAAAGAATTTTAAGCATTAAGGCAAGTAAATTATGTACAAAACCTTAATTTCTGAGTGATTGAAACTTGTCATGGTGCCTTGATCACAATCTTCACATAATTGCCATCTCTATCATTTACTGAGCACATCCTACATGATTTGGAAACGTTATTTCATTCAATCCTCATAAACCCATTAGAGAGGTGTTATTTTATTTCAGAGGACTGAAAATCAGACCAGTTAATGTAATTCTCCCCAAATCCAGTCCACATACTTTTCACAATAAAATGGCTTATTGCATAATTAAGACTAATAAAGTGATTGACAATGCCCTTAATGGTTTATCAGTTCATCTATTAGTCAGGGTCTAGTAAAAGACAAAAATACTACATCAGTCATACAAATAGGGAAATCTTAGTATAAAGAATTGTTATCGTCATATTGTGTTGTTACTTGAGTAAATAAGAAAATGCAATATGTGAAAGAGGAGGTAGCAACAGCAACTGCAACTGGTAGTAGAAACCACTCCTACGGTAGAGAGAACAAAAGGAAGACAAGGAGTTTGTGAAATGTAGAAAAGGGGCCGCGTATGGCTGAAACTCAAAACTCAAGAGCATCCATCACTTGGCTTGTGCTGTTTTCTGTGGAGTAGAGAACTATGAGGCTGATTTTGAGGGTGTTGATGAAACTATAAACTGAATTCAGCTACTACTGTGAGAAGGATCTGTGGTTGCTGCAGTGAAGAAACATGTATGATGCATGACCTTCACGGGAATCGCAGACAGCAGAAATCGAAGAACACAGATGGGAAAAATCAAACCCCAACGCCCTCGTCTAGTCTCTCAGTCAACAAGCCACCTTTGTTAGGAGGACTTTACATAGAACTATCACGTAATGAAGAAACATATATTAAACAGCCTATAGAGAAAATGCAGTCAAAATGGTGTAGTCTGACTCCCTTACTCCTCATCATGTTTGAAAGCCACAGGATAAATAACTTATGTTCCTAGTTGTAGAAAGCTTGCAAGCTTTTATGTAATTATGACTTTACTGTTTTATACCATTACATTATACCATTACATGTAACACACATGTGTAACTGTGATAGTTTGGTTTGACAATGGACCACTATTGTCTGCAGCCCCTTTGTGGAAAAAATGGGCACTGAGTCAACTCAGTTAGCCCTGCTCGGCTAGGCTAGGCTCAACTCAGCTCCACACCTATAAGCTCCAAGAGAGAGGAAGTGCTTTGTGAACACTACTAAGACCTCTGTGAGTGCCCCCCTGAACTCAGCCAATATGTAACATGGCATTGGTGCAAATCTTTCCTCACTTCTATCAATCAAAGTCCATCACTTTCCCCTGGGCAATTATCCTGATCCTGTTTTACTTCAAATACCCATTGCTGAAACAGATCTCTGTATGACTCAGTATTTGTTCTCTCTAGAGGCCTTTTCTTGATTTTGAAATGGCTGCAGTCCTGCTAGAGCTCGAGCTGGTCTGCTTCAGTGACAGACACTTTGTACTTAAATGTAAGTGACCTGGGATTTTTTTAACCCTATTTTCTATTTTTTTCTCTTTTCTTTCTTACTTTGTATTCCTCTACTATCTTAACTACATCTTTTCCTATTCTGATCTTTTATCATCTGGAATACCAAAGTATGGTTTATAAGAATGTGTGTGTACTAAAAATGATATCAAAATGTTACAAAGAGGGGAGGGAAATGAAAAAATATACCTTAAGATTTTATCATTCAACAAAAACTTGTATATTTGAGATAAAATATTTTACCGTTTTCTATGAAGATAGACAGATATGTCATGTATCCAAGTTCTATTCTCAATACTGTTCTCTAATACATGAACTAGACAGCAAAATAAATTATTTCTATTGTCACAATTGTATTGGTTTCATAAATATTTTATGATCAAATGAATTTTCTCATATAATATCCCAATTGCTAAAATTATTTTTGCCTTGAACAGTATCACTCGGCTGGTATATGGTTTAAGATGAATAATCAGTGTGAAATCTAATGTTTCTTTTATGAGAACATTGCCAATGCCAAAGCATATGGAACAAATATGTTGCATCCCTTTTAACTTATGCTAGAATATAGTTTTGAAAACAATACAATGAATAAATATATATTAAGTTTCTACCACATGCCAGGGTCTGTACATTGGGAATACACAAAAGAATAAAGTAAATAGCATACAGCTTACAGAGCTTGTAAATAAATGCAAGTCAAAATAAAATTGTGAACAAGGGACCACAGATGTAAAGGAATTATGGAAAACCATAATAGACAACTCTATGCCAATAAATGTTAAAATCGAGATGGTATAGAAAAACTTAAGAAAACATAAATTTCAAACAGTTCAAGAAGAATAAAATACAAACCTAAGGCCAGATACACGATGCAGCAGTAATGTGCTACTCATGAGAAGCCAGATCTCTCATAATGACCAGTTTGAATTCCTAGCCCAGAAAACCTACAACACGCCCGGCACACATGTGAGTGCATAGGATCAGACCAGCAGGAGGAATGGAGAAAGTAGGTGCCAGGGCAACCATATCCTGTGGAGCACGCTCTCTCTCTCTTTCTCTCATTCACATGCACTCATGTGAAATCTATCATGAATGAAGAAAAAGGTGAAAGAAAAAAATCGAAATCACTATTAATTAAAGAATATGGGCCAGCAGATAGGGTAATGGTTAAGGCACTTGACTCCCATGTGGTAGAACACTGTTTGAGTCCCAGACCCAGTGACTTAAAACTCACGCTAGGCATGTATGCATGTGTGCCCAAAATCCCAGGAGGAGAATAGAGGAGAAGGGATTATGGCAAGGCCACCCCCCCACCCTGGGATTATTTCTTGCTTTCTGTCCTCTGTCTCTCACTGTCTCTTCAGTGAGTACACAGTCCCTATAGCAGAAATCTCTCTCTCTCTCTCTCTCTCTCTCTCTCTATCTATCTATCTATATATATATATATATATATACACACACACATATATATATACATATATATATACATATGCATATGTAAACGAATAAAAATTGCCAAAAAATATAAACTCACAATAGGTAGCATGTCCAAATGATTTAATAAACATATTCTAACTAATTTTTAAAGTCATATATGACTAATAGATACAATTTAATCTGCAGAATAAGAAAGATAAATATGTAAATTCATCCACAACTAACACATAAGTATAATATTATCTACTTTTGTATTCCTACTATTGTAAGGAAAAACCATAGTTTCTGCTCTTTTGCCCTTCAATGTGGAGGAAATATTCATCAGTTTAACCTATATTTGTTGGCTACTTTACTTTGTATGGAAAGACAAGCCTATCGTCTGAAGGGTAGAATATGGGCCATAAATTGCTCCCATAACTTCTTTCTCACACTCTTTAGGATTTGTCTGCCTAACAAGTGCGCTGTCTGGCATGATTTTTTTAATTTTTAATTAATTAATAATTAATTTTCTATATATTTATTACTTACAGTTAAACACTGTACATCTTTATGTTGTATAATATTACTTTTCCCAGAATGAATATAGTGCCTATTAGTTAAGACAAAAACAATACTATATACATTATCATCAGCAAATAACTTTTCATTTTTGTGTTAAGTAAACATATTGCCTATTTTCTTCCCTGTTCCCCTCTGCCTCTCCCCCTATTACCTACCCCCTATTAACTCCCTTTACTATCCCTAGTATCTACAGTTGCCCTTCCTGCTCTTATACATCCCAGTCTTTAAGGTTCTGCTCTAGAACACAGACAATTGGTATTTATTGAGTTGAGCCATACAAAGTGTCTTTCTTAGTCTGACTTGCTTCACTTTGCATGAAGTCTTCCATAATCCTTCACTTTGTATCAAATGTCAGGGTCTCCTTTTTTATGACTGAATAGTATTCCATAGAGTACTTGTGCCACATTTTTTCAATCTGTTCATCTAATTTTGAACATTTGGGTTAATTCTATGTCCTATGAATCACAAATAATGCTGTAATAAACATGGATGTACAAGTGTTTTTCCAACTGAAAGTGTTCCTATTCTTTGGGTAAATACCTAAGAGTGGAAATACTAGGTCTTATGGAAGTTCTATTTTAGGTTCCTGAAGAATCTCCATACCATTCTCCACTAACCTGCATTTCCACCAACAGTGTAGGAGATTTCCCTTTTCACCACAGCCTCACCAGCAATTATCATTCTTTATTTTTAAAATTTTAGGCATTGTGACTGGGGTTAAATGGTTTTGATTTGCATTTCCTTCATTATAATAGACGTTGGGTAGGTTTTCATATGCATTTTGACCACTCATATGTTTTTTCATTGGATTGATGTTTTTTTTTTGTTTTTTTTTTTGGAGGTAGGCTGCTTGAGTTCCCTGTATATTCTTGTTATCAGTCCACTACCTACAGTATAGTTTGCAAATATATTCTCTCACTCTGAGGGTTGTCTCCTCACTCTATTTTTTCTTTTGCTGTGCAGAAGCTTTTTATCCTAATGTGCTGTTGGTGTGTTATCTGCAATGAACTTAACTTACTGTCTATTCCTTGGGGAAACTAGTTTTCTAGTATGGTCAATAACTGACTAGGTAAATCAAAACCGAGGACCTTGATTTTGAAAACCCATTGTTTTATAAGATTTAAGCCTTGTCTTTTCATATAACCTTTACCTGCAATAAAGGTGATAAATTTCTTTTTATCATTAATTAAATGTGTTGCCCTCATCAGAGATTCTTTTTTTTTTTTTTAAGAGGTTTTTGCTATAGGGCGCATGCGCTCGCCAGACAGAGACAGAGAGACAGAAAGTGAGAAATCACCCCCCAGGGGGAATGGACATGCCGCAATCCCTTCTCCTCCATTCTCCTCTCGGGGCACGCACGTACACGTGTGAGTTTTAAGCCACCGGGTCTTGGACGCGAACCACAGTCGACTATGTGGGCGTCCAGTGACATAGCCATTACACTAACTGCTGGTCCCTTAAACCTAACACTTACCAATAACTTGTGTTTTGAACCTGAAAAGCTTTTCCTGGGAGAATATATATATATAAATATATCAACTAAATTTGAGGAAAGTAAAATAGAGAGTATGAATCCCTTTTCTTATGGACATTAAAATATTATACAGATCTTGGGACCAGAAGTTAGCGTAACGGCTATGTCGCTGGACTCCCATGTAGTTGACCACGGTTCGAGTCCCGGACCTGGTGGCTTAAACTCACGCCGGGTGCATGTGCGTGCGTGCCCAAAATCCCGAGAGGAGAATGGAGGAGAAGGAATTGCGGCGTGGCCATCCCCCCTGGGGAGTGATTTCTTGCTTTCTCTCTCTCTGTTTCTCTCTGTCTGGCGATCACACACGCCCTATAGTAAAAACCTCTCCAAAAAAATATATACATATTATACAGATCTTGTAAATAATTAAAGACCTCACTATCAAATGATCTGTTCTATCACTTCAGGTGGTGGCTATAGTTAGTATGATACTTTAAAAAAATTTTGTAGAGTATTAGCATAATAAAATTCTATGTGCAAATTTGTTTTTCTCTCTTTATCATTCTCAGCTACATTATAAAAATCTCTCTTCTGAGATCCACTTTTAATTCTCACCCAGAGAAGAGAATAATGCCAGAACAAGAAAAGTAAATTATTCAATTCAGCTGTCCAGTGAATTCAGGATATCAAAAGACTATGCAATACATTGTCAAAAATCAACCTCTTTGATCACTATACTTGCCCTTACTATACATAGCATAAAATTACATTTATCTGCTGTGGTAAAAGCTCCACATTCCTAAGCCCTTAATATATATGTTCCACTGTCCTTTAACTATGGTTCAATATGACCATACCATTTACTTAGGCCCCTAAACAGTAGGAAGTAGTTGTATGCCACATAGAATGGGATTTATTGTGTTTATAGGGTCTTTATATTCAAAAGTTATAGGTATAATTGCTTTCTGAGATCTGAAATTTACTTTAAGAACTAGAATATGAGCATAAACCTAAGACATTGACAAGGTTCAAGCAAGTTTATTTAGGATAGAGATATATTTCAGACTAGACAATTTTATTCTGAAGCATAGAAATATCACAGTAGAAGGGGCACGATAGGTGGCATAGTGGTTAAACCATAGCGGCTTGGCTTCCACATGGTTTACCTTGGTTCAAATCTCAGACCTGGTAGCTTGCTTTCTCACTTTTCCTTTCTCTCTATGGCTCTCTCCTGTCAAATTAAAATATAATAATGAGAGACCAGCAGTTAGTGTAATGGCTATGTCACTGGACTCCCACGTGGTTGACCATGGATAAAATCCCGGACCCTGCGACTTAAATTCATGCTGGCCACGTGTGCATGCATGCCCAAGATCCTGAGAGGAGAATGGAGGAGAAGGGATTGCAGCACTGCCATGCCCCCTGGGGGGTGATTGCTCAACTTTAATTTAATCATTGAATTTTGGCTCTGCAACTGAAGAGATAACAAAGACTTATAGAAGGTTTCAGTAGACCACTTCAAACATATTTCAGGAAAAAGGCAACTAGAAAATCTGTTGAGATAGCATGCATTCCTCTATTCCATAATCTCTAGATTTTATATAGTAAACAGATAACTAGCACAATTGAAATGTAAAGACTGGCAGACAACCTTGAATCACTGAATGTTTGAAGAAAACCAAGACCTTGAAAAATGTATCAATTTTAAAACAGAAAAGTCAACACCCATGAAAAAGATTTTATAGAGCAGATTCTTGAAAATAGAAAAAGAAAACTGTAACTCCATATGTTTTAAAGCATAGTACTTCTAAAAAAAAGAATTACTAGGAATCATGAAATTTTAAAATGTGATTTAAAACTAACTGAACTTCATAAAGTATTTAGTTCATATTAAAAAAATTTAGTGAGCTTTATTTCTAAGTCCCAGGTCCTATTTCTGGTAAAATATTATGATAGGGAACAAAGAGATAAAGAGCTGTTTTTTAATATGAATTTATTTGAAGTGGATGGCTACACAAAGCATAAAAATTGTTTCTGTTACTCTTCTCTTTGAAACCAAATTTTAAAAAAAAGATTTAAAAAAAGAGGAAGAAAATGAAACTTCAGTGAACCTAGAAAATAGAAACAAACTTAAAGCAAAATCAATGAAGAAAATGGTTATCTAATGCAAGAAAATTGAAACTGGTTCATGGACATGCTCAATAGGAGACCCATACCTTTCAAGGTTTTAGGAAGCACACACTTTTCAAAAGTAGATGACTCCTTTCACCAGGCCAAACCTTTTATCTCAGTGAGCTATAAATGAAGTGGGTTTTTTTTTGTGTGTGTTTTTGTTTGTTGGTTGGTTTGTTTTTATCAGCATGTCCCTGAGCCCACCTGAACCATGGAATGTGAGAGAAAATGGGTAAAAGTAAAAAATATGAACATGTAATCTCTTTGTAAGAAGAAAGTCATTAAAATGATAAGAAAAAGAAGAAAAAGTACATCAGAATCAGCTCTGAGTATAGTGCCTTGTTCAGACAAACACCACCTTGTTCAATTTGGTGACCTCTTCTTGATCTTTATTTTGCTGGGCATTTCTGCTTCTTTTAACAAAACAAACTGACCATTACCCCTGAAATCCTTTCTTCCTTTGACTTAGGTACATGAAATATACTTCAGTCCTTCTTCACTGGTAACTTCTTCTCAGCACCCTTTGCTATTTATTTCTTTTCTACTACCTAGTCCCTAAATGTTGAAGAGCTATAGGTTTAAGGTCTAATTCCCAATTATCTTTTAATTTTTTTTCTTGTCTATGAAAAAGACTTCCTTCCTACGTGATGTCATCTAGACATACAATCCTTTATATGCTTATAATGCCAAAAATTACCTGTTGCCTTATTGTTTCCTTTGAGAATTACTCCCTTGTTAACAACTCTGGCTATCTAATAGCTATAACTAAACATGCCTGTACACAACACTCAATTCCCGCTTCTCAATATTTTCCATACCATCATCTCTTCTGGGAATTGGGGTATGAAAGGAATTGGGAAACTCATACAATTGCTCAGAACAAAAAAATATTTATTATTCTCAATTACAATCTATCTTTCATATTCTTACAAATAAAGAAGGTGGATGGTTTAAATAAACCCTACTGATCATAGGTGTCAGTATGAAGCCAAGATATTTAATATGCACATGATTAGATAGAAGATACAGATGTCTGTATATGGACATATGCTTTCTAGCTCTGTATACTGAGAGCACCTAGAAGCAAGGACATCCTAATAGTGAGCACACTTAGTGCACAACTATCGGTTCATAAACACCATTCTCCAAAAATAAGATGAATGTTGTTCTGGAGAAATTGTTGATACCAAGACTGAGACAAATGAACCCAGAACAAGTTGTGCTGCCAAAAAGTAAGAAAGTAATTGAAACAGAAAAAATGGGGATCCATTGAAAGAACACAGGAGTCCACCTGAAGCAATTCAGGATGGAGCAAAGTTTGAACAACTTGACCAGCAAAATACATTCGGATAATAATGGGTTTGATTTATTTTTCAGTTTTTTTAATTCAATTGAGAAATAATTATAGATATATATAAAAAAATTAATACATGACAAATCAACAATTAACTTAAAATTATTGGGATGAATAGAGACATGCATACTTTAATCGTAATGAATATATATAATTAGACCATTTTGTGAAATAACCTGCCATACATCATATTTTGGTTAATTTTATAATGACTTTTTTTTTTTTAACCTTTTTTTCCATCTCTCAAATGTCCTCTCCTTGTATGTACCTCACACTCATCCTCCACCATCCACTCTCTACGATCCACTCTCTCCCCTTACAGTCTCTGGCATTTACACCCATTCTCTCCACCATCACATTTTCAAGTCTCTCAACCTCTGACGTAGAACTCAGTACAAATTGAATGGAGATATATAATGTATTTTTCAAAGTCTGGCTTACTTCACTCAACATTAAATCTTCTATATTCATCCATTTAGAGTCAAACAGGATCTCAATGCTTCTTAAAGCTGTGTAATATTCATTTGTATATATGAGTCATAGTTTTTCAACCCAATCATTAGTTTTTGGACATTTAGAGTGGTTCTACATTTTAGCAATTACAAATAATGCTGCAATAAACATAGATGTGCAAATGTCCTTCCAATTGAGTGTCTTCCAATCCTTTGGATAAATACCGAGAAATGGGGCTACTGGGTCATATGGAAATTCTATTTGTGGGTTTTTGAGAAACGTCCATATTTTTTTCACTCAGAGGTTGGAATAATTTCATTTGCACCAAGAGTGCAGAACAGAGTTCCTTTTTCCCTGCAGCCTCACCAATACTTCTTTATTTTTTTTTAACCGTAACCATTCTAACTGGGATTAAATAATAAATAATGGGTTTTAACTCATAAATCTATACACAGATTCTAAAATAAGATGCAATTTTGAAGATAAATGCTATTTAAATAATCTCAAAGTATCTCGCTCAAGATATATTTCTTTACTGCAAAGGATAATTTAGTAATTTATAGTCCAGAAACCTAGCCACATTATAATAACCAATTTATCGTGATTAATATCTGAGTAATAAGACACATCAGCTTCATTTGATAAGATGCACTTAAATGTATATCCATTATTTCTCTGATATTCTTGCCCAAACCACCTAAACTTTTCTCTCATTCTAATCACACAAAAACACAGATAAATCCAAATGGACAGTTTACCAGATAACTAATATTATCCAAAAGTTTCAAGATCATAAAACATTGAGAAACGATTCAAAATTGGAGAAGATTAGGAGACATAAAAACTAAAGTAATGCAGTATCCTAAATAGGGTCCTGAAGAGAAAAAAAAAAAAAAAAAAACTTTAATGGGAAGAACTGGTGAAATTTAAATAAGGAATATTAATTTCCTAGTGTGATCATTGTATTCTGGTTCTGTAATATTTATATTAGTGGATTATGGGAAAGCAGAAAGAGAATCTCTGTGTATACTGTAGGTAACTTTAATGTATGTCTAAAATCAGTTCAAAATATAAAGTTTTCTGAAAAATAAACAACAGTTATAGAATATCTGTGTAGTCTGTGAAGAACTAAAATGTGTGTGTGTGTTAATCTGCTATAGGGCATGTGTACTCCCCACAGAGATACAGAGACAGAAAGTGAGAAAGCACCTCCATAGGGAATGGCCACACCACAATCTTCTCTCCTCCATTTCCCTGTCTCATTTCAGGATTCTGAGCACATGCAGCCAGCTTGTTTCTCAAGCTTCTTGGTCCAGGACTCAAATTGCACAGTGAGCCATGTGGGGTCCTAGCACCTTAACCATCATGCCATGGGCTGGCTGTGATACCTACCTACCTTTTTAAGTGTTCAATTTCTCTAGAACTTATTTTGAGTATAAATTTACCTGATGAGAGAATTTTAAAACTGACTGTTTTCTGACTCCTTGGGGAAGTCACATTATTCATTTCATGGTGGAAGATGAAACAGAAATCTGGGCAGCCATAATTCTTTCTGGAGAAGAAATTAACTAGAATTGTAATAAAGACCATTTGTATGTCTCCCTGCAATTCCCATCCTCCTTGATTGTTCTACTCTGTTCCCCTATTCTGAAAGTTCCCTGCACAAGCTTTATTTTAACTGTGTCAGAGCTTCCCAGAGAGACAATCAGAAGTATTCCCAGTCACAGCCTAACTGACCCTTTGGTAAACTGGCAAGCCTGTGAAACCTTTTCTTGAATAGGTGTGAAGTACACTATCATACCTGAGAATTCAATAAAAATTACATACAATCTGCCATCTCCCATTCAAACTTTAAATACATAAGATAGTAGATTTTTTTGCTAAAGCTTAAAATAAGAAGTATTGAAGTCTCAGGTCCCCACTTTCCTTTTATCCAAACTCTTACTATCTAGCCCCTCTTCCTAATGGACTTCTATAGGAAAGGTCTTAGATGTGGAGGAGAAAGAATTGTAAGGGAAAGTTAAAAGATGTTAAAAGTGATATCAAGATACGTCTAAAATCAATAGTAAATGGATTCATAACTTATTACTTTAGGGAATGCCCATTGGCATTATCAATTCAGTTTTCAAAAAGTAAATTCTAGAAAGAAGGTTGATAGTTATTTTATATATATTTTATATCAAAATGCAGAAGTTTTTAAATATTAGGTATACAAGTACTAGTTTCCAGAGATAGTTCAAATGAAAATCTCCAAATACACGTTTTTTTTTAATTCCAAATGTAGTTAATCCATAATCCTTACCATGACAAAGGCTATTAATACCATGGGAGAATATAAAATTATCTAGAAAAATACATAAAGCAATACAAGGAGATGTAGAATATAGTGTTCTGCTCAATCAGTGCTAATCTAAGACATCATGATTTATAAAATCACAAGTAAAATCATAGTGATTCCATGTGATTAAACCCACCATGATTCAAAGATACAAATACCTCCAAGACAGTTTTTGTTTTTCTGGGGTATTTTTTTTTTTTTTTGAGAGGTTTTTGCTATAGTGTGCATAGGCTTGCCAGAAAGACAGAGAGACAGAGAGATAGAAACCAAGAAATCAGCCCCCCCCCCCAGGGGAGATAGCCATGTCATAATCCATTCTCTTCTATTCTCCTCTTGGGATCTTGGGCACACATGCCCAGTGTGAGTTTAAGCCACTAGGTCTGGGACTTAAACCGTGGTCAACTACATGGGAGTCCAGCAACATAGCCATTACACCAACTGCTGGTCCTGACAGTTTTTTTTCTTTCTTTCTTTTTTTTTTTTTTTTAATTCAAATTCTTTTCTCAGGGCTCTCTCCTGGAACATAAAAGAGAAAATCTTTCCTCTTTTACTGAATCCTTATGCATTTCTGATGATGAAAGTAGAAAACCCTCAGCAAAGTAAGGGGAGAGGGGTGTTTACTATTTGCCTGCTAGCTGAGGAAGAAATTACCTAACTGATCTATGAATTTGCATTTGCCACTAAATTAGATGTCTTAGAGCTTTCCATCTATAAACAGTGTAAGCATGAACAGTTCAAGGGCAAAATTTATAGTTATCTATTTGAAGATTCTTTCTTGAGGAAGTGGTCCAATCTATATTTTTGCATTTAGTAATACACTGCTTGAAGTGGAAATCAATTCCTAAGTTAATTTAAATCTAAAGCAGTTAGAGTATCCAGAAGTGGCCTAGCACCTTAAAACATTAATGATAACAATACACTTATAAAATACAAAAAGTTCTATATTGAATTAATGATGTGATTAAAATTTATTCAGGCTTTTCTAGTGATTTCATGTAAGTCAGCTATTGGATTTAATAAAATGGAATGTTGGGAACCAGCAGTTAGCGTAATGACTATGTCACTGGACTCCCACGTAGTCGACCGCTGTTCGCGTCCCGGACCCGGTGACTTAAAACTCACGCTGGGCGCGTGTGTGTGCATGCCCAGGATCCCGAGAGGAGAATGGAGGAGAAGGGATTGAGGCGTAACCATCCCCCCTGGGGTGTGATTTCTCGCTTTCTGTCTCTATGTCTCTCTCTGTCTGTCTGTCTGGCGAGCGCACCCTATAGCGAAAAACCTCTCCAGAAAAAAGGAATGTTAATAAATTAGCACACGTTGCCAAAATGGCAGTCATCTTCACTATTTCTAGTTCCATTCTCTCATAGTTTTGTACACTTGTCACATGAGTGTTGCCAAATTCAAATCAAACTTTTAAAAAAAGAAATGTAAGCAAATACATAAATGATAACCAAAGATACACATCACAGAGCTATCATGTAATAATCATAATTAACTGAGGTCTCATTGATAAAAAAAACTTAGTGTTTTTAATTTAGCAAATAGCTTCTCTCACAACCTAAACCATATTTTAAAAACATCTATCTATTACACATCTGCCACTGAATTCAACTTGTTTTAAAAGGGCCTTTTCACCTTACAGAAAGTAATGCGCTCCATGTTTTTCTTACCCCAAATAGGAGTTAATTTCACTCTTTAGAGGAATTTTAGGAAATCTAAGAAGAGAAAGTACAGTACGTCAGGAGGAACTGGGTTCAAAACCAGAGTCCTCTCTCTCTCTCTCTCTCTCCCCCCTATGCTTCAGTTTCTAATATCTAATAAAATACTATCCATACAACTACAATTCTGATTAGTGGGTTCCCCAATGGTCCAAACCAATATTCCTGAGGTTTCCAACACTTACTGACCAGCTTGATAGTATTCTCTGAGGCTCAGTTTTACATTCCTAGGAGACAGAATCCATTTTTTTTATCCTGACTCAGTTTCTTAACCAAAAAAGAAGGTTCAAATCACCATGGATTCAGCCCTGGGAAAACAAAGGAAGGAAAAACACTGTACAGCTCAAAGGCAGTATAAAATGTATTTGTAGAACAATAAAACATAAAGCAAAATTGTAGAGCAATGCCCTGTGTGAACATAGATACCAAAACAAGGTACCAGCAAATTAAGTCCAACAACACATAAAAACAGGAATATACCTGTTCAGCTGAGGTTTATCCTGGTATGAAAAGTTGTTTTAACACATATAATCAATGCAATTCAATATATTAACAGAATAAAAAAGAAAATTATATAATCAGCTCAATACATGGGAGAAAAGCCTTTGGAAAAATTTAGCACACATTGTTTATTTAAAAAGCCTCACTAAATTGGGAACATAAGAGAACATCTTCAAAATGACAAAGGGTTTCTGAGACCAGAAGTTAGCATAATGGCTATGTCGCTGGACTCCCACGTAGTCGACCATGGTTGAAGTCCCGGACCTGGTGGCTTAAACTCGCGCTGGGTGCGTGTGCGTGCGTGCCCAAGATCCCAAGAGGAGAATGGAGGAGAAGGGATTGCAGCGTGGCCAACCCCCCTGGGGGTGATTTCTCACTTTCTAACTCTCTGTTTCTCTCTTTCTGGTGAGCGCACGCCCTCTGTAGGAAAAACCTCACAAAAGAAAAAAAAAAAAAGACAAAGGGTTTCTATAAAAAATGTATTGCTAATATAATTTGTAAAGGAAAAATAGTGAATATTTTAGAGTGTTACTCTAAGGCAGAGAAGAGAGGATGGGTGTCTAATGTTACTTCTATTTAATATTAGGCTCATGACTTTAATGCAATTAGGTAATAAAAATAAGATAAAAGTTATGAAAATTGGAAAGAAAGAATAAAACTTATGATAGTTACTTTTATGTGTTAAAGTGCTGGGTCATTGTGTACAGATATTTGGTCAAGTATTCTGGATGTTTCTCTGAAGTTTTTTGATATAAATTAATGTTTAAATCAGTGGATTCTGAATAAGACATTTTACATGCCATAATGTGGGTGGGCCACATCCAATCAGTTGAAGAAATCAATAGACCTGACCTTGCCACAACAAGAACAGTGTTTCAGCAGACTGCCTTTGGATTCAAATTACGACGTATTCTTGTGTCTCCAACCTTCTAATCTACCCCATCAGATTTCAAATTTCCCAACCTCTGTACTCTGTGAATCAATTCCTAACTCACTCTCTCTCTCTGTACTCTATGAATCAATTCCTCACTCACACTCTCTCTCTCTCTCTCTCTCTCTCTCTCACACACACACACACACACACACACACACAAAGTATTTGAGTACGTTACCTAAAATATAGTCTCCTAGATATAGGACCCCAGATATTTTTGCAAATAGCACCTTGTACAAAGATAAGCTCTGTTGGCACACCTATTTAGTAGTACCTGGAAATTTTTGTAATAATGTAGAAATGAATTCACCCAAGTTCTCTGCATTGTTCTGAGCAAATTATATACCAAAATATGATTTTCAGTGGAACTCTCACTGCATCTAGCTTTGAGCACCTCAAAATTTCTCCTTGGTTCCACCATAAGACTCAATCTTATGACATTAAATCCTATTATTTTTCATTTATCTATTTATCTACTTAATAACTTCTTGTTAATACAATTCATTGGTAGGAAGTTGTCCTGGCTTTATGTCACTTAACTGAAAAGATGACATCTACAGGTCAGACTAAGTCACTATTAAGATTATATTTGCATCCCAAATCTCATACTCAATTTCCTTATTTATTATGGTTACCTGTTTATTAACTAGTGACATAGTGGAAGCAGCAGCTTTGACAGTGCATTAAGGACAACAATCAGAATGAGTAAGTGTTCATTAAGGACGGTTCAATGAGAGAAGAAGATCCATAAGAGAGATATGTAAAGAATCTCAAATTTATTTAAAGTAACATTAGACGGATAAAGGGCCTAGTGAAGCCTACAGAGGATATCACCAAGAGGGGAAGAGTTGTCTTGAAACGAAGGTAGAATTTGGGACCAGCAGTTGGTGTAACGGCTATGTTGCTGGACTCCCATGTAGCCAACAGTGGTTTGAGTCCTGGATCCGGTGGCTTAACCTCACACCAGGTACATGTGCATGCATGCCCAAGATTGTAAGAGGAGAATGGAGGAGAAGAGATTGCGGCATGGCCATCCCTTCTGGGAGGTGATTTCTCACTTTCTGTCTCTCTGTCTCTCTGTCTTTCTGGTGCTTGCATGTACCCTATAGCAAAAACCTTTCCAAAAAATGAAGGCAGAATTCATCTTAAAGAGTGTAACAAATACAGTATTAGTGAGAACCTACAGATACTTTTATATAGAGAAGTCTTCAAAATATTAATAAAAATGTATATTATGAAAAAAATTATGCATCTGTTTCAAAATATTTTGCACCGAAGTTAACTTGTACCTTAATTCCAAGTTTCCTAATACAAAACAAAGGATATTTGAAACAAGTTATCATGGATCCCTCTAAGCTCAGTAATGCAGGTAGTGGGTTTATTTTCTATGAGAAGAGAGTATGAGAACCATATGGAATTTTTGAAATGGATTTGTTTGGAGGAAAAAAAAAAAAAGGCAAAGCCAGTGAGAATCAGGGACCAGTTGAATCTGATCAGCATGACTTGTAGTAAATCTAGAACGCCTACTGCACAGATGGCTCATCAATAGTGCTGAGCTATGTCCCAAAACAAAGAATCAAAATGACACAGTTTTAGATAACTGTTTGACAATTTTTGCTTAACTAAAATTATCCAACACATTCTGAGTGTGTTATCACTCAGCGATGCATAGAAGCATCTGATACTTTGCAATACTAAGGGTTTTATGAGCACTTTCATTAGTTATCTTTTCCTCAGCTTGCTTGAAAATTCCAGTGTGCAAATAACTCTCCGTTAGTTCTTTGAAAGTACATTAAGTCTTTGAGGTTTAGTGCTCTCGGGTGGCTTTCAGTCTCTCAAAGTAGTAATTTCCTAAGTGGGAGAGTGGGATGCTGTCTCCCTTTTCCAGGAATGGGAACTGGAGCAAAGAATTAAGGATCTTGTTCATATTCAGATACCCTATTATGGAAGTGTGGCAGGAGAACTAGCCAACATAGGGCAAGAGTAGTACATAAAAAAGAAAAGTAGGTTTCCCTTGGATAATATATTATTTCCAATTGGCTAATAAAAAGGAAAATAGCATATAAGAAGCATGCAATTTTGCTAATTGGATCAGCATGATCTCCACAGTCTTCTCCAAAAGTATTCAATACTTTGGGCTATTTAAATCCATTTATCCCTTTTTGAAAAGAACTAAATGAAGAGCATACTTTCAATTGTGGAGATAGCTTTCCTTTTATCTAGGGCAAAGTATTTCTCTCTTACTCCCCAAACAACATGTTTTCAAATAATAGGGATTTATCTTGCATCAGTTCAAGCTGCCCTGTCTACCAAAATGATCCGTGGTCAATGACTTTTGAAATGACTGGAACATCTCAATTCAATTGTGCTCCTCCACCAGGCTTTTATAAAGTCAGATATATTATTTTAATATTTTGAAAGACATCCATTAAATGGCTCCTTTTAAAGCACTAAGTGGCTTAATGGTATTTTCAGTGTTATGCAAAATATTCTAACCCTGAAACATATTCAGCTAACTACTAATATATAAGTGTTCACTAATTTTGAAATTGTGTCCAGCCTAGAGAAGCCTAGTATAGGTCATTTCTGAGTAGTTAGTAGATACTTTTTCAGTTTCTTCATTTAAATGAACCGAACACACTTATTACTCTAAGCACTTAATTGAAAAATAACCTTATTAGAATAAGTATCATATATAAATTAGAACTGAACTTAAGAGATTGTAGCATAGGTGAAATATATTTGGAGTAATTTAATGTACCTAAGAAAACAGTTTTAATTAAATTACTGTGAAGTGCTAAGTTACACACACTAGTGTGATTTGTAGGGGGATGTCATTGGGTAAGAAGCAATTTTCATTGGTATATAATAAGCAGGTCTGGTTGTTGATGTGCAATTTCTGCATAAGTTTTATCTATCAATACCAAAAAGGGGTTAAGACACAAATAACAAAAATAGTTAAAAACAATGAGATCTTAGATCGGACTCAGAGGAAGTACCCACCTGAAACCTGCTCCTTCTGATTTATAGCTTTCTAGGGACAGAATATCTCCCAGGAGACTTACTTATTATACTTTGAAGGATCAATACTGTTTAGCCACCAGCCTCTATTTGCTTTTCTCAAAGATAGTTTCTTTTACATCAAACAACACTAATAACTAATTCTGTTCAAAGGTAGTATTAAAGAGAAATTTTTGAGCTAGCTTTTGAGTAGGATTATATATACCTCATGAGTATCAAAATATACACATTCATTTTCATTGTATATGTATATAAAATATTTATTTTTAGTCCACTTGAAAATGGATATCCCAAAATCCAGTATGAAAAAAAAAATTTGCATCATTTTTTAGCGGTCATTCAGTATAGGGCAAAAAAGACAATTACAAAAAATTTGGAAGTAAAGTATTATTAGCACGAACCATCCTAGATTAGTTTTATAAATAGCAAAGAAATTATTCTTTTTCGGGACCAGCAGTTAGCATAATGGCTCTGTTGCTGGATTCCCATGTAGTCAACCGCGGTTCGAGTCCCAGACCTGGTGGCTTAAACTCATGCCGGGCATGTGTGTGTTCGTGCCCATGATCCCGAGAGGAGAACGGAGGAGAAGGGATTGCGGTGTGGCCATCCCCACTGGGGGGGGGGGGATGG
>NW_006159901.1:2395908-2424416 GCF_000334495.1 Tupaia belangeri chinensis | reverse complement strand
ATGGGGGGAAAGGGGTGTTGGGATGGCCCACCCCCCTGGGGGGGGGGGGCATGATTTCTCACTTTCTGTCTGTCTCTCTCTGTCTGATGAGTGCACACATCCTGTAGCAAAAACCTCTCCAAAAACAAACAAACAAACAAAAGAAATAATTCCTTTTCAATAAGTAATCTTCAAAAACTGACAATGTGATAATGGGAATTTTCAACTTTTACATTTGTATTTTTACTTGTACTATTACATCTTTTTTTTATTATTAAAGTTTAGATTCTACGAGACTAAATATGCCAACTATGGTGTGAGTGTGCAGACTGTTAGGAAAAAGAAGCAAAGCACAGAGCTGCAATACTGAAAACTAAGTACCTTAGAAAGGAGAAAGATGCATTTAATGTTGAAGTATACGTATAGTTTGGTAAGAGCATTAATGTCAGTTTTGTTCTTCTCCTCCTAGAATGCCAGGAAGTGTAGGCAGCGACTCAATCAAATATACACTCATCTCAAAACACCGCCCTGAAGAATTAAGAGGGTGAGAACAAATGTCTAAATTTGAAAGTAGTCCCTAATCAGTGCCAATACATTAATTTAAACCATGGCTGAATACAGTTTTGAAAATTTTGTTTCTCTGCATGGTAGTTAAATTCACGTATTGATCATTTAATCCTAACAGGCTGATTGTCAAGAGCCACGAAACAAATTGTGTAGACCAAGAAAGTAATGTATCTTAGTCTCCTCTGCTTTCTCTAAATTGCTCTTTGTATGACGAGGAGTCTTGCTTTCTGTCATTTAAACTGAAACAAATGCCAGAAGTACACCTCTAAAGATTATAACAAAAGATTATTCTGTAACCATTACATTTCTGCATAGATACACCATAATGGGAACCCACTAGATGGAAATAACCTTCCTTAGCAAAGTTTATTTCAGAATAAAGCTACACAAAAGAACCGCATTAATCAAATGATCTCTTATCCATTAATGAATGTGATATGAAATGTAAGATGACTTTGGACTCAATGTACTACGTGTAGTACAATCAAAGTTAATAATTAACTTGAAGCTTAGCATTGTATTGTGATGTGGTGACTAAAGAAACCAGGTTACAGATCTCTAATCATCCAAATTTCTATTTCGATCAGTAAAAGATGTTTCATACTAAAGTCAAGCCATGTTTGATATTGTAATACTAATTTTAGTCGTGGCTAAATGCGGGAAGTCTGTCAAGGAATACCTGTGTTTAAATCCTACCTATCTTAGTTGCCTGCTGTGTGAATTTAGCCTGGTTAGTTAACTTCCGTGTGCCTCACTTTTCTCATCTATAAAGATAAGAATGATGATGATGATGATAAACATATTATAGTATTGTTAGGAGGACTAATTATTATAAACAAATAAAAACAGCTAGTCCAAGAAACCATATGAAAGTCTAATTAATACAAGACTGGAAAGAGTTGAAAATAACTATTGAAAGCACTAATACCAGAATAAGTTTGCCTGGATTCAAACCCTGGTTCTTCATGTACTAGCTGAAATAGAGTCACCTAAGAAGTATAATTTTCTGCTGCAATTTACTCACTTGCAAAGTATGAAAAATAATAGTAACAAACTCATCAAGGAATTTTGTGGCTGGTCAAGGAGTTGTTACCCTTACACTCTCTAAATGGGGCCCAGCGAAGATACAATCATACAAATATCTGGGATCATAATTTTTATTACTGGTGTGAAGGTTCTAAAATGCTTTTGGCTGATATCCCATGCTGAATCTTTAGGGACACAAAGAGTTTATAAACCATAGAGCAAAACATAAACCCCATATTAAGGTTCTTCTAAGCTCTTTCTCTTGTAAACACACAGCTATGAAGTTAGTAACAATGTGAGCAGCCCTAAGTCCAGAAATACATACTGGCCAAGATACTAAACATAAAACTCTTGAACACAAATATTCCTCATGTCCTGCATAACTGGTGTTGAGGAAATAGGAAGGAAGTGGCTACTTTCTTAGAAAGTGTCAAATTTTCCACATTGGGATGTCTGCTTTTATCTAGGAAAATGTTTACAAGTATGTTTCACAAACAAGAAAATCAGATTAAGGAATCAGTTTGTGATATCATGCTCCAGTTCCGCATTTGTTACCAGTGGAGAAAACTAGACAAAGGGCACGTAGTGTCTTTCTGTATTATTTCTCACAAGTTCATAGAAACCTATAACTATATAAATAAAATTTTCAACTAAAAACATGTATTTTCCCCAAAAATGGAATTCTTTGTGCCTTATCATTCGCTACAACATATCAGAAAATATGTGAATGAGCCAGAGAATGCAGAGCTAAGTTACAAAAAAAATACTGAGAGACTAGAAAAGAAAAGCTACATGGCTGTTTCAAAAGCTAGTATAGTGATGGAAAAATTGAGGCATAGTAAAGACAAAAGATCAGGAAACACTACGATTGAAAACATAGTGTGCTACTTACAGTCCAATAAAGAGAGCCCAATAAAAAAAGTGCTTGGTTTGTAGGCACAGGATAATTTGGTTTGCGTTTGGAAGGGTTCCCTCAGGAGGAGGATTCCACCTGCGAGGAGGAGACCTGAGGGGGAAAGAGGCCAAGGCAAAACTACTCAACATGTTTGCAGCCTGTCCCAAACAAGCAGTGTCCAGCTTGTGCACGTGGGATAGATACCGAAGCATCAGACATGGTTGACACGATGGCAATGTGTAGAAGCATTCGTTTTCCTGGAGGCAGAGCTAATGCAGGTCGTCAGCATGTGCCAAATACGTTAAAGACAGACCTCTTTAAACATGAATCGATCATTTCTGTATTTCAAGAAGGAATTTGGAGTATTGGCAGAGGCAACAATTAAGAACTTTTTATTCATAGTTATATAGCATTCATTCGCCTGGATTTGTCTAGGCAATCAGTTTTGTGAAGTAATGGATGGCATATTTCACCCTCTCACATTATGAATTGGAGTTTTTAAAAAATACCACATTGACAGAAAAAAAGGTACAACATTATACTGAGAAATGTAATGAACCTGAAAGCATTAGTGGCATGAATATTAAATGTTATGGGTACCGGATGCACGGTGAGGCAGAAGCCTGAGTTGCATAGATAGCCCATTAGCTTCACCAAACACAGATGCTCCACTCCTTTGGGAGCTTCCCTGTAGGTCTCTTGGATATACTCACTGTTTCCATTCCATCTTCACTTCCCGGAACATTACTGCACAGGCTGATCCTCATCTTCTCCCAGACTCATACAAAACTTCATTAGTGTCAGAGGCTTGTTACTTCTCTGAGCTGGTCCCCAAGACAGCTTGTGGTTGGTGACGGGGAGAAAAACCATTCGGCCTCACTCAGTTATATGCAATCCCTCTTCCTAAAATTCCATGGCCCACCCCAAGTTTCCCAAATGTACTTTTGGATTCTGTAACTTGCTCTCCACCTGCAACAAGCATGTTATTCAGATTTATAAAATACTAGTAGGAAAAGGGATTTTACGCTGTTATTGACAATCACTATTTTGTATTCTCTCTTGTTTCTTTGGGGGTCATTTAGTCTTATTGTTAAATGGTGACCCATTAGCCTGTGTTTACTAACTTTATTCAGTTTTATTTGTAAAATACACAGAAATTTTCACTCTAAAGAAAAAAACACCAAAAAATGTGTGTAAATTATAAGTGCATAATCAAGAAAAGTTATAAAGCATAAGTCACAGAATGCAAGATAACAATATAACAGAAAAATGATAATAAAACAAATATTAGAAATGTCAGCCTGTGGGAAATCAAATAGGTCAAAATAATATATATTATTAAAAATTATAAATCATCATAAATGATGTACATTTGCTACACTATAATTTTTTTAAAGTAAGGCTGAAGTAGAATTAAATTCTTAATTTACAAAAGGTGATCAAAAATAAATTAGAAAAACCCAGCCAAGTTAAGAAATGAGCAAAGGCAAGACAGAAGATAGGGTACAGAAAACAAAATACAAAAGGCGAAGCAATTGAATATTTTTCACCTAAGAGATTGGATGATACTCTAGTTCATTAATAAAGTACACCAATTTGCATTCATATATATCTGGTATGGTCAAAAATTAGTGCGCATTTCCTGAGAAACATTTTGACAAGGCTGTCAAATGTACAGCAGTCTCTGAACAAGCATCACACTGATAAGAACTTACCCTATAGATAAAATTTCAAAAATCCGCTAAGGAAAAAATAAAAAGATACTTTCAAGCTCATTTGTACAAACACAAAGGAAAGTTCTTTCCCACCAAGAGAATACCAGTAAATAAATGGAACTATATACATAAAATAAAGTAATATGCAAAATAGTTTAAATGGTTTAGTATATACTGATAACAAAATAATGCCCTGTATGTTATTTACGGAAAATTGCACATGCAGAACTATATAATGAATCCGATCCCCTACTGAGGAAACAATAAAATAATATCAGTGTTGATGTATATCATGAGAGTTATTATCTATGACAAATGAAAAAAGGGATTCGTTTGGGAAAAGAGACTTGAGGTTCAGGGGACTGAGACGCTCAGTGTGCATGAATTTGTGTGCACTGAGAGTGTCTATGCAGACAGTGAGAAAAAAGGATTACTTACAGGGAGTACAATGGAAAGGGAAGACAGACCACAATGCTAATGAATTGAAAGGGAAATGAGTGCTCAGAGTCAAGGTAATTACATGAACTCAGCCTGCAAGGAATGTGTGGGAATCTTGGTATGGACTTGCAGCTTCAGAGTATAATATCATAGAAAGGTAGGAGGGAGAAACAAAGTTTGAAGTCAATTTTTTCTAGACCTCAAGGGGAGGGGACTTCTAAATGATACTTGCCTGCAACACATCAATTTATTTTCAGATTTGTGTGTGTTCTGTTATTATACAAATTATTTGTCTTACATCAAGGTCTCCTCCTTTCTCCAAATTTTACTTATCCTCTGGTACCAGCAAAAATGCTGTACTCATTGCCCTTTCCTCACAGATTTCTCCATCTTCGAAACATTCTTTTTTTCACCCAATGTCATTAAATCCTGTCCTTTGAAACCCAGCTTAAGTCTTAATAACTGTCTAACCTTGAATAGCAGTGAGCAGTTCTCTTCCTATTTCTAAGGCTTAGAATTTCTTTTTTCTGCAAGGGACTGAATTTTACATCTCTTAGTTCACAAGATGTCATGATTTTATGTTATATAAACCCCAACCTCAGGTTTATGAACTCCTCTCTCTCACCCATTCTAACATGTGAAAAATGCATTGCATGTATTTTTTAGCCAATGAAATCATTTTTTGATTAAGTTCTACATAAACTTGTCTAATTTTCAGAGATTATGAAAGAAAGGTAGAAAGTATTTTTAATTATTTTTGTTATATCAAATATAATTTTCTTACTGTTTAATACAATCTTGAAATATTCCTTAACTAACAATAGTAGCAAACACACACAGACACCTGCAACTTTGTGGTTATAAAAGATACAGAAAACCAATTATGAAAGGATTTCTAAGTTTAAAAAAAGAAACAAAATATTTATACCAACTTCCAGTGGTAGACTATAAATTTATGTGTTTATGTGTGCCATACTGTAGTCTTCAGACAGCCCCACTTTATCCTCTGCTGCAAATTTCTTCTACCAGAATTTCTTTCATTTTGTGAGTCTAGGTAAGAAATACCTCTCCACTGAAGCACCAGAAAACTCAGTCTTGACTATGTTAGAAAATCTTAAGTCTGTATTATTCTCCTAAAAAGTAGTGATTCAACAGAAAGGGTAGTGATGATTTTTTTAATCACTTAATAGTATTTTGCCAATGGGAGACATTTCCTGAAATGAAGATTACAGTCTATCAATTCTTTTGGATTGATTCCAAATATTGTCAATAGAATGTTTTCATTGTTTCAAAGAAAAGTGTCATTCACAAGATCAGAGAAGATAGCGAAACATGGTGATATGTAAAAAAAATCCACACGATTTGGGACGGGGCTACTACTCAACTTACAAATACTGATAAAGATATCAATCAAGCATTACATAAGTTCATATCCAAATTTTTGAAATTTAGAATATTTAAGAAATAGAAAAATAGGTGACTTCTAGGAAAATAACTTACCTATGCACATAAAATAACTACCTTCATACAAAACATGTAAATAAACAAGACAGGTTTAGATTGTTTTTCTGAATATATATAACTCCATCAAATGTGGCTAATAGTTACCAGAAAGCCTAAAACATAAGAGAACTGAGTCTGGCCCTTTAATATAGTCCAGCAGTTACGTCCTGTGCAGATCCCACATGGCCAAGGTGCCTCAAATCCTGGCCCTGCCAACTTATAAAACACACTGGACACATGCATGTGTGAGCCCCAAACCCTGATGAGAAGAAGAAATGGAGGAAAAGGCATTGCAGCTGACTATTCTCCATTGAGGGGCTCTCTCACTTTCTTTTACTGTCTCTTGTGAACACACATGCCCTGTGGCAGAAAAAAAAATCATAAATAAAAACAGAAACAAAACAAAACCCTGAGTATCAGACAGCATTGTTTTGCTAAGAAATAAGTGCCATTCATCTTCTCATATGTGTGTGTGTGTGTGTGTGTGTGTGTGTGTGTTTATTTTTCTATAGGGCATATGCGAGAGAGAGAGAGAGGGAGAGAGAGAGAGAAGGAAGGTGACAAAGCACCCCACAGGAGGATGGATGTGCTGCAATCCCTTCTCCTCTATTTCTTCTCAGGACTGTGGACAAACATGCACATACTCTGAGCATGTTTCTCAAGCTACTGGGTCTGGGACTCAAACTCACACAGTTGGGATTGAGGGATCCTGTAACTTTAACCACCACGACACTGACTGGCTCCCATCTTCATATATTAAGACTATTCTAAACATTCTTCACATATGAAAGCTATTCTAAATCAAGTTACAACTCTGAAATTACTAGGCTGATTTTTCAATGAAATAAAATAATATATGCTCACTTTTAAAGAAAGCTTTCTTCTCAGAATTACCCAGGAGAAAGTTACATATGCATGCCTTCTTCAAATTCTGTAGAATTACAAACCTTCTTCTGAATTACTTTATTTTCAACATCAGTCTTCTTTGGGTAAAATTTTCCTTAATAAACGTGAATTTGGGATAATTAAGGAGGTCAACAGACAGATAATCTTTTAAAAAAGAAAAAAAATGCAACACACTTTCATTCATTATTTCAGGAGCACTTCGCAATTGCAAGCATAGTATTTTGTACATAAGCTTACTTTAAAAAACAATGAAGTAAGTGGTTCTCTCGCAGAGTATAAATATAAACCTATATAAAAATGGTAAAAACTGTACTATAATAATGCAAGTAAGTTTCTATGCCCTGAGACAAACTTTTCAAAGACCTCAACTTACACAGATTTTTGAAAGCACTGCTTTTATGAAGAGGTTGAATAAATCTTTTCATAAAATTTAGAACTGTAATAAGACAGCACTATAGATATGTACTTTGTATTATATGTGCTTTAAATACCCATGTTAACTAATTTTACAAATTTAACTAGGTACTTTACTATTCCATTTATATTCTCAATGTTTCCATATACAAATTATTGGCCAAATAAACATATTATTTGCTTTTTTGGAAAATTTAGAGCTGTCTCATATATGGACACAAATACCGTGTCTCTGTGGTTATTGGAGGGGCTCAAAGCTTTGTGAAAAACATTTGGGATAAAATAGAAGAGATTAGGAATATATTACTAATGCAAACAAAAATATATAAGTAATGCTCTATCATTCAGAAAAAATACCAGATTTACTTTTTAGAAACAGATACAGTAGTGATGGAAACATTTAGTTTATAGATATCTGCTAGAAATTCTATTTAGCTAAAGATCATGTTTGATATGTTCTTCACTGGTAAGTTCATCTTGATGGAGATTAAAAATATCAAAGGAAACTATAAGACAGGACCAGCAGTTAGCATAATGGCTATGTCGCTGGACTCCCACGTAGTCGACACGGTTCGAGTCCCAGACCCGGTGGCTTAAACTCACACCAGGCGCATGTGCGTGCATGACCAAGATCCAGAGAGGAGAATGGAGTAGAAGGGATTGTGGCATGGCCATCTCCCCGGGGGGGGGGGGGGATTTCTCACTTTCTATCTCTCTGTCTCTCTCTGTCTGTCTGGCGAGCGCATGCGTCCTATAGCAATAACATCTCAAAGAAAAAGAAAGAAAGGAAATTATAAGATATGTCATCATTACTAGTAGAATATATACCAATCAATTCATAGATATTTTTTGTTTGATAAATGTATAGCTTTTCTATAAAACCACAGATAAAGATATGCATGTGTTTTGCAAAGTTCTTCCTCCTCTGAATGGTAGGGGAGAGTTCAGAGAGAGCTCACAGAGCTTTATCCTTCTTGGAACTTAGAACATGCATGGAGAATGCTCACAAAGCACTTCTTCCTCTTGGAGCTCACTGTAGGCAGAGCTGAGTGGAGCTGTGCCAAGGTTACCAGGGCTAAGTTAACTGAGCCAAGGCCAAGCTGAGCAGGGCTAGCTAACTGACCAGGTGCTCCTTTCTCTTAGTGGGGCTGCAGACAATATGGCTCATTGCCAAAACTAAACTGTCACACACACACATGTGTGTTATATACAATAGTGTAAAACAGCAAGTCATAATTACATAACAAGTGTGCAAGCAGACTACAACTAATAACATAAGTTGTTTATCCTGTGGTTTTCAAACATAATAAGATAGGTAGAGAGGCAGCTACACTAAACCATACTGACTCCATGTTTTCTATACTTGGCTAGGAATGCCATATGGTGATATTACTTTTTCCCATTTTCCCCAATTTTCATTGCATGTGTGCTTGGGCATGTGTGCATGCACACGTGCGTGTGTGCTTGTTCATCAATATCTATACCATGAATATGTAGAGTGTATATATATATATATATATATATATACACACACACACATATATATGGTATACACACACTATAGTAGATATTATATAAATAAGTATTTATATATACTCGCATATAAAATTACAAAAAGATGTGTGCCTATACATATTATAAATTGAAAAAGAGAGAAATTATCACCATAAGGCCTTCAGCCAAGTCCGGATATTTAGCACTTCATATGTGTATAATTAATTTAATTTTTCAAGATGTGTTTTTTTTTAAATCCCAAGAGAAAAGTGCATACCAATAAGTTTAACTGTATGAAAGTGTCATTTTGATGAGTACACTACACATTAGCCCAACTTGAGTTTCAGAACAAAATCTTTTAATCCCTATGTCACAATAGGAACCTTTCTTAATCTGTGTACTGGTACTTGAGATAAGAAGTAATGCATTGCAGGGTGGTACAAGGTGAGTAAGATGTAAACATTTGTTTCCTTAGCACAATGTTGACACATGTCATATGCCCAGGCATTGTTAGCTTTACTAACTGGAGGGCTATAATTGATAGACATTCCAGAGGCTAAAATCGGCACCCAAATGAGAAGTCAAGGCAGATTTTAGTACAGTAAGGAAAGACATTAAAAAAAAAAAAAATTAAAGCTCTCTGTAAAATGAATTACAGCCAGATTAAACAATAATTCTCCCAACTGTGGATATTTTAAAACACAAAGTTTTTTTTGTAATGCATTTACAGAAACTTCTACTATCTGCATATAATGCTAGTGTATCCAGATAGGGCTGTATATGTTATATATGTAACCCATATGAGAGTTCTGATATAGACAACATTAGTTAGGAAGTTCTAGTGCTCTTTCCTCTTAGACTGAAGGGTCTGGGTCTCAGGGGCAGAATATCAAGTCCACCTGACCGATCAGCAACAGGCCAAGAGTGTTGAAACAAATCCCACTTTTGCAGCTTGGAATACAATTTAACCATGGAAAGTGGTTCAAACAATGTCTCATACTCTGGCCAATTATGGAATTAGTCCCATCTCCTACCTAGGAAAGAAACTTGAAGTGTGTAATGTGGCATGGTTCCAGCGTGGGGAGAAACTTTCCTATAGGCAGAGGCAGCCATGAGAGAACCTGCTTTCCTTCCCCTCCCTCCCACGTGCTAATGGCATTTCTATGTACAATTTCCAGTCTGCTAGATCTGACTCTGCCTTCTTCATTTTCCACTGAAGAACCATGTTATTGGCTGATGGTATGAATATTAAAATAATTATAATTCAGTACACCAATAACAGTGACAAAATTTTGTGATGTGGGTCCACTATACTCATCATGGAAGGATATATTATGAAAGAATAAATTGTACAAAATCAGAAGAAAAGCTGTGCATGAACCCTCCCTCTGTTATTTTCCAGTTTCATCATTCTGGCAAGGCATTGAATTCTCTGAGTCGAGTTTTCTTACTTACTTTATTTTAATTTTTAAAATTTAATTATTGTTCACCCTTATAGCTTCCAGCATGCATGCTTCTTGCTCTTAAAAAACTAAAAATAAATATATCTCCCTCACTAATTTTTTTTCAGTTTCCTCCTATATTACGCTAAACCTCTCAATTTACTCAGCTTGTAAAATAAATTGATTACATTTATCAGCGTTTCTCAAACTTCCTTGATGATAAGAAATACCTAGGAAGGTAGATCAACATAAAGCTCCAGCCGTTCCAATAAAGGACATTGCTGGACAGCAGGCCATCTGCGGCTGTAGGGCTTAATGGCCTGGACCTGAGGCTCATCCGTTCCCCCACTTGCTTTTTTTTTTTTTTTTTTGGAAGAGGTTTTTGCTATAGGGCACGTGCGCTTGCCAGACAGACCGAGAGAGACAGAGAGACAGAAAGTGAGAAATCAACACCCGGGGGGATGGCCATGCCGCAATCCCTTCTCCTCTATTCTCCTCTCGGGATCTTGGGCATGCATGCACACACGCCCAGCATGAGTTTAAGCCACGAGGTCCAGGACGCGAATCGCGGCCAACCACATGGGCGTCCAGTGACATAGCCATCATGCTAACTGCTGATTCCCCACCCCACTCACTTTTTTTTTTTTTTTTTGAGAGATTTTCTCTGTAGGGCGCGTGCACTCGCCAGACAGACAGAGAGAGACATAGAGACAGAAAGCGAGAAATCACCCCCCCAGGGGGGATGGTCATGTCGCAATCCCTTCTCCTCCATTCTCCTCTCGGGATCTTGGGCACGCACGCACACGCGCCTGGCGTGAGTTTTAAGCCACCGGGTCCGGGACACGAACCGCGGTCGACTACGTGGGAGTCCAGCGACATAGCCATTACGCTAACTGCTGGTTCCCCCCACCCCACTCACTTTTGAACTCTCAGGACTTCTGTGTTTTGCATAGTGCATGCTGTGATCTCTTCTATGTTACTGAGTAGAAGGTCAGTAGCTCAGTTGCAGGTGCACATGTTCTCTAGAAACAAGGAGGACTTTAGGTAACTCAGGACCTGTGACAACAGTACAAGATGCTGTTGAGCAACTGGGAGGCATAGCAGAAAAAAGATCATCAATGGCCTACTCCTGCAAGTCTTTGAATGCTTGGAGATACTTTGAGTAATTTAGGAAGGAACATATAGATCATCAGATGACAAGAAATCACCACTGAGAAACAAGAAATAAGAGCAACCAACAAAATCTCACTCCCCCAAGGGAAAATATCAATTCCTCATAAACCACAGACAACACACGGAATTCATGGAAATGTTGGATAAGCAATTCAGAATATTTATAGTGACCAAACTAAATGAGATGCGTGAGAAAAGATACAATGAGCTCTAGGAGATGAGGAAGTTCTTTCACAATTTGAAAGAAGAAATAGACACCATAAAAAATCAAACAGAATTGTTAGAGATGAAAATTGTGATATAGGAAATTAAAACCTCTCTCAGAAGTATTAAAAGTAGATTAGATCATGAAGACTATCAAACCTTGAATGTAGAAGATAAAACCTCTGACCTAGAAAAAAGTATCAAAAAGATGAAGAAAATAACCAAGATAAATGAGGATAACATACAAGAAATACTAAATACCATCAAGAGCCCAAACATGCAGATAATTGGTATCCCAGAGTAGGAAGAAAATAATAAGGGCATTGATCATTTATTCCATGAAATCCTGGAAGAAAACTTCCCAAACCTAAAGAGGAATTCAAATATCCAGACTAAAGAAATACAAAGGACTTCAAATAGAATCAACCCAAGAAGATCCTGTCCAAGGTACGTAATAGCCAGATGGCTAAAACCACAGACAAAGACAAGATACTAAAATGGGTAAGAGGGAAATGTCAAGTCAAAGGTTATCCTATCAGGCTAACATCAGACCTCTCATCAGAAACAATGCAGGCAAGAAAAAAATGGGAAAATATATTCAAAGTGTTAAATGAGAAACAATTTCAACCAAGAATACAATGCCTAGCAAGATTATCCTTCATATGGGAAAAACGGATAAAAACATTCTCAGATAAACAAAACATGAAAAAATTTGCCAACACCAGACCAGTTCTTCAAGAAGTTCTGAAGGGAGTGCTATACCAGGAAAAATAAAAAGTCAGAAAGACAGATATAAAAGAACAATAAACAACCAAGAAAATGGCTCACTTGATGATAGGAACATGTCTGGAAATATCAATAATAACATTGAACATTAATGAATTAAATTCTCCATTCAAGAGACATAAACTGGCTGAACAGAAAAAAAAAAAAAAAAAAAAAAACAAGAAACCGTTCTATCTGTTGCCAACAAGAAATGTACCTTATGAATAAAGACATATATACATAGAGTAAAAGTGAAGGGCTAGAAAAAGATATTCCATGCACATGGAAATCAAAAAAGGGCTGGAGTTGCAATACTGATTTCAAACAAAATAGGCTTCAAGACAAAGACTGTAAGAAGAGACAAAGTCTATTATATTATTATATAATAGTAAATAGGCTAATTCATGAAGAAGATATAATGATTATAAATATCTCTGCACCCAATTCAGGAGAACCCAAATACGCGGAACAAAGACTGCTGGAGCTATAACAAGAGATAGGCTGCAACACTATAATTGTTGGGGATCTCAACATTTTGTTATCTCCTTTAGACAGATCTTTTAGACCAAAAAAAAAAAAAAAACAGGGAGATACAGGACCATGCAGGACCTAAATGATACTATAAGTCAAATGTGCTTCATAGATATTTGTAGAACTTTACACCCTAAGAACACAAAATAAACATTTTTCTCACCCCGGCATGGAACCTCTTCAAAAACTGACCATATGATAGGACACAAATCAAGCCTTTACAGATTCAAAGGCATAGAAACTGTATCCAGCATCTTCTCAGACCATGATGAAATTAAACTTGATATTAATTTCAAGAAACTCCCTCGAAATTACACAAACACATGGGAACTTAACAACCTACTTCTGAATGACTGATTAACTACCAAAGAAATTAATTCTGAAATCAAAACATTTATAGTAACAAATGATAATGAGTACACAAGTTTTCATAATCTATTGGACACCACAAAACATTTATAGTAACAAATGATAATGAGTACACAAGTTTTCATAATCTATTGGACACCACAAAAGGGAAATTCATAGCAATTAGTGTGCATAGAAAAAGATGGAAAGTTGGCAGAAAGACAACCTAACATCATGCCACAGGGAACTGGAAAAACAACAACCAAAAACAAACAAACAAAAAAAAAATGCCAAAAGAAATAATACAGATTTGAGCAGAAATAAATGAAATAGATAATAAATGAACTATACATAAAATAAATGAAAGCAAAAAGCAAAAGCTGGTTCTTTTAAAAGATTAACAAGACAGACACACTATTAGCTAGACTAGTAAAGAAGAAGAAAGAAAGAAACCAGATAAATCAAATATGTAATGAAACAGACATTACAATGGACATAACAGAAATACAAAACATCATTAGAGGCTATGAGCAATGTATGCAAATAAACAAGAGAACATGGAGGAGATGGACAAATTCCTGGATTCATATAATCTACCAATATTGACAGACACACTATTAGCTAGACTAGTAAAGAAGAAGAAAGAAAGAAACCAGATAAATCAAATATGTAATGAAACAGACATTACAATGGACATAACAGAAATACAAAACATCATTAGAGGCTATGAGCAATGTATGCAAATAAACAAGAGAACATGGAGGAGATGGACAAATTCCTGGATTCATATAATCTACCAATATTGAATCAGGAGGACATAGAAAACCTTAAATAGACCCATAAACAGCCATCAGATTTCTCCTGACAAAGAAAAGTCCAGGTCCTAATGGCTTCACTTAGAATTCTATTAAACTTTTAAAGAAGAGTTAACCTCAATTCTACTCAAATTATTTCTAAAGATCCAAAAGATAGGAAACCTCCCAAATACATTTTATGAAGCCTCCATCATCTTCATTCTCAAAATAGATAAAGACATGACAAAAAAGGAAAACTACAGACCAATATCTCTGATGAATATAGATGCAAATATTCTCAACAAGATACTTGCAAATCATATTCAACAACATATAAAAGATTATTTATAAAGATTAGGTAGACTTTATTTCAGGGATGCAAGGGTGGTTCAACATACACAAGACCATAAATACAATACACTAAATTAACAGAAAAAAGACAAAAAACATATGATCATTTCAATGGATGCAGAGAAAGCATGTGATAAAATACATCTCTTCATGATTAAGACTCTCAACAAAATTGGTATAGAAGGGTCATTTCTCAACACAATAAAAGTCATATTTGAAAAATCTATAGCTAACATTATACTAAATGGGGAAAAGCCAAAAAGCGTTTCCACTAAAAACTGGTACTAGACAAAGCTGCCCACTTTCTCTACTGCCTTTCAATATAGTACTGGAGTCTTAGCCATTGCAATCAGAAAAGAGAATAATATAAAAGGCATTCAAATAGGCACAGAAGAGTTGAAAATATTTTTTTTGCAGATGACATGATGGTATAAATAGAAGACCCAAAGATTTCCATAAAAAAAAAAAAAACTTCTTGAAGTAATAAATGAATACAGTGAATTGTCAGGATACAAAAATCAACATCCAAAAAATCTATGGAATTCTATATACAAACAAGTTGAATGAGGTAGATCTGAAGAAAGGAATTCCTTTTACCATAGCCATATAATGTATAAGATACCTAGGAATAAACCTAACTAAAGAAGTCAAAGCTTTTACAAATAAAGCTATGAAAATCTTTTTAAAAGATATTGAAAATGACACAAAAAAGCAGGAAGACATTCCTTGTTCCTGGATTGGAATAATTAATATAATCGAAATGGCAATTCTACCCAAATTAATCAACATATTTAATGGAATTCCAATCAAAATTCCAGAGACATTCTTCACAGATCTAGAAAACACAATCATAGCACTTGTCTGGAATCATAAAAGACCTTGTATTGACAAAGCAATCCTGTGCAAGAAGAGTGGAGTGGGCAGCATCTCACTCCCTGACCCCCAAAATATACTATAAAACTGTGATAATTAAAACAGCATGGTATTGGCAAAAAATGAGGTAAGTAGACAATAGAATAGAATAGAGACCCCAGAAATAAACCCCAAAACTTACAACCAACTGATTTTTGACAAAAGACACCAGTCAATCCATAGGAAAAGGAAAATCTTTTTAGAAAATGATGCTGGAAGAACCATAGGAACGTTTTTAGCAAGGTATCCACCTGTAGAAAGATGAAAATGAATCCCCATCTTTCACCACTAACAAAAATCTACTCAAAATGAATCAAAGATCTGAACCTAAGACCTCAAACTATAAAACTACTGGTGGGAAACACTGGGGAAACTCTGGGAAACATGGGAGTAGGCTAACACTTCTTAAATAAGACCCCCGAAGCACAGGCAATAATTCCTAAAATAGACAAGTGAGACTATATCAGACTAAGAAGTTTCAGCACAGCAAAGGACACGGTAGTTATTGTAAATTCATAACCTTCAGAATGGAAGAATACTTTTGTAAACTATGCCTCAGATAAAAGACTGATAACAAGAATATATAGAGATCTTAAGTGGCTTGTCAGAAAAAAAGATGACTAACCCAATTAAAAGATGGGAAAATGAGATGAACAAAAATCTAAGGAATACATAAAAACAGCCAAAAAGCATATGAAGAAATGCTCAACATCCCTCATCATAATGGAGATGCAGATTAAAATAACAATGAGATACCACCTAACCCCTGTCAGAATGGTGAAGATTAAAAATGATCACAGAAAGTGATAAGTGCTGTCAGGGTTGTGGTGAAAGGGTAACTCTCCTACACTGTCGGCAGGAATGTAAATTGGTCCAACCATGGTGGAAAACTATATGGTGTTTCCTCAAAGATCTACAAAAAGAACTACCGTTTGACCCAGCAATCCCATTTTTGGGTATCTACCCAAAGGACAGAACGCTCAGTTGGAAAAGTGCTTGTACATCAATGCTTATTATGGTATCATTCACAATTGCTAAGACATGAAACCAAGCCAAATGTCCACAAACAGATGAATGGACGGAAAAAGTATTTCACATATACTGAATAGAATACTATTCATTCACAAAAAAACAAGACCCTGAAATTTAATAGAAAGTGACTGAATATGAAAGATATTTTATGAATCCAAAGAAAAGGAAAAAAATTGGCATGATATTTGTGGGAAAAAGAAATGGTTTATTATTCAATGATAATATATAGAGTATTCTCAACAGGACTGGGCTAAGAAGTATTTCATGGAAGTTAAATTCTCTAAACAAACCAAATGATGTATAGCAAGTGAACATTTAAAAAAAAATAAGAATTAAAAAAATAATAATAATCTGGGAAAAAAGGGCCATACAGCTCCTTGGGCTTCTAACCTAATTAGTCTCATGCTCATGGAAACTGACATGCTTAGAAAACCTCAATGAAAATTGAGGTTCCCTATGAAAATTTAGGAGACAGTAATTTAGGTTTTATGGCAAATAGAAATTTCTGGGAATCAACCCAAATCTGGCAACTTAAACTCCAGAGAAAATGTCTTACAACCATAATTTTAACCAGTGACCCAGGTAATTTTTGTGAATAGGTGTATTTGAGAAACTACATTGAACAGCTGTTCAAGTTTTATCCAGTTCTAAAAATTCTGTTAGTATTATTTTACATTCTAACTGGTACAACTATATTGTTTCCCCTAGACAATTCTGGTCTAAATTTTTATCACTCACACTTACATAGTCAAAGTGTACTGGATTATATGATAATCCAGGAAGAAGCCTTGCACAATAAACCCAAACATGACGGCAATCTCTCAGACTCCCTAGACTCTAGAATTATGAAGAATTAAAATATTATTCTTTAACCTATCCATTCTATAGAATTCTTTATCATAGTCTGGACTAGAATACTCTTGAAGCACCATTTTCAAGTATCTTTTCCTCCTATCAAAGTATTTTGTGTCCATACAGGTGATTTATTTTTTCTTGGAATGAAAAACATGACTGATGAATGAAAATAGCTAATATTAACTATTCCAATAGCTACCTCATCTAATACTTACTATTGGTAAATCTTCATATTTTTAAAATGAATACACATATCCATAAATATTTGCAAAGCTATGTTTTTTGATCATTTGCTTTTTGTTTTTTGTTTTTTTGGGAGAGAGTTTTGTTTTGTTTTGTTTTTTGTTTTTTTGTTTTTTGTTTTTTTTTTTGCTATAGGGTGCATGTGTTCACCAGAAAGACAGAAACAGAGAGACAGAAAGCAAGAAATCACCCCTCAGGGCGGATGGCCACAGCACAATCCCTACTCCTCCTCCATTCTCCTCTCCTCTTGGGATCTTGGACACTCACGCAAACACGCCCAGCATGAGTTTAAGCTGCAGGGTCTGGGATTTGAGCTGCAGTCAACTATGTGGGAGTCCAGAGACATAACCATTATGCTATATGCTGGTCCCAAAGCTGTGTGTTTTAAATGCATCACTCAATGCAATCCTCACAACATTGTGCCTTTTATTTAGCTTCATTAATGTAGACAAAAAAAAATTAGGTGTGGATACCACTAAGAATGGTTGTTAACAAAAGGAAATTGGCCACAGGAACCAGGCTGCCCTGCACCTTAGATTCTTGGGGCTCTTCATGGAAGATGGGGATTCCTTCATGAAATAGCCTGGGATGACACTAGATCCAGTGCAAAAATCACAAAATTTTAAAATGTACCAGAAATATAAATTTATGGAACCTAATCTTGCTCAAAAGAACAGGCAGGTAAAAGGCCCAATCCCTGAAATTAAGCAGACTTCATAACTTCAACAATACACACAGAAGGAAAAAAAAAATCCACCAATTCATGGGAGACCAGATTCTTACTGGCTGGTAACTGGTACCAGGAAGTTTCAGGTCCTCCTGCGGATAAAGTGTGTCTGTGGTTGGGTGTTAATGTAATGCTTGAATATAATATTGATGAAGCTCAGGCACTGCCAGAAAAGAATTTATTGAATGCCACAAAGAACCTTGATTCTCTGGAGGAAGAATTTGACTTTTGTGAAGATCGATTTACTACCACAGAAGTCAATACGGCCAGAGATTATAATTGGGATATAAAAAGAGGAAACAAAAATGATTCTATCAAGAACAAGGCATCACGCTGGCAAATAAAATTGTGGTTCAGTTTTCCAAACATGTTTTAAGTTCCCACATGTTTATACTTAAAGAGTGAAATAATCTTGGATAAATATTAACTGCAAGAATGATGACTAAAAAAATTAATTTTTTAAAATGCTAAACACAACTTTATTTACTTATAAAAACAAAATGTTTTAATACTTATAAATTAGCTCTTGGCTGAAATAACTGAAAATGATGAAGTATGCTGAATGCTGGAACATTTCCTTTTTTTTATTGGCCAATGTTAGTCTCGCTTAATGTGGTACCACTTCAAATAGTTTGAATATTGTAAACTTGTTTTTCTTTAGCACCTATGGCATTTCATATTCCCTTGTTGTTGCTATTTGTCTTTGGAAATGGGGTTTCAGGGATTGCTGCTTAACAAATTATTATGTATTATAATATTCTGCTTTTTTCAGGACATGGTCACTTGCCTGTCTACATGATGAGAAGCTACTGAGAACACTTTTTCTAACCCCTAATAAGAGCACAGTGTCTTTTCAATGACAAGATAAGGGAACTCTTGTGCAAGCTGAAATATTGGGTAGTCAGAAGAGTCATGACATATTTTTCTGTCTAACTGCAAAAATGCATCATGACTTTTCCAGCAACCCAATAAAATTACCCATTCAAAACTATTAGCTAAGGTAATTTTGTATTTCTTTCAGAGTTCTCCAAAACATGATGACATGTATAGTATTCTCAATTGGATTGGTCTGAGAAGTATTTCATGATGGGCAAAGTCTTTTTACAAGCACAATGAGAAATACAATGGACTGTTTTAAAAAAATAATTAGAATAATAATAATAATGATTGGGGAAAACATAGAAAAGATATTGAATGTTGAAGCAGGGAGATTAATGTCTCTGTATTGACTGACATGCATGGCATTCCCTTTTGAAAAAGTGATATAATACACTGTAAAGTTATATGTAATCCAATGTAATATAAAGAAGATTATGATGATAATAAAAAATAAATAAATTTTAAAAATAAAAAAAATATTTTTTTAATCTGCCAGAGGATATGCACACTCACATAAGAGAGACAGAGAGAGAAGGAGAGGGAGAAAGTATTCCCCAATGGGATAGGGTCACATGGCACTCTCTTCGCCACTTCCCCAGTCTGTGGGGATTTCGAGCAATGCCCATTCAAGCACTCTCTGGATGTTTTCAAGCTGCCAATCTGGGACTCAAACCACATGGTCAGCCAAGTGGGATCCACCACTCTTAACCACTAGGCCATGAGGCTGGCCCTCTTTAAGTCATTCTGAGCAAGAATACTAAGATAAATGTAAATATGAAAAGAGTTGTGAACTTAAAACCTCAAAGGAATAGTAAAAAAACATAAGTAGGGACCAGCAGATGTAGTAATGGTTACATCACTGTACTCCCAAGTAGCGAACACGATTCAAGTCCCAGACCTGGCACCTTCAAACTCTCTGGCAGGCACACGTGAGTATGTGCCCAAGATCCTGAGAGGAGACTGGAATAGAAGCGATTGCAGCATGACCATGCCCCCTGGGGGAATGATTTCTCACTTTCTGTCTCTCTGTCTCTCCAGCAAGGGCATGCGTTCTATAGCAAAAATCTCTCTCTAAAAAAGACCTCACACCTCTTATAAAAAAAAAAAAAAAAAAAACAAGCGGGACCAGCAGATGGCATAATGGTTACATCATTGGACCACCACGTAGTTCACCCACAATTCAAGTCCTGGACCTAGCGGCTTAAAACTCACACCGAGTGTATGTGTGTACCCAAAATCCTAAGAAGAGAATGGAAGAGAAGAGATTGAGGTGTGGCCATCCTCCTAGGGAGTGATTTCTTGCTTTCTGTCTCTCTGGTGAGTGCATATGCCCTATAGCAAAAATCTCTCTTTCTAAATAAAATAAAAAAAAAAAAAAACCTCAGGCCAGGCACTGTGAATGTGTGCCCAAGATCCCAGGAGGAGAGCAGAGGAGAAGGGATTGCAGCATGGCCATACCCTCTGAGGGGCGATTTCTCTTTTTCTGTCTCACCGTTTCTCTCTGTCTCTCCAGGGATTACTCACACCCTATAGCAAAATCTCTCTTAAAAAACAATGTGAAAATATAAAATCCTGTGAAAAGCTATTGGGATATAGTAGTTAGTGCTAGATAATACAGGTTCTGATAAAAACAAAATATTCTATTTTTCCTCCATGTAGTAAGAAGTATATCTGTACAATATTTTGCACTTATGTGTCATTATTTTTAAAAACCTGATGTTAAATTTTAAAAAAAGGAAAGACAGAGATTTACATGAATAGCTAGTTGTGTAGAATTAGAGCTCAGGTCTAACCCAAAGCCCACGTTCCGGGTGAGTATGCCCTATTCCCTTTCAATCACATGCCTTTCTCTTACAGAAGTGGATTTGGAACATTAGGATTCTTGAGCACACATTGGAACATATAGAAACAGCTAAGAGGAGATAAACACCATCAAAGATATTTTTTAAAATTGTGTTGAATAACATCTTTGAATAAATAATTTTCCACCTTTGATTGTTTGATGTCTGATCTAGAAAACGGACAAAATATTCAATTGTCTTGGTTTTCTTTCACAATCAAAGTAGTTTTGTTTTAGTGTTACAGTCTCCTGAAGCAGATAATTAGTTTTATCAGAAACACTCAAATTCTCTTTAAAAAATAAAACAGTTTCATTGTAGCACTAGTTGAGAAAAAGATTAACAAAATTGAAAATGGCTGGGGGCAATAGATAATCTGAGACAATTATTAAAATTGTCTTTGACTTTTGCAATATGCATATCTGAAATAACATAAAAACATCAAGGGTTTTTCTATGAATTTTTCCTTCTAAAACATCATGTTTTTAACTTCCTGAGACATATTATTTTAAGTTCTTTAGTCATTTTGTAATTTTCTATTATCTTTTAAAAATAAGTTTACAAAGCTGAACTAAATTAAATAAGTGCTAAATTGTTTTCTAAGTGATTAAGGAATGATTATACTATTAAAACACCAAAATAGATGGTGAATCGGGGCTATTCACTAATATAAAAATAAAAGTTTATTTAAAAAGTTTATTTATAACCTTGTGAATAATTTTGAATTACTTTTAGTTTTATTTAATTTAAAATAACTGTCTATTTTTATCTTTGCAGTTTTTTTTTTTTTTGAGAGGTTTTTGCTATAGGGTGCATACACTCACCAGAAAAAGAGAGAGAGATAGAAAGCAAGAAATCATCCACCAGGGGGGATGGCCACACCACAATCCCTTCTCCTCCATTCTCCTCTCGGGATCTTGGACATGCACACACATGCACCTGGCATGAGTTTAAGCCACCGGGTCTGGGACTCGAACTATGATCAACTACATGGGAGTCCAGCAACATAGCCATTATGCCAACTGCTGGTTCCAATCTTTGCAGTTTTTTAAACAATAAAGATGAACTTCATATTTTCCCAACATATTTGCTGAAATAAAGCTTTTGGTTCAAAGGGTAAATTGTTTGGTTTTAAGACATCATTTATTATCATCACAAAATCTTCCTACTCTTTCCTAATAAAATATCTTATTATCGTCACAGATCACTTTACTATCCTTTTTCCATTTCTTCATCAAGTCAGAACTTGGAGGGTCATGCTCACATGTATTCTTTGTGTTTTTCAAGCCACTGGGGCTGGGTCTCAAACTATGGTCAGCTATGGAATCCAGCTCTTTAACCACACAGGACGTAAGCCTAGCCCTTCTCACTTTATTTTTTTTTTTCTTTTTCTGGAGAGGTTTTTGCTATAGGGCACATGTGCTCACCAGAAAGACAGAGAGAGACAGAGAGATAGAAGCAAGAAATCATCCCCCAGAGGGGATGACCATGCCACAATCCCTTCTCCATTCTCCTCTCGGGATCCTGAGCATGCACGCACATGTGGCCGGCGTGAGTTTAAGCCGCCGGGTCCGGGACTTGAACCATGGTCAACTACGTGGGAGTCCAGCAACATAGCCATTAAGCTAACTGCTGGTCCCCTTACTTTATTTTTAAGAGACATTTTTCTTTATCATTTACTCTAGCATTGCCATATAGGACAGTGTATATGCCAGCCAATGCATACATTTTCACCATTTCAGTCATTTCTTTCTGGTTAAGATACATAGTAACATCTACATAGATCTGAAATATCCCTCTTTCAAAGTCATTACTAATTTTCCTGTATTAAAACCGTTTCTGGGCCAGACTGTGGTGTGGCGATGAAGGTGGCTGGATCCCACATGACTGACTGTGAAGTTTGAGTCCTGGGCCCCGCTTCTTGAGAGACACATTGTGTATATATGTATGTACGCCCCAAATCCAGAAAGGATGGCGAAATGGAAAAGGGTAGTGGAGTGACCATTCTCCTCTGGGGATTGCTTTCCATTTCCTCTTTCTCACTCTCTCTGCCTGGTGAGCACACACACTCTCTGGCAAAGATTAAAAACAAAACATTTCTACTGAAATTTTACATTACATTATTGAATATATTTTCCCCATATTACTGGATTACTGGATAACAATATGTCCACAGCCATAGTTGAAAAACGAAGACTTGGGACATACACAAGTTTAAACTCCTTGAGCTTTGTCTGAAGAAATGAATGTCCCCAAATTTAATGATCTTGGGAAAAGCTTATGCCCTTGCATATGCTTTAAAATGATCTCTGAGACATGTGGAGACCTGGAGCAATGGTAATAAGGGTGGGATTTCTGCTCTTGATCATCTGGAGAAATGCAAGCAGTAGGCAACTATTCCAAATTTCCACTGATCTGCAGTGATGAGGAGGCAGATCAATCACAGACTTAGGGAGGTTCTGGGACAGTCAGAGTCTAAAGGGACTGTGGGGTGTTCTAGGGAGTCATGGGGACAGTATGTACTAATATAAAATCGATGATGTCAAGAGTTTTTTCAATAGGGCCTACATGGAACTTCAATGCCAGTCAGTGACCCAGAAACAGTAATGGCTGCGACACAGTTCAGAAAGGAAATCTTAGGCTGACTCCCTGGGCTGGTAGCTAAAGGAGCTGCATCTCATGTCTGACAGCATGGTTTGAGTGCCCAACTTGGCAGCTTCAGAAACACATGTGCATGCTTACCCAAAATTCCAAAAGAAAAGGCAGATACAGGAAAAGGTATTGAGGTATGGCTATTACCTATGGGGCAGGGGTGTGTGCTTTCTCTCTCCATCTCTCTATTTCTCTCTGGCAAGTGCACATACCCGCTAACAAAAACAAATAAACAAACCAAAACTAACAACAACAAAAAGGAAAGCTAGTTCAGCAGTATACACGTGTCAAAACCCATGACATTTTCAAACGCACTTAGGAGAAGTTAATTTTCAGCAAATGGATATATGAGATATAAAGAATAAGAAGAAAAAAGTTGATCCTAGTTTTCATGTCATAAAAGTATGGTTTAGTCACAGTTGTAGTATTATCCACTCATAAATGGTACTGCTTTGCAGGTTGAGGCCACATGGGAGGCCAGGGTTTGGTTCACAACCTACCCTAAAAGCCAGATGAAGTAGCAAGTGCCTGTGATCTGAGGCAGATCACAACATAGCAAGATCCTATCTTACATATTTTACACACACACACACACACACACACACACACACACACACACACACACACATATATATATAGACTTCCGGCAGCAGGTGGCAGGGCCATGGCAACACTCTTCCAAGTGGTGCTGAGGTCACAGGGACCACAGGCTATGGTGCTGCAGTGAGCAGGGGGATCCCAGGAAAGGGATGGGCAGCAGGTTGCCTACCTCAAAGGAGAAAGTACCAGGCACAGAGATGGAGAAATTTCAGATGAGCGACCATTTTGATGCCATCAGAGCCTTAGGGTCTCAGCTGCAGGTGGCACAGACTGCCCTGCTACTGGAGGCCCTACCACTTGGTGTCTACTGTACTTCTGGATGGTCATTACTTGCAACTCCCTGTGTTACATGAGTGGAATTGCTAGCTTTTCCCTGGCCATGCTGAGCTGGATGAGCTGTTTCTTCCAGAGGTTGGTGGGCATCCTATATGTAAATGAGTCTGGCACCATGCTGTGGGTGGCCCACCTGACTTTGAGGCTGGCATCAGGACACATATTGTCCCATGGAAGACATAATGCCACTGACAGAAACTATGGATCAGCCCTAGGAGCTGTTTGTATGGATCCAGCAGTGCGTTGGAAGGGACCTTCTACCTCACCTTGCATTATGGATACCTCCTGGACAGAGCACATTTTATTCAGGTTTTTGGGAAGCCAGACTCATTCAAGTGAATCATTGGGTTTCAGCCCTGTGATTTCTGACAGGAAGCTGAGGGTATGGGCAAGGCTGAAGAAGGGGATCAGGTACCTGGAGACTTTGCCAAGGGCCCTGGGAACTTATCTGCTGGGATAAAGAAATTTATGAGGCAGAAGCTTTTATAGTAATCAGGTGTAGGCAAAGTCCCTCAGTACAAGTCCTACTGTACTTGAACATGACATTCCTCAGATAATGGGTAGAAATTTCTGTGAAAAGCCAGTTCTGAGAGAGAGAGTATACCAAGTTCACCTAGAAGGTCCACTACTATGAAGTTAGAAGACAAGAGGAGGCAGAGGAAGAACAGGATTTGAAGGAATTGAAGTTAGAAGACTTGGGTCCTCAGTTCTCAATTCTCTGGAATAGGGCATGTTATCGATTCTATTAACTTTGGTTTCCACATCTTTTTTTTTTTTTCTAGAGATTTTTTTCTATAGGGCACGTATGGTCCCTAGAGACAGAAAGTGAGAAATCACCCACTAGGGGGATGACCACGCCGCAATCCCTCTTCTATTTTTCTCCTGGGATCTTGGGCATGCACGTACATGCACCAGCATGATTTTGAAGCCACCAGGTCCAGTACTCAAACTGCAGTAGACCATGTGGGGATCCAGGACTTAATTGCTATGCCATCTGCTGGCCTCTGTCTTGCACATCTGTAAAAAGTAAGGTCCTGCCTGTCCTTGTCTCATGGGATAAGTGTGAGAATAAACAATAAATGTCAAGTGCTTTGCAAAGTCAACAGCCCAGAGCAAATAGTAAGTGTTTGATAGGAGGTTATTGCATAATGAAAGGCCAACAGAGAGGCTTTAGGCAGTCAGCAGGATTGTCCAGAGCCCTGTACTGAGCCTGGAACCCTGCAGTGGGATTCCTTTTCCCCCTCAGGGTGGTAACTGCACACTGACGGCAGCAAGGATGTTGTCCTTGAACACAACATCCCAGCTGAAATTCTGCTCATCACCCAGGTGTCTGGGGGCTCTCACATTGGAAGACTCTGCACTGTAATAAAGCCAGCTATATGCATTGTCCTTTGTAATGAATGATATGTGTTTATTATACAATTTGTAACAGTGATGAGGAAGGAAGGGATGATCTTTATAAGTTAGCACTCACAAATCAATAACTAACCATCTAGTCTTTGCTTTTTTTTTTTTTTTAAAGGGAAATGTTTGCAATAGGGCACACGTGCTCCCCAAAGAGACAGGGAGAAATCACCTCCAGGAAGAATAGCCATGCTGTAATCCCTTGTCCTCCATTCTCCTCTCTGGATCTTGTGCATGCATGCACACAAACCCAGCATGAATTTTAAGTCCGGGACTCAAACCACAGTCAACTACCGAGGAGTTCAAAAACATAAAAATGACACCATATTCTGGTCCCTATTTTTCTAAAATATATGTTATAAACTTTTTCTTTGAGCCAATTTTAAGTGTATAACTCAAGGACATTAAGTACGCTTACAGTGTTATACAATCATAACCACTATCCCTTTCAGAGAGATTTCATTATCCCAAACAACCTCTGTACCCGTTAACCAATAACTTTCTCATTTCTCCTTCCCTCCAGCCTTTGACAACAATTACTTGCTTTCACTCTTTCTCAATCTGCTTATTCTGGGCATTTCATAGAAACGCAATCATAGAACCTGTGCCCTTTGTGTCTGGCTTCTTTGATTTTTCATTTTTTCAAGGTGTACACATGTTGTAGTGCACATCAGAATATTTTCCCTTTTCTATCCCTAAATAATACTGGCATAGACCACATTTTGTTCATCCATTTATCTGTTGATGAACATTTGGATTGTTTCTACTTTGGGGCTATAATGAATAATGCTGCAGTCAACATTGGTAATACACGTACACTCATGTGCATATGTTTTTATGTTTCTGTTCAATGACCTGCTCCCGGAAGCTGTTTATGTGGAGCCAGCACTACAGTGGGAAGCAGACCTTCTACCTCATCTCTTATTCAAGTACACACACACACACACTCACACACACTATATATACAAAATTTCATTCAGGATTTTCCCTCAAGTAGGTACCATATTAGGGATAACCTTGGAAACCAGCCTGGTTTAAAGAATTCCCTGCAAGTAAGAATAAAACATACACAGGGACAATTTATCACACCATCTGAAGAGCTTAAAAAACTCTGCAGAGTTACTAAAATATGGATACTAAAGACTCTCATCAGACTACTGAATCATGACCACTAGGTATAAGAAAAAGAAATCTTTCATTTTGTTAAGAATTATTTTACTTAACTTTACTTATTTACTTATTCAGTTAAATTTGACCAGAGAGGGACATAGAAAGAGAGAGAGGGAAAACAAGAAGACACGCTGCCAGGTTTGGAACTCGAACCACAGTCAGCCATGTGGGAGTCCTGCGTTCCTAACCACAATGCCACCTGCTGGCCATGAAATATTTAATTATAATAAGTTCTTCACATTGTCCTAAGGTGGGCAATCTATTATCTGCCTGATGCACAAGGAGCTGAAAACCCCAACAAATTATTCACTATTGAAATACAAAAATATCTGATTTCCTGTAGAATCTAGCATTTTAGTGTTTGTTAGGTTCAAGTAATATTTATGTCCAATGAATATATCTACTTTAATAACTTGACTTGCTATAGAAATAAACATTTTAATTATATATGTTATTGTTCCAAAAATAGCAACATTCCATGTGGAAATGTAATACATGCATCATAACATCAAAGGTAGAATTGATGTAACAATTATGGAATAAAAAATAAATTATCAGGGCAAGCAGATTACACAGTGGCTATGTCACTGGACTCCAACATGACCAACTGTGGTTCAAGTACTGGACCCAGTGTCTTGACAATCACACTGGGTACTTGTGTGTGCATTCCCAAGACCCCAGGAGGAGAATGAAGGAGAAGAGACTGCAGCATGGCCATCTCCCCGGGGAGTGATTTCTCAATTTTCCTCTCACTGTCTCTTGTCTGTGTCTCTCTGGTGAGTACACGTGCCCCATAGCAAAAACCTCTAAAAATAAATAAATAATCAATAAAATCTACTTCATATGTAAGAACATTTTCTATATTTATCTAAGATATTATTCTTTAAAATTTAAAATTTTTATTTAAAAACAGTAACTGTTTATAAAACACTAAGGCAATATGGAAGGCTAGGATGCAAAGCATTTTTCAAAATTTTGTGAAAATTTCAATAAAAAGCCTAATTATTCAAATATAGATTTTTTAAAAGAATTCTTTTATTTATTTATTTAATTGTTTGTTTGTTTTTAATTTGACCAGAGAGAGACAAAGAGAAAGAGAGAGAGCAAGAGGGAAAGTGAGAAAGCAACCTGCCAGGGAACCAGCAGTTAGCGTAATGGCTATGTCGCTGGACTCCCACGTAGTCGACCGCGGTTCGTGTCCCGGACCCGGTGGCTTAAAAATCACGCCGGGCGCGTGTGCGTGCGTGCCCAAGATCCCGAGAGGAGAATGGAGGAGAAGGGATTGCGGCGTGACCATCCCCCCTGGGGGGGGATTTGT
>NW_006159901.1:2393121-2395857 GCF_000334495.1 Tupaia belangeri chinensis | reverse complement strand
CTACAGTGAAAATCTCTCCAAAAAAAAAAAAAAAAAAAAACAGAAAGCAACCTGCCAGTCCAGGACTCAAACCTCAGTCAGCCATGTGGGAGTCCAAAGCCCTTAACTACCATGCCTCCATTAGTCCATCAAATATAGATTTAACATTCAAGATAGTCGCTTGGCATCAGTTGATTATTATAGCAGTCTTTGTTTTAAGAAAGGAAACATGTTTTCTGATTTTATCAGAGTGAAACAAACTTTAATACTGACAAAGCAGTTTTACTGGACGGGCCTTTTGGCCTATTGACTAAAGCAGCCAAATCCCACATGGTCAACTGTGGTTCAAATCCCAGCCCCAATAACTTAAAAAACAAGTCTGGCACATATGAATGCAAGACCAAAATCCTGACCAGAGGCAGAAATGGAAGAGAAAGTATTTCAGTGTGACCACACTCCTTTAAAGGGTGCTTTCTCCCTCCCTCTCTCTTTCTCTTTTCTCTCTTCCTCTGGAGAGTGCATGTGCTCTCTGGCAATTGAGAAAAAAATAATTGTTCTATTTTCAAAAAGTGTATTCTTCAATAGACTATCTTTATCATCTGAAATATTCATACATTAATAATTAACAACTGTTTTTTAAGAAATTTGTTTTATTTTCCATTAGCAATTCTTTAGTGATGAAAGTAATTATTGAATAAACATAAGAAATCAAAATATTTAAAATCATTTAGCTAAGATTAAAAAAAAATGAAAGAGATAATTCAAATAGCCATTAAGGTATAGGTATTATTCCACTGCCATTATAATTGTGTTCAATTAATTTTCAGCTCCATAATCAGCCAAATCATGTCCCCTCTAATTGAGTATAAATAAAGTTAGAAAGCAATGTGACATAATTGACTTACAAAATGAATATTTATACTTTAGTCCTATGCAATATTTAAAGTTTTTTTACTATATTTATAAATATTTTCTTTTATATTTCTTATTCAATTAGCATCTTGCTAGCAAATAGATTAATTTTACTTTGTACATTTCATTGAATCAGTGACATTACCATTTTTTCAATTTTATACTATCTCTTTAGTCCTGCATAGTCTTTCAAAAACATTTACAAATGATTAAGTCATTTCATTGTGATTTTCTTCCTATCATTATCCTACTTTTAAAATCTGCATATGTTTAAATATTCCACGCATTCTTTAACTTATGTTTTACAGTAGACAGCTGGGAAGGCTTTTATTCTGTTTTAAACTACACAAATTTCTCTTCCTGCTCTTATTCAAGGAATATACAGTTAAGAATCTTTCATTTGAACATTGTTCTTACATTATCATGAATCTCTTTGTTTAACTAGGCTAACTCTGCTTTCTGTAGAGTAAAAAATGTCTAACTTTGAAATTATCTTCATTTGGGACCAGAAAATGGCGTAATGATTCCAAAATTTGACTGCCACATGGTTAACTGTGGTTCAAGCTCTGGTACTTAAAAAAAGAGGCCAGGTGCATGTGCATGCATGCCCAAGTTTCCAAGAGGAGAATGGAGGAGAGGAAATTGTGGTATGGCCATCCCTCTGAGGGGAGTGATTTCTTGCTGTTTCTCTGTCTGTCTCTGTCTCTCTGGCGAGTATATGTGCCTTATAGCAAAACATCTCTCTCAGAAATAAAACAAACTCACACCAGGCATGTGGGCATGCACTCCCAAAATCCCAAGAGGAGAATGGAGAAGAAGGGGTTATGGGGGGTGATTTCTCACTTTTTATCTCTCTGGCACATACCCTATATTAAAAATCTCTCTTAAATAAATAACTATATATATATAAATTATCCTCATTTATTTTACTTTTACTTTCCTTACTCACATAGAACATTTATAGATATATATGTATATTATTTTATCCTCTATTTGTTTCACATCCTTGTAATAAGGATGACTTAATCATTGAAAATATCTACACTATAATTGTTAGTATATGATGGGGCCATGCAGACAACACAAGCTGGTAAAGAGGCTGCCTCCCATGTCTAAAAGGCAAGGCCTGGACTGGGAAGAAACTGTGAGGCATGGCCCAGTTTACAAGCCCTCCCTTGTGTCATTGTACTGACCAATACTCGATTTCTCTGCCATGAGCTTTACTTACGGTACCCCATAAGGGCAAAATAACATCCCCAGCTTTACTATAATTTTTACAATAATCCTGAAGGAATGTGGATCTCTAACACTAGCAAACAGGAATTTTCTCCTGATGTCCCCCCACCTGCCTGGAAAATGTCAATAAAGGGTGTTGCAGTCACCTCTCCTTCTGGGAATTACATAGATACCATTAGAAAAGGTTTGAGTTAATAGAAAGCTATTAAATTAGTAAAATGACCTCAGTAGCTGGGGGAGGCACTGATACCCCAAACAAAGACCATGAGCCACCTTTGATCTCAGGACAAGGGAAGATCACTGTTCCCCAAGCCACAGCCATTGTATAGAACAGCACGTAGAGGGTCCCAAGTATACAGTAACCTTTAGATCAGTCATTAAGCTGCTCGCAAGACCACATTCCTTTCCCCTGTAGGCAATAGGCTCACCCCCATAGCTGTTAATTACCCCAAAAGCAATATAGATATTTCACTTTAGTATGTATTAACCACATCTTTACTTAACAAGACAAGATTTCTATCTAGGCCTATGCAACCAGCAATGTTACTGCCCTGGTCCAGACTGAAGTTATCAAGCTTCCTCCAAGCCCCCTCTTCAAAAGACCCTGTC